>NC_140590.1:1654418377-1654726881 GCF_964204655.1 Triturus cristatus | reverse complement strand
CTCCCTAATCCTTTTTTCCCATTATTCATTGGCATTCTCTTTTATCTCCCTATCATTGTAGATCCTTTTTCTTTTAAATTTTTAATGTTTTAATATTCAGAGTTATCTCCCGGAATGTAAAGGGTTTTATCAATCCTATTAAAAGACAGAGAATCCTCTCCCACCTTGCTTTGTATAAACCCGGATATAGTTCTGTTACAGGAGGCCCATCTCACAGATACTGAATTATTTAAGTTAAAAAGAAGCTGGGTGGGTACGGTTTTATTCTCTCCATCTACTAATAAAAAAAATGGTGTTGTCATTCTATGTCATAAGAAATTGAAATGTAAAGTTTTATCGCAAGAAAATGACACAGAAGGTAGATGGATACTAGCCAAATTGTCAATTAATTCTGTTATTTTAACAGTTTTTTTAATATTTATGGTCCTACACAACCTGATTGTTCTTTTTGGCCATTGATTAGGCAAAAATGTATTCAATTTCGTGATGATTTATTTATATTAGGTAGTGACTGCAACCAAATTGTAGATCTATTTCTTGATCGCAAGTCTACAGTCCATTTTATTCCACATAAGACTCACAAACAATTCCTTGATACTATCTCTCAGACACATCTCATTGACTCTTGGAGACTCTCTCACCCTGACACTCTTGACTCCTCTTTTTTCTCTCCTCCTCATGCATCTCTTTCTCGTCTAGACTATATCTTTCTTTCTCAGTCTTTGTCTCAAAATCTATTGTCTTCCTCTATTGAACCCATAGTTATTTCTGATCATGCCCCAATTATAACAGACCTTGATTTACTTCCTCCAACTCCATAATCCTTTCAATGGTATTTTAATAACTCCCTTCTTACCGATCCTCTCTTCTCCTCCTCCTTTCGCTCTTTTGCTAATGAATTCTTTGAACTTAACGGCGACTCCAGCTCCTCTCCCCATGTCATCTGGGACTCTTTTAAAGCCACGGCAAGAGGTTACATCATGGACTTTGTTTCAAAGAAAAAGAAGCGCTTTCTTCAGCAGCCGAAAACCACCTTGGCACATATTAAACTTCTGGAACATGAATTTTATTTTTCCTCAAAAAATTCTGTCTCACCAGAATTGATACATGCTAAGCTTGCTTTTAACAAAGCCACTACTGATAATGAGTCATCAGTGCTCCTTCGTAGTAGTGCCCGTTACTATGGTGGTCGTAATAAAGCAGGGGAAACTTTTAGCAAATTTCCTCAAAACACTCAAAGAGCGCACTCTTATAGATTATATTTACTCTTCCAATAACTCCCTTCTACATAAAGATCAGGAAATACTAAATTAAGTGAAACTTTTTTTATCAAAATCTCTACACACCAGAATCTCCCCTTCCTCTTCTCTCATTCAGACTTATCTTGATAAACTTCCTACTCCCTCAACTTTCCATCTTAACCTTCTTGATCTTGATAATGATCTCTCCCTTAATGAACTTTCCAATGCTTTAAATATCCTCACTAAAGGGAAAATGCCTGGTCCAGATGGATTTTCTGTAGAATTTTATTTACATTTTTCTGATTTGTTACTCCCGAAACTTTTAACGCTTTTTCATTCATTTTATTTAGCTGGTAAGACAGAAGGCACCTTTCAGGAGGCCACTATCTGCCTCATTCCTAAAGAGGGTTGTGATCCTAAATTTTGTAAAACCTATCGGCCGATCTCTCTAGTTAATGTTGATTATAAATTGTTTGCTAAGTTGCTTGCTTTATGTTTAGACCCCCTCATGCCTCATCTTATTGGTAAAGAGCAGTGTGGTTTTGTGAAAGGAAGACTAACTTCCGATAATTCTCGTCTTTTTCTCAATGTTTTAAATAAAGTTCCCCCCCTCTCTACTTCTCTGGCTGCTATCTCTGCCGATGCAGAGAAAGCTTTTGATGGAGTAGACTGGTCCTTTTTGTTTGCATCGTTACACTGGCATGATTTTGGTCCTAAATTCATATCACTTATCTCCTTACTATATTCTGCTCCTAAAGCCTCGGTCTTAGTTAGTGGTCAAGTCTCATCTTATTTTCCTCTCCAACGTGGCGTTCGTCAAGGCTGTCCTTTATCTCCTCTTCTTTTCATTCTAGCCCTTGAACCTTTTTTGTCTTCTATCCGTAACAATGATTCCATTTCCGGTTTTCCATATGGTGATCATCAGTTGAAACATTCTGTGTATGCAGACGATAGTCTTTTATTTATTTCTGCTCCTGAAACCTTAATTCCTCCTTTACTACTTTAATTTGAATCCTTTTCACAGGTCTCCGGTTACAAAATGAATTCAGACAAGACTGAAATTCTCCCTCTCACAAAATTCTGTCTTCCTCATTCCTTCTTTTCTACTGGGTTTGCTTGGAACAGTTCAAAAATTAAATACCTAGGCATATGGTTTTCCAACTCCATTGCCTCTTCAATTAAATTGGATATGTAAAAAAGCCAGAATTGCTTCATCTTCTCTTTGAAAACCAAAGTCTAATGGTGGGGTGAACTTCCCAGATTTTCGTCTCTATCATAAGTCCTTCTCCCTTTGTCATACCTCAAAATGGCTTATATCAACTCCCTCCCCCTTTGTTCCCCTTTGGCTCTCCATTGAACAAATCTTATTATTACCCCTTTCTTTCAAAGAAGTTATACGTTTTTCTGCCAAAACTTATCATACCTCTTTTCCCTTATTTAGACATACCTGCTCCCTCTTGAAACCTTTGGTCCACCCTACTACTATTTCCCATGAAACTTTCTTAGACTCTCCTATTTGGCATAACTCACTTATCCTCCTCAATAACAGGCCCATTTTTTGGAAAGCGTGGAGATTAAAGGGTATTATATGGGTTAAACATCTTTTCAATGGAGTTTCACCTTGCTCCTTTCCCCAATTTTAATCCTTATTTCATTGCCCTCGCTCCTTTTTGCAGACGTTTACTACTCTTATGGCGATTATTCTTGACATTTACTATTCCCTCCCCCTTCACCCTCATCTGACATCCAAAGATTTCTTCTCAAAATACTATTTACTCTACCCTAAGCCTCTCCTATATACAAATTCCTTTTATCCCCCAATCCAGATGGCGCTAAATCTAAGTTGGAACTTTCTTGGGAGTTGGATCTGGGATGTGAATGGTCTACCATCTTTTGGGATAAACTTTGGTCTAGATCTTTTAAATTTTTCGTTCTGCTTCTCTTACCCAATCTATGTTTTTCCTTTATCACAGGCTTTCTCTTTCCCCTGCCTCTTTGGCACGTTTTTCTTCCACTGTTGATTCTAACTGTTGTACTCGTGGCTCTTCTAATGCTGACCTCCTTCATCTTCTCTTTTTCCGTCCTACAGTTTCCGACTTTTGGGGGAAGGTTTGGTCATACATCTCTCGACTGTTTACAATTTTCATTCCTTATTCTATTCCCCTCCTCTTTGCTGGTAGCCTCTCTGACTCTTTAAATCTCCCCTCACATAATCATGGTCTTTTTGATCTCATGCTTGCTCTAGCCTTTCAACTCATTTCCTTCAGCTGGAAAACTCTCAGAAAATTTTCCATACAACATTAGTGGAATAACCTCTGCCATTTTCATAGACTTGATGTTGCTTTCGTCTCCTCTTGTAAACCAATGATTAATAGAGATCTCTTCTGGTTGCCCCTTACCTCCTATTTAGATCGCATTGTTTTAAATAATATCTCACATTTAACTTCTGAAAATTTCAAACCCCCTTTAATTATATTATCTCCGTTCTTCTCTTTTTACCTTGTTAAGCCAATATATGTATTTATCCATTTGACAATTCATATTTATTTATTTACAATATGCAATCTAGTATGCCTCTTTTTGTTTTATTTCTTTATATCATAATGTTGGTATACCCTCCCCTCTCCTTGCCCCCCTTCTTCTGCACCCCCTCTCCCCTTCCTCTACCTCCTTATATAAAACCCCCAAAATTGCTTTTACTCTTCTCTTTCAGGTACCAGCCAATTCTTTTGTTATATTTCTGCTTTTAAATGTTTTCTATGTATTACTGGTATGTTATATATGTTATTGATTGCTAATAAAGATTTTCAAACACAAAAAAAATACAGTATGAGATTTCCTTAAATACAGGCATATGTTAACATGTATTTGTGGTATCATGCTAATATGTAATTGTAAGTGTAGTCTTTTGTTATACGTGGCTGCTTTGTCTGCTAAAACGTGATAGACATCCATGTTTGTGTGCACATCGAAGAGTTATATAAACACAGAAATATACAATTTTACAGCTACATTTATGCTTGAAACACAAAATAAATATGTATAAATACCAATAAAATGGCAAAAAAATAAATATGGATAAATAGATACGGAAATGTTAAAAAAATAAATACCATAAAACCGGGAGCCCTAATTATAAATAACTAAAATTAACTCAGCTGCATTTTTTGACCCTGGAATGAGCTATCCCACCTTTACCCTTATTTTCGCCCATTATACAATACTAAGTAGCACACATCTCTGTGGTGAAAATTACAGTGGCAGACGTGTTTCTTTCTGGCCTCCATTTTGCCTTGAAGAGGTGGTTGGGGATAGAAAGCACTAAACCCGTATACAGGAATTCTGAAAATAATTAACTGCATAAAGCCCCTGAAACCATGTAAAAGCATTAAAAGAAAAGATGCACACAGTAAAACAGAAAGGAATTTATTGATCAGAATAATATATTAAATCTCAACCTGACTATACTGTATTCCACATGTCTGCTTTGGGAGCTACAGGGTATAGGTTAGAACTGGGCTGGCTCAACCCTTCATCGTTCCGGGGTTGATAAGAGTGGACAATAAAACCCCCAATTCTAGTGCCTACTTCAGAATGTGGCATCGGCTGTATGAATCAATGGTATTAGATTTCAACTGAAGGCTTTTCCATGAAGCCCAAGTTAAACTGATTTGCAAACCCCAAAAACATAGCAGGAATATTCACACAGCCATCATTTTTGTCGCTAGCAGATTTTTATAGCGTGAATCTGGCCCCAGGCCTGTGGAGTGCTTTACAACAGATCCCAACTAAATTCGACTATCTTTCCTTTTCAGGCGCATTAGAATTAAGTGAATTGATCAGACGCAGGACTTTGAGTTAATGCAAAATGTTGAACTTGGTTCCCAGTGTGGGGCTAAGGTCAGTTGAGCTTACCAATAATAGGGCACATCTAATCCAGTCATTCAGAGGCTTCTTTACAAGCCCAGTGCGCCACCGGAATGCCACTTTTGATGACATTCCTGCGGCGCACTGGGCTTCCCCATATCTATGAGGCCATGTAAAGCCAACTTGCGTGGCATTTCATGGCCTCGTAGATATGGTGTGAGGCAACGCAGAGCAAATCACTGCACTGCCTCACACTATGCTAGGGAGGCATGCCATGGGCGTTATGGTGCGTGTTCCCATATAATATCCATGGCATTTGGCACATTTACAGATTTACAACATGCTGTAAACCTGGGAATGCGTCAAAAGCCTACGCCTGCCCATGGGTGGTGTAACGTTTGCTTATGTGAAGGAAGGTGTCACTTCCTCCACAAAAACAACCTGATTTCAATGCAAACGCCCTTGCACTATGTGCAAGGGTGCCAGCCTTAGTGCGTGGCAGCCATTTGTGTACCAGCGCTGTTAAAAAGACAGTAATGCGCTGCATCTCATTGATATGGTGCATCCTGCCCTTTTCTTTTGACATAACGCAGCACAGTAGGAAGGCTTGCGGCGCTGCCATATGCCGAAATATTGTACATGAGGGCTTCAGTCTCTAAAAGCCCACAGTTTTTAGAGACTGAGGCCAACAACAAGTCATGTTTTCTGCTCAAGGTCACACAGAATCAGGGACCTATTTACAAGCCCAGTGCGCTGCCGGAGCATCACTTTTTATGACCTGGGTGTTTCCACGTACCGATGGCATTTGACACATTCCCAGATTTACAACATGCTGTAAGCCTGGGAATGCGTCAAAAGCCTACGCCTCCAGAGGGGTGGCGTAAGGGTTGTTTCTATGAGGGAAGGTGTCCCTTCACCGAGAAAAACCTGATTTCAATGCAGACACCCTTGCACCATAGTGCTTTGACACATGGCAGCCAATTTCTGTGCCAGGGCTCTCAGAGATATAGAGCATTCCTGCCATTTTCTTTTGACGTAGGACATTACAGCAGGAAGGCTTGTGGTGCTGTCCTACGCCAGAACGATGTAAATGAGAACCAGACATGTCTCAGTCGCTGATGGCAAGCACTGCAGTGCACTAGTCTCAAAGTGCTCCAACACCAACTCTCAGGTTACTGTGCCATGATAACTATGTGGATTATGTATGCGCATTTAGAACACTTTCAACACAGACCCCCACCGCTGTCCACATGAGCCTGAAAAGTTTTCACTGCAGATAGAGTTGTCTTACCTTAAAGAACCCTTTTCCCAATTACTCATAATCAACTGCTATACACAGTCATTCTTCCATCTACTTTAATTCGAATGACTCATCGGTGTTGCTGGGTTACAAATGAAAGACTGCAGTTTCATTCTGTAGGATAAGTTCAGAGCCCTTGATGCCTGAGGCTAACATGTGCCTCTTGACTGCAGTTCACTGGTTCTGACTTTAGTAAGAAGGGTTGGATTGGGAATAAAAATCGACCCGGGCACGCTAAAAAAAGTGGCTCACATTTGCATATTGACTTTCCGCAAAACACAGCTTCAGTGAAATTTTATTTAAAAAAAAGGGGGGGGGGGGAAATGCACGGATTAGTTTACACCGGTGAAACACACCTGAAAACAAGTGAGGCCACTTTTGCTCAGGCCCCCTGACCCCGCTCAATATGCATTTGTTAATGGGCCGGCCCCAGCGAGAGAAAGGGACTGACACCTCTTGCCATTGATAAAAGGGAGGTAATGGACACCCATCTGCCTCCAGAAAGGCCACTCAGGTGCCCACTGGGCCGCTGGCGGCATCGAACAATGCAGAAACTGCCAAATCGGCTCCCCAGGCTGCTCAAAAAAGCAGCCCACAGCTGGAGCTCGGACACCGGCCCCTCGGGCATTGCCCGAGTGCCCTCATCACCAATCCGACGCTGTTAGAAAGGCTATCTCGGCCTTTCACCTGTCTTTGAACAATCCCCTACATACCTTTGTGATGAGATTCAGACCTACCATCTTGTAAAAAATGTACATGGTGTGAGGAGTAGGTGAGGCCTAGTATGGGCGGGGCATTGAGATGCGCACAACCTATGGCAGTTTCACTTAGTGCCTCTCCTGCCACACCCATAATTTGCTGTTGTGCAATTACACAAAATTACATGAGATTCCGTGTAACTACACTCGTGAAGTGGAATTACGCACAAATCGTAACCCGGCATTTAGCATCATCTTCTTACCGCAAAATGCACTGTTGCATCCACAATGGACCAGAGAATGCATTCTGCGCCAAGACGGTAGCGCTAAATGCAGCAGAACACAATCAACAGCAGCCAGCAGCGGCTGGTGCTCGCTAAGTTTGTACCTCTTGTGCTCCAGTGGTAGTTTTTTTTGCCAATTTGCTCATAATTACGGGAACAGGAGTAATCGCATAACTTTTGGTAATATTGTGTCAAAAGAGTAACGTAAAATACCCAGATCACTCCGGATTAGTGAACATTTTGCCCAGGCGTATTTCACACCCGATATGGACATGAGCTGTGCAGAGCCTCCAACAAATTAACTCAGTGGGTTTCCAGTTGGTTGTGTGCACAGGTTTTGATACTATGTGAAGAGAGCTGATATCGTGTGACACGTGGCACCGTGTGAAATAAAGGTCTGTGAATACACAAGAGATCTCAATCAGGGACATGCATGCACTCTATAAATAGTTCTTTATTAATATCATCACCTGAAGGAGAAGATGAGAAGTGTAGAATTTGGGCTGGGTAAAAGCCCTTCCTAGGGTCATCAAAGAAAGATAAGTTAAATATAAGATAAAGATAAGTTAAAGAAGTTAAATAAAGTTAAAGTTAAATAAAGAAAAGTAAATGGGCTTAGTTCTTTCGAAGAGAACCAAGGCTGGACTGGACATTTATTCCATCAGGCTTTTCACTGTAAGAATTGTTCTGCAGGCCAGTGCTGTGTATACAAGCTTTGTGACCTCATCTGTGAGGCTTCAGTGCTGTTGTGTACTTTTGTTGCTATATTGTGTGAACTTGATGCAGAACTCTGCTGGCCTGAGTCACAAAGTAATTTGGGCTTGTAAGTTTGGTTAGGAAACCAACAGCCATGCTTGAAATGAACAGACATTTTTAATAGGACGGCACCGGTACTCTCCCAGCAGAAAGAGCCTTTTCATTATATATTTAATTACACCACGGTTTTCTTGCCAGTGAATGGAAAGTGGCTGTTAGAGCAGTGCTTAATTTGAGCTGGTGGTTTCTCGTGCTCAGCAGCAACACTTAATCATCAACGCTGGCAATTGTCATGTGCACCAGTTTAGGACACATTAATTGATGGGGAGAGTAAGTGATTTGCCCAGAATCGCAGAATGTTGAGCAGATGCCAAGAATCGGACTTGGTTCTGCAGCTCTGATCATTACACCACATCCTCTCCCCACATACATGTATAGCAGTTGGTTTTGTTTTAGGTGGTGCTAACTGGAGGTGCAAGCTGCCTCCTGACGAGGGCCACAACACTTCTCGTTTTTTTACAAATTAACCACTGTTTTGGAGGCTGGGAATGCCCTGCGAGCTTGTGGGCACCCACAAATTTATCCATATGTAGGCATTCACAAGCTTATCTTCAGCACACTCCCACCCTGGAAAAACGATGGACATTTACTCCTTTCCGGAGGAGGAGTAAATCTGTTTCCTGGATGGGGGATAAATAAACCCCACAATTAGTGGGTGGAAGAGAAGGAGGTTCTCCAAAGGGAAAGTCCAAACGGTTAGCAAGTGCATTAGCCAATTTTCCCATGCAAAGGTTTTCCAGGAGTATGCCTGTGACTGTTCCAGGATTCCATATGTACTTTTAGAAACTGTATTGATTTCCTGCAAGTCCTATATCTGCTACCAGGAGAAGTTGTAACCCTGCAGGTGCAGATTTACACATTTCTTTCCGAATTGACCCCAGAGGGTTTACTGCTTTAGTTTGTGTTTTGTATTGAATTGTGTATGGCAGTGGTTACCAAACTTTTGACTCTTGGGGCCCCCCACTTATTCAGTACTGGAACCTGAGAATCCCCCCTGAATCATTATTGGAATCCAGGGACCACCCATGAGTCATTACTGGAAGCCGGGGACCACAGCCTAAGCATTGTCAATGATTCGAACCGCAAAACAATACACACAAAATACAGAAAAAAGCATTCATCAAACAAATACACAAATGATGACACCTTTTATTTAATTCGCAAACACATATACATTTAAATAAAGGTCAATTTAATTGTAATCGAAAGGTTGGAGCTTTTCAAAATTCAATTGAGGCCACTCATCGTCCATGGACCCGCATTGCTCCCACCAATCAATTTGAGGACACTGATTTCGTTTTTAGTCTCCAGTTTCAAATTCATTCACATTTACAGTACATTTTAAAAAGTTCAATTAGCTTCATAATTTATATGCACTTTATTAATCTGGGCCACAGTTTGGGAACCACTGGTGTGTGGCTTTGATCTTTTCCTACATGTGCTTAATTTTGCACTGCATGTGAAGTACTGCTTGGTGTGGTAGAGTGTGTGTTGATGTCTCCAATTCTTTTTTAAGGATGATTAATTTTGTGCACGGATTCGTTATTGAATCTTTTAGTGCTGTTTTCTACATAGTGCCTGCTTGACTTTGTGTTGCATGCTGGTTATTGCTGCTTTGGTGCTATGTAGAATGGCATGCTTTGTTATGTACTGTGTTTTTCTCATTGCAATCTGTGTTCTGTGCTGTACTGTGTGTTGAGACATGTCCTATTGGCTTTAGAAAGGACTGTGTAGGCCAGATCCTGTGTTATGGGTTCAATGCTGTACTGTCTGTATGCTTGGTGATTCTCTGTGTATGCTTGGAGGTGTGTAGTTGTGCGTCCTGTTGTAATCTGTGTTTGATGCTATACCGTAATCTTGGTACTCTATGATGTATGTGTTTGGTGCCACACTGTGTATGAGTTTCGGCATTTAGTATAGTAATGTGCATTTAAGAGTGTGTAGAAATGTGCAGTCATGTGTTGTGAGAGCTACATGGTGTGTGCTTGTTGTCCTATTGTGTTATAGTGGTTTTCTATATTTTAATGCTGTATTGTGTGCATTTTGTGGTGCATTGTGTGTTCATTGTTAGTGTTGTAAAGCCTGTGAATGCTGTTTTGTATAGTTAGTGTTATGTTGTATATTTAGGCCTCGATTATGACCTGAAGAGTTAACCCTGATCCCAAGAAAAAATTTAAGTCCTGGGAACAGGCAAAATATGTAGAATTCGGCTCGGTTAACACAAACTCTATCTGCTGTGCCTCACTGTGTAGGGAAAATCTCAGAATATCAGCTATTTACAGCACCTGTGAAACACCTCTCCACAGGGCCAGGGCATTGAGCAGGTGCAGTGAGTTAATCCACCTTGGAATCAGGGCCTTAGTGTTGTAATGTGGCACTGGTGCGGTGTGCAGTTATGTACTATGTGTTGGCGATTGACAGGAGGCATGATTTACCGCTGGGGCTTGGCAGGCATGGAGCGCAATTCTGCTAATTTGCACCTACGAGTGAGGAAAGCTGGCTGCATTCACTTAGCGTCAGCTCTGCCACGTGCGGCGCTTCACACGTGTAAAGAATGCAATGTGCGACTACACGCTGACGAGAAACTGAGGGCCAGATATACTAACATTTTGATTTGTATTTGCACCACTTTTGAGGCGCATCCATGACGCGAAATGCTAGCAGAGAGAGACACACAGGGGAGATTTGGACTGTCTTGCTGGCTTTGTAAACAAATTAATTTCAGAATGCAGCGCAAACCGCTGTATTGCGTTACATTTCATTCTGTGAGGCGTGTCATAGGTGGAACATGGGCGTTCCCATGCATTAACACATGAATTTCACGCAGTCCCAGATTTACAAAGGTTTCTAAGTCTAGGATTGCATGAAAACGCTACGCCTCCCAGAGAATGGCATAACGAGGAGAACAATCTTTCTTTCTTCTCATTATTTCCTCTTTCTATCTGTGCTGCAACCAGCAGGACACATAGAAAGAAGAAAACGCCTTAATAGATTGTTTTTGTGCAGGAAGGTACGCCTTCCTGCACAAAAACAATTTTCCTTGTAATACAGGCACCATTGAACTGTGGTGCAAGGGTGCCTGAAGTGCGCTAGCACAAGGAAAGGACAGGAATGCGTTGTATGATGTTAAATACAGCGCATTCCTTTCCTTTCCCTTTCACCCAGCACAGCATGGTGGCTTGCTGCGTTGCTATTTACATTATCTGCATTTTGTGATCTGCATGGTACACGTTCTTTGCAGCAGGCGCAGTGACGGCCCGTGTAGGGCGTTTTACCGGGGCGGTGACGTGGCGCAGAGGAGGGGCAGGGTAAAAAATTAATAAAACGAATTTCGTTGCGCGCGCTGCATCGCATTCGGCGATGCAGCGCGCGCAGCGAAATTCGTTTTATTAATTTTTTTCGTAACTTACCTGAAATCGGCCGTTTGCCGCATTTTGCAACCCCCCACCCTGCCCCTCCTCTGCGCCACGTCACCGCCCCGGTAAAACGCCCTACACGGGCCGTCACTGAGCAGGCGTATTAATCCTCTGTGCTATGATTAGTCAAAGCCTCAACTAGACAAAACTTTGATCTCTCTCCAGGAAGAACATTAATCACCGGAGGTACCTTGACATTTTTATTGTTGGCTGGCAATTGTTGAGGCAAGGAACGCGGCAGCAGGTGCTTTTAAAACCAAAATAAACTTGCAAACACTGCACTGTGGCGACGGTCACACCTCTACTGTGTGATATTTTGGGCAGAACCACAATATGAATGACAGGTGAACAGACAAATAGATGGAGAGGGCTGAACCAAACATCCCTCCTCTTCCCCCTAAACTAGGGCTGAACCAAACATCCCTCTACTTCCCCCTAAACTTTTTTTTTTACTGCATGAAGCAGTTGGAAGAACTAAAGGTGCCACTTGGCCAGAACTGAAGAGCAGGCTTCTGTATGCATACTTAAGAATGAGCTATTCTGATTAAAGGTGCTTGGTTAAGATTCATGGAAGGCAGTCCAAGGAAGAAACACAACAATATAAATGCAAATGTTTTCTGGGTAAAGCTGTCAATGTTGAAGATGATTCATTAAAATATAATAATGAAAAAAGTAGAATGCTCAACCAACGTGCAGGGGAGTTCAACTTTAAACTTTCTGCTGGTTTGGACCTGACATTTGCAAAATGTTGAATACATGTGGGTTTGGAGTCTTTGTTGTGTCTCCCAGGAGTCTTGTCTAGGGACAGACCTGGCCGTTTAATGTCAGTGACATTTGCCTTCTAGGGTTGCCACCTTTCCCAGAGACCATCTGTCCATGTTTTAAGATTCTTAAAAGGCCAGACCTGAGTCCTAAGTAGAACATCATATGATACCAACTGTATTTATTTTTAATATGCCATTTTGTCTTTGTTTATTTTAATAATCACTCTGGGTCATTAGGGCATCTCTAGAAAATATTTAAGTGTTTTCGTCTAACATTTACTGTTTAATGTATTTACTGAAAATGTGTAAAAAATTGGCTTTAGATGATTGGTCTAACTGTATACCAGCAGGGGCATTAAACTACCACCATTCTGGTATAAAACCGGTCAGATGGCAACGCTATTAACAGAATGTGGCCAGGGGCATAGCTTTGGAGGTGGAGTGTATGGGGAGGGAAACCCTCCTAATATTTACCTAGTGGCTGCTGCTAGCCTTGCAGAGTCAGCCAGATGGACTGTGCATAGCAACACCGACATCACGTGATTGTTTATGCAGAATGAGGCAGAGGTGGGTGGGGCAACAGACTAAGTGGGGTGCTGAGCCAGAACTGAGCCATGGGTAGGTCTTGGCAATAAAAACCTATGCACCGAGACATCAAAATACTTGCCATGCAAATTATGCAGCAAATGTCACGTAAACATATGATTACGTTGTGTTAACAAGTGTATTTCTTTCACATGTGGATGGATTCACCTCAGTGCTTCAGATTATATCAGTAATATTAAACAATTATATCAGGGCATTAAAAGACAATTAAAATCAATAGTTTTAAAACATAAACTTAGAAATACGTATGCCTTCCACCACCCTGACAACAATGCCACTACAGAAATCAGAGGCAAGTCAGTTGTCATGTGTACCCGATATGTGACCTAGGGGCATATGTATCAAAGAATGGTTTTGCGATTTTTAGAGAATCGCTATTTGGGAATCGCAAAGTGAGATGTAATTAAAAATTAGCAAATATTTTGCAATTCCTACGCATTCCTTAATTGCGACTCACAAATTGCGAGTCGCAGTTAAGGAATGGCTTCCCTTTCATTTATATGGGCCAAGAGGCCCATAGGAATGAATGGGAATTGCATGCGCAGTTTGTGAGTACCCAATAGGTACTCGCAAATTGAGCATGCAATTTCAACGGTGCAAGGGTTCCAAAGGACACCCTGTTGCACCCCTGAAATATGCATGTGTGCACATGTGGCACACATACATGCCCTATGGTCATGTATGTGCGCCACATGGCACTTTGAAAAATGCAAAAAAGTGAATTTTACAAAGAAATCGCAAATTACCACCAACCTGAAGTTGGTGGTAATTTGCGATTTCTTAAGCCAAAATTGCACAACTTGTGTGCTTCCTACATTGCATTTAAGGAATCGCAATTTGCGATTCCTTAAATGCAATCGCAAAATAGGGAATCGGAAATTTTGAGATTCCCTATTTTGCAATGGCCTTTTGGGATGATACATCCCAAAAGGCCTTTTCCTGTTTGCAAACGTTGCTAACGGGAAAAGGGCTTGATACATATGCCCCCTAGATCCTTATTAGAGATAGAGCAGCATTATAGTCTGTTGAACATAAGAGGTTTTTGAAGGCGCTTTTCCTGATCTTGTAGTTAATACTTGGTGCCTGAGGTTAGAACGTGGGGCAGGCAGAGGCCACATTATTTCAGCTTGTTTGAGGCTGGAGGATCCCAAAAGACTCTGAGAAGAGCAAGAGCGAGGAGTCTGGCTTGAGATTTCAGGAGCTCGCCCACCTCTAAGACTGGGCTCGGGGTTGCATAGTGACCTTCAAAGATGTGAGTGATGCGCTGGCAGGGTTCAGGATATGGATCTGATTGGGCCCCAGCCTCACTCAACATCAGTGTTCGCCGGCACGGCATTAAGTGGGTCGGGTACTGCGAGGACGCAGATGAAGAAGTAATCCCAAACTTGAAAAGGGTCACTATTTGGTCCTAAATTCATGTCTCTTTGAGGCAAAAACAATTCTCAAATTCCCAACGACTGTAGAAAGTCTTGAGGTAATACATAACAGCAATACAGTCGTTGTATACATTACAGTTTATCTTAATTTTTCATTCTCGAAGTGTATTTGTTTTTTCCGTATGCCCTGTTTCTGTAGTTTTTTTCCTGCAACATATCGCTCTTGTACGTGAACCAAGTTATTTCCAGGTGCCTGCGTGAGTTCTGGTTGTAGGCGAGGGCTCATGACAGGGCATGAGTGAGCGCTCGGGAGAAGAGTCTAATCAATCAATCAATTAATCAGGGAATTGTAAGCGCGCTACTCACCCGTGGGGGGGGTCTAATGGTAGAGAGCATTCCTCACAGTGCCGGTCAGTGTGTCATAAAGGTGTTCAGACTTCATACATGTGCAATGTGAGCTACTTGAAAGGCTGGCACTCGCCGCCCATCCTAAGTGTGGTTTGCTGTGCCTCTCTTTCCCGGACTTACGCCAGCCTATCTCTCCTGGGCCTCTCTGCCCTGCAACTGGACATGAGTGGATAAGATAGTCTTTCTGTCCTACAGGGGCTGTTTACTGGCTAGCCCCACTATTCCAAGTAACTACTAACTAATGGCCCTAACTCTGTCGATTACCACCAACCAGTGGTGCCAGCCCACCCAATCTTTTTTTAGTTGGGTGAACCTCGTTGCTTGTTGGGAAACCTCACTTTCACACACCCTTAATATCACTGCCTGAGCCAAACCCCTGCAAGTGCAGAATGAAGCTCTAATCCAGTTTAAGCCACGTGCTCTGAGAAGGCGGCCATTTTCCCATGCCGGCTGCCGCCGACTGGAGCACGGTGCTGATGCTGACATTTACAAGTCTTCTTTGATGGGTTCGCGACAGGTGACTTCTACTAGCCACCATTATCTGGATTCCTCCCTCTGACATTTTCAGTGAGCCGGCCTGTCTCTTTTTCTCATTAGCCGCCATCGGGCTCTGAAAGCCTTTTCAAAGCTCGGCCTACGGTCTTCGACTCGGCAGCTCATGCCCGGCTTCAAGTTTCCATTTTCGTGGGGATCAGGACGGAGGCAAGTAATTGAGCACAGTTGGCAATCTCTTTCAAGGAGAGGGATAAGATCGCGGGCAGCTCACACTCACTGGATTTCCTTGCCTGTGATGGGCATGATAAAGCTTCTTGCAAATACCGCGAAAGCTGAATTTCTTTTCAAATAGCCCGGGTCTCTGCTAGCGGATCTGCACCCCATCTCTGAGGCAAATCCCATTTGCGTCAGAATCCTAGTGCGTGAACAGTTTACAGAAACAAGCTTCATTGTAATGAAGCCAGTGATGAGGGATGTCTCAGAGGGCAACATCCAAAGAGACCCAGCAGCTAGGATCCATTTATCCTTCCTAAGGGATCTCATTAGAGCTGCTATGGTTGACAGGGTCGTTAACATTTAAAGAGAACATGCAACATTTTGCTACTTTTCAACTTCTGCACTTCATGAAGTTTGCAAAGTTTTGAGGACTTTGCAAAACTACACTTGCAAGTGATAATTCCCATGAAAAAACCTTTTTTTGCAAAATCATTTATTTCGAAAACATGTTCTTGCAAGACAACAACTACATGGTTGGAGAATCCTTCAGGATCAGTTTTCAACACAACATGATTAAATCAAGAATGTCGCAGTTAGGAGCATATTATCAAGAAACGGCGTTAAAATTATCGCTGCTTTAGCAGCAGAAAACTGCAGTTTTCTGCCGCTTTAGCGGCAGAAAACTGCCGCTAAAGCGGCGATAATGGGCTTGATAATATGCCGCAGAGAATTCCCGTAGAAGCCCATGTTCTGGTGTCAACATGGGCTTCTATTGGAATTCTCTGCGGCATATTATCAAGCCCATTATCGCCGCTTTAGCGGCAGTTTTCTGCCGCTAAAGCGGCGATAATTTTAACGCCGTGCTTGATAATATGCCCCGAAGTTTGTACTATCGTGCATTGTGTGCTGCATTCTGTATGTTATTCGCAGCACCAACTCATATTTCATGCACCAAAAATTAATCACTTAAAAAAGAAAAAACATAGAGATTGTACACACAGTAACACTTGGGTACAGGTCAGGGAGATTTTGAAAACATACATAAGGAACGTATGCTTAATGTTATAATTATTTATTAGAGTCATAAGCAACCCAATATATATTGGGCAACTCAAAAAATGTTTTACAAAAATATATACATCAGTCCCATTTTAGGAGCCTTTAAACGTTTACAGACTCCTTAAATGGGATTACAACCCCAAACCGATTTAGTATTTGGAAGGGGTCTGTTGTAGGTGTTTCAGCCAAATATCAAGTCGAAATGACATGCATCTTTGTTTTGCAACTGAAATCTGGATGCACAACATTGAAAAGTTGCCAACTCCCAAGTTGGGGTGGTAGGCCATTCGCAAAAGCGAAAGTGTCCCATGTGAGACATCTGCCAACACTGAAACGAAGTCTAAAAAAATGTAAAGTATTTTTTTTTATCTCAGTAGGGTTTGCCTTTGAGAAAAAGCAAGCTGCATTTTATTTTAGAAAAAGTTCACTTTATTTAAAGACGACCACAGACATGGTGTCTGACATTAGCAAACCATCTTCCCTGTGTGGGTCACAAATTGGATTGAATCTCAATGTGTGGCCTACCTCATTCATATTCATGAGGCAGGTCAGATTACAACCCACTCTGAATTGGAATTTTATGAACCGACTTATTAGTACTTAGATTCTGATCTTAAAATTCTATACCGGTCACAAATTGCGACCAATATTTAGTACATCAGTATTTAAATTTCCCCATTGGCTATGAGAGTATAAGAAGATGGCAATGCGAACTCAGCTCCCTTTCCGTTGAAGATTAACAGATCACTTTTCTCAAGTCTATATCCTGTCCATGGGGTGTTACTTTACCTGATAGCTGATACTCCATCATCAATACATGATGTTTTAGTCTTCATTAAGTAGCTGATAGGGAAGTGTAAAGGTGAAAATCGTCCTCTTCAAATTTCATGAAGTAAACTTTATAGGGTTTTTGCAAGATATTGGATGATAATTTGGGGTGGGTGACTAACTGCCTCAAATAATAATCACACCCCTTTTCTGGGTAATCTCTAGAGCCACTAAATTAAGATGGCCTCAACCCCCTGTTAGCTATGGTACAGAGCAGGTTTAGAGCAATGTTTATAGTATGTATGAAGTGCCAAATCAGTAATAAAGTCAGAATGTCAAAAAGTTAAATAAAGTGTTCTGCAGAGGGTGTCTGGAGGAGTCATGTTTATGCTGACTGGAACTAGATAGTGGGCGAGGTGGCTTCTGAACCCTCCCTAATCAATGGGGTAAAAGTTCTCAAGCACGGAATAACCAACCATTGCAAGCAGTTACTTTTTGTCTTATTGCAAACAGGCCCAAAATGCAACAGGATAGGGTATTTTCAAAATGGCAAAAGTTTTAACCACACTAAATTTGGGCTCAGAGGGTTATATATGACCGTGGGGAGTCTACTATGATAATCCTAGTGTCCCCCCACATCTAACACTAGCATCCAGTTTGAGACTGGCACTGCATTCACAACAAACCCAGAGATATTCTGGAAACAAAAGCAGGGTCCTTCCGCAACCAGACAGGGGATCCACAAGAATTGTCTTTGCATCCTGTTCTGTCAAAAAAGATGCCTAGAGCTCTCAACCTGCATATTCTGTGGAGTTCAGAGGCATCATCCCTGCACATTCAGGTCAGCCTATTGTTTGTTCATGGTAGCCATTTCACACCTTTTTCACACCTATTCAAGACTGAGCACAGACTAAGAACTGGTAGAGGCATGTAAAGGGTAACTCTCAAAACGTACTTTTCCTTAATATTTATTACAATTTTGAGTTGACCGTTGAATTGGATTTTAATAACTATTTTAATAACTATTAAAAATAGTGCTTCAATTATTTTTGTAGCTGGTCCCATTCCCGAGATACACACAACCAAAATGACTCACAGTATTGGGATAGTTCTAAGTGGTCACTTGCACATGTAGTGTTTCCACATTTTTAGCTGCATGCATTTCCAAGGGCTAAGTTGCTTTCTGCCTTGCATTACCAGGTAGTTGCATTAAAAGCAACTGACTGGCATATTTTATGAGCCCCAGTAGTAGTCAATTCTCAGGAACAGGTATGTTTCTCTGCTATTTCCTGCCTCATTTTCCCACAATTATTTCAAGTCTCCCTTATGTTTCTGACTTGCTTTCTTTTTTCTTGTCCTTTGTTTCTGAACTCTGCAGTCAGTGTCTCCCTTTACATTTCACAAATGCCTCTCTTAGCTTTAGCTCGTATTCCCATCTGCTTTGGTTTCTGTTATTCTTCTGTGTTACCTAATGTGTCATCTATGAATTTTATTGTGTCATAAAGGTGTGAAATCCCTGCAGATTTTTGAACATCGTGCTTCAGCATTTATAGAATGTTCTAGTTAAAAGAGTGGCTAATTTACTGTGAGTAAAATAATGCCCAGGTTTGAAAGCTCTACAGTGGTATACAAATACGTAACATTTACATAGTGACATAAAATGTGTCCTGAAGAATCTTACTTACCACAGACTCCTCTGCTTTAGAATATTCTCAGGCTCCAGGATGGATCCTGAGAATTTCACAGTAATACACCTATGTCCCAATAAGTAGAGCAATGTGGCAGGCAGAGACATTACCACCCAAGTAGTTATGGAGCGGACCCACATATAAGACCCACACTTGAAGGCTGATGTCAGTTCCTTCCTTTCTGCACCCGATCAAATCAGATTTGGTGCTTCACTACCAACTTTGTCAAATCCATGATACTTCTAAAAATAAGGACAGTGTGCTTCGGGTGATGTCTCACCTGGAAAATGACAGAATTCGAAGTGTGCCATAACACACAAAGTATTGTTCCTGCTTGAAGCCTTTTGGAGGTCGAACTTTAAAATGCGCCATAAAGGCAGGTAAGCTAAGTGGACTACACCCTATCATGCCAATCGAAATCAGAGGAAAAGGAGTGAGGGCATCAATAGAAGGATCATAGCCCACAAGCATCTTCTGCCTCTGATCTGGTCATGTATATGGTCCCATAGTTCCACTATACCCTTGTCCATTGTCAACCCCACAGTTAATAGTTTCCTCGACGGAGGCCGTGCTGCAACTTTCTCAGGTACTCCCAGCTCCCTTTGATGTGCCTTTGGGCTGCACAAAGCCACAAGGGGATCCTGTTGGATGTCAACTAGCAGGCCTTATATTGATGCAAACTGATTTCTCTGGGCCAATTCCAAGACCCTTACCAACACCGGTTCAGACTAACACTCTGGATCCTGGGTCCAACTTGGGCATTCAGGCACTGAAGCCAATTCCATAGGCTCCAACCCAAAACCTAACCCCGATACTGATCTCTTTCCCTGAACCATCATTGGCACACCTCCAGGCCCATGTCATGCTAAAAGGTTGCAAAAGAGCTGCCAGTGAGAATGCAACTGGACTCCAATCCTCAACATTTGCTTTGACACAGTACAAGCAAATGCTGAAGACTTTCTTCAGGTCTGATTCTGATGCAGTTCAGAGTATGCATACATTTCAAGACTCTGATGCTGATGAGGAGTCCAGCTACCTGCTTCTGCCCTACTTTGCCCATGATGGGCTATACCTGGATTTACAGAATTCCAATAGGCTAGATACAGTGCCAGAAACTGAGCTGGACTCACCACCTAGGACGTCAATGGATTAAGTGCATCTTTTAAGTAGCTGTTCAAAGGGCAGCAGAAGCCCTACACTTAAAGTTGTCCACTGTTGAAACCAAGGCACATTTAATAAGTGAAATCCTTCAACCAAGTCCTACTTCCTCTTAGCCATTGTTGCCATTTAATGAGGCCCTCTTGGATACACTATGGACCTGTGTCTAGACAATGTATATCGTCCCCTGATAATCCCCATTTTCTGACGAGGCATCCTATTTTTGGTGGTATAGGCACTGGCACGTAAAGACAGTCCTAAATACCTTTTGATGAACTCTCAGATAGAGAGTCAAAAGGAATGTATGTCTTTGGACAGAGATTTTTTTCTTTTGCTAGTTAAGCCTTATGACCTATAAACACAGTGTGCTTTCTAGTTTACATGACCAGCGAGATATTGCTGGCCATCATGGTAGACCCCACATCTTTGCCAAATCAGATGATATATGATGACCAGAATGCAGTGAAGTATCATTTTCTTGCTGGCTTCGACACCATAGAATCGGGGTTAAAGTACGCATAGCAGAACAAGTATTTATCTATGGTAATGCTTTTTCTGGTGTATACTCTATATAACTGCAAATTCCCCCCCAGTGGCATAACAAAACTTGCAGGCCCCCCCTGCAAAGTACATGGAGGGGACCCTCATGTTATGGACCCAGTCAGGAGCTCTCAGGCCTGCCCCTGCATGGTGCTGGAGGGCCCCCTTGGAGCCTATTGTTATGCCACTGGCCCTCCTGCTTCACAACTTTGTGGAGCAGACTTATGAAGTTCCAAGCTAGATTCTCACTGTCACTTGCAATTTGTTCAAGTGCTCTGCTTCTAATGGCACAGAAGAAAGAAGTTTAAGAAACTGAAGTCAGTGTGCAGGGGTGGTTTTATATATAGAGGTACTGAGTCAATGCGAAGCCAAACGGGGCTGCATATAGGCTTGCAGGACCATTGCTGTTAAAATTCTCCAAATGTAGTTGCGTGCCTGGGAATATTTCACCAGAAAGAGCATTTCTGAAACTTGTTCTTTTCTGCCGTAACTAGTCAGTGTGCAGCATCACAAGGTTAGTTTCTGATGCTCAATGTTGAGACTGGAATATCCACGGCATGGTGTATGGGTGTGAATTCCTACACTGAGTGCCCAATTACATGCAAGTCTGCTAGCCTGACTTTCATTTTAGCTTTGGTATCATGCTAATCTAGTGTGTTCACCCAGGTCTAGACCTGTGTTTGTCTATGCGAGGTCCAAGAATTGTCCTGTGACCTGGAGGGAAGCACCAAACATGCCCACATAGTGGACAGACAACTAGTGCCCCTGTCCTGAGTTTAGCACACTGAAGCAGTGGTGTTAGCATAGCATGTTTTGTGAATATTTAGTATGACCAAACCTTTCTTTCCGTCAGTGACAGTGAGGCTTACTGACATATCTCATGTAAATTTCCACTGTTTTGTAAAACCCAGAACCTTACCTGTGTGTAAGTCAAATATGTGTATGCGTGTGTTACTATCCACATAGTGCATGCATCAAAGGACTCTGTGTGTGTATCAGTACTGAAGCCAGTAGGATCCATTTTGGAAGTCCCTGGTTTCGTATGGCACAAGTTGGAAGTTGAGCACAGCTTTTCTAGACAGGGAAAGTGCATTGCATGGATTCCTGTGGTCGGAGGGTAGAGAGCCAGACATTGAACAAAGAAAGTTGGAGACTGGACTACTATTATATATTATGAATACTTTGTTAGACAAATGATTAGTTCTTCCTGAGCACTGCCCTTTGGTTGATGGTAAGGCTGAGGAATGGGGTTGCAGTTTCTTTTGTTCAACTTGAAGATGTTTTTAGGCCTGCCTTTTTATATGTCCATAATTACTGCTAAAGAGAGGCTGCTGGCAGCCAGGTGCTGAAACCTCACACTCTACTGTGCCCATGTTGTGGTTGCTCAAGTTTGGAGACAGACTCAGTGCTACCTACCCCTATTTAGAAAATGTGTATAAAAGCGATCCCCAAACAATCCCACCTGGCTCCAACACCAAGTTCTTCATGACTTTAGAAAGGAGTGCTCTGCAGAATACTTGAAAGATGTCTCAGTGACCAGGACTGGTGTCTGTTTGACAGCCAGTCTCCCATAGGTAAGGGGTATCACTGGAAGTCTGCAAGTTCACTTGAGCGAGCTGAGGGTCTTCCTAGTGCCCAGAATCCTGACTATCTACTGATAGAGGGATAAGTCTGCCCGGACGACCAGGAGGAGAGAGTGTCACAGAGGAGAAGCCCAGCATGTTCCTGGCCTGAGAAACACTCAAAGAAAGAGCAGTTCTAGAAAGTGTGAAGTCAGGAGTGACTATTGCTGCATCATGTCTTCCGGTCTCCCTCTGCAGTTCCTGGTGGGAACCACAAGAGACTATGTACATGCTTACATCAGCTTGAGGCTGGCTGTATCTATCTTGCTCTGTGTATCACAAAAATTGGCTCCAATTGCCTTGTGGTGCCCATCAACTGGGTATGGCCTGCAGCTACCTTGCCGGGAATCTGTGTCAGCCCATAAGTGAATTGCGACCGCTGAGGCCACCCAAACAGCTGCACCAGAGCCCATCAAAAAGAGTCTGACAGACCAGGTTGGCCACACTCACTGAAAAATAGTTCCGCCTGACTTTTCCGCAGGCCAGTTGTTAGGACACATGCAACTACCATCTGCAGTCATACTGAGCTGCTGCAAACATGCAGAGGTGAGTGCGAGGACTGCTGACAGTTTTTCTGCCCACTACAACAAGGGGGGTATGAACAAGAGTGAACAGTAAACTAATTGTGCAATTGACTGGTGGTGAAGCAAAATCACCACCTGAGCTTTATTCATGCTTCTATCAAAGCTTGGAGACAATGTAAGAGTCATCCAGATGTTAGAGAGCAGGGATAGGAGGAACGGGCGTAGTGCTCAGAAGGGAATTGTGATCTGGGATAGCACCCAGATTTGCAATTGAACTGTGTAGTATTAAGAACTACTGTGTAATTAAAAACAGTTTCTTTTTTCAGAAAGACAGGCACTGGGCCTGGACATTAGTTATTGTGTCTGTTGGTTGAGATTGAGTTCTGAATCGTGGCCCCTCCAGCGGCGGTCCGTGCAGGTAAGCGTGGTGGGCAGGGTGGGGGGGATGTCGACAAACGACAGAATAGGATATTTAATACATTTTCCCTATTCCATTGTTTGTCGACTCCCCCCCTCTTGCCCCGCCCCACTGCGCTTACCTGCATGGACCGCCGCTGGGCCCCTCACACTACCTCTCTGAGAAGCCTTTGACTGCTCACCTTCCCTACCCTGAAAATCAAGTGTGTAAAGATTTGTTCTCTTCTCAATTTGCAGACTCATAGTAGCCTGGACCTGAGGACACCAATGCAAATGGCATTAGTCCCCATGGTCGGTGCTCAGAAGCCTTTGTCTGTCCTGAAGGCGGTCTGCCATTTTATGGTTCTCCTTTCTCAATCATATATTTTAATACAATGAGTTTTCATTCACATAAGGTTTCTTTTGTGTTTGTGCTAGTAGGTTCATGACTAAATGCTCTTTCACCGATAATGTGGCTATTTTGTTGTGCTCATTTCATTCCTTTTGAATTTACATAAAAGTTTCCTCGCGACACATGTTTCGCTGCATGCAAGTTCTCAAGGCTGAAAACAAATCCATATGTTTCCTTATAATTAAAATGGCGCCCGCTGAAGGGCATACAGCATCGCAGTATAGAATAAACCAGCCTATTATCTGAATTGCGACACATTCCATCATTCGCATAACGGGCTGGGTACAGTATGAGTGTGTGTTCAGCCTTGGGAAAACTTCCATTAGGCAAATCACATTTCAACTGGGTAAGATTTATTTAACTTCAAAAGAAGTGGAATAAACATAATGGAATCGGACACATTGTGAGAGAAATACATTTATTCATGAAAGCAGATAGCAGAAATTCAAAGGAAAGCTTATCTGAAGCAAAACACACATTGTTAAAATATTTGTTTGTCTTCTGCTAAGGACAGGGATAAACGCATTAACACATTTTCTGGGTTGATCTGGTGAGTGAAGGACCCCCCCTCCCCCCAAAAAAAAGTTGAGTGGAGCATAAAGGAAAGTTCTTGTCCATGCAGGAAAGAAAAACAGCTTGCAAATGTGTTACATTCTTACCTGCAGCAATAATTCTGCAAGCTTTTACCCCTTGAAACGTGCAACAGAGAATCCAGGATTTTTTCCGGAATGTTTTGTGAAATACTCTGGAAGTGCGAGTGTATGATCACAGGGTAAATTTCCGTCTGTGTTTTTTCCAGGAACATTTGTGAGACTGGCCTAAAGTCACCAATAAGTGCCATTTTACCTCAAATTTAGCATGGCCGGACCATAGTTTCATAGCTGAATCCAGTCCAGTGATTAATTTGAGTCGGTGGTTTCCGGTGCTCGGCACCAGCAGTTAATTGTCAGCACCAGCTCTTATGACAGTCTACCACATGGCGGCACTGTCTGCCTAATTAAGGATGAGCACAACAGCTGTTTAATAATTGAATATACATTAACAATGACTAATAATTGCCAGCCAAGACATTCTTATAACTTTAAGGGCCCGGAATAGTCTGAGTTGTCACACTTGTAGGGGTGTGATGGTTAGTTCAGTTGATATTGTCACTAGCAGCACTGGCATGAGCAATGGATGGAGTAAGCTACTATGGCCTCCCGGCACTTATTTGTTTACAAATTAAGCACTGATCCAGTTGCCCAGATTTTGCCTCTTTGGTCAAGCTTCCGTGCGACTAAAATGTCCAGTGATTAGTGCTGATAAAAGAAATCAGCGCTGCTGCCCAATCTGACTTGAAGGAAAATCGGGAATACGTTCTGTGAAGAGCTGGCCACAGAAATAGTTACCCGCACCATTAAATATCTACACACCTACTCAACAGGCCGTCAGAGGGGAATCCAAGAAACAAAAGTTGGCCAGGAGTTGGACCAATAAGAAAGGGTGCTCATGTTTTTTTTAAATGTCTAAAAAAGCTGATTTTTAAAAAATGTATGTGATGAATCCATTAGAAGGAGAAGAGACAGGCGCCATTAACTGCTGGCAAGGTTTGTGGTATCTGATTTTGAATGTAGGTAGGCAAGGCAACTTTCATACTCAATGCATCTAATATGTTATGTTCTGCACCATATGTCTGTGCAGGTGATAATGAATTATACTGATCATGGCCATCCGTATAGCGCAACATGCAACCAGAATTGTTTTTGGCGGATAAGGTGTCAATTTAACCCAACTGATGGTGCTGATGGGATTGACCTTAGAAAAATGTTTGTTTACTACTGACCTGCAGGTTTCACAAAAAGCTCCCTTAAAACACTGGAACCAAGCACTATGATTTACAGATGTGAGCTGTGAGCTGCATGTTAGATGCACTGCCTTTCAATGGCCAAGTTATACCTCCAGGATATGCTATGATAATTAACAACTATGACCAACTGATTACATACACACATATCTCTGCAGCAAGTGCATTAGCCACTTAAGCTACATCCTTCTATCATGAGACTTCCTGAGTATACATATGCCCTGCAGCAAATGATTTAACCATCTAACACATTTTATAGCAGACACATTCCATTAGCAAATGTAGTTCATTACATACCTCAGTGCAAATATTCCTAGTATACTAACCTAAGGGCAACATAGGTCACCGGTTCATATCTTGTAGTGACCGACTCAGCCGTTCATTGGTGTAAGCTGAATTAAATAGGCTCACCTTGGTTCAGAAATGATAACAACCATGACACCTTGTAAACCAAATCTGGATAGAATTCTTATAGTCAGTAATGCTTGTAGTTTACTTTCACTATGCCTTGGATCCTATGCTCACCTACTTATTGGGAAGTATATTAATTGTGCAGGCCTTCCCACTGCACTTCCCTACGGCAAAAGAAAAGGGCAGAAATGCGCCATATCTATGAGATACGGTGCATTCCTGTCCCTTTCCTCTCTGCTGGTGCACAATAGGCTGCTGTGTGCCAAAACAGGCACTAGTGCACCATGGTGCAAGGAAGTGTGCATTGGGGGGATGATTGTTTTGTGCAGGAAGGGAAACCTTCTTGCACAAAAACAATCACAAGAGGCTTTTTCCTCATTCTATGTGTGCTGCAGAATGAGCACACATAGAAAGAGGAAAAACAAGGAGAAATAAAGATATTTCTCTTCGTTGTGCCTCCCTTACGCCTCCCCTCAGTAGGCGTACATTTTTGGGCTGCCTCAGATTTACGACTTCTCATAAATGTGGAGCACAGTCATAATGCCATGGATGTCGCTGGGAACGCCCCCAGCAGCACGCATTGCACGCCCCTTAAATGCAGAAAACTGCGTTAAGGAGGACGATATTTACGGGGCAGCATTAAGCCAAAAAAAGTGGCTTAGTGCTGCCTCGTAGATATGGAGCAGGCTCCTGCGCCACGGAATGTCAGAAAAAGTGATGTTCCTGTGGCGCAAAGGCCCTCATAAATTAGGCCCTAAACATTTTCTGCTCTCACATACAAATAACAATTATCCATCGCCCTCTTGTGCTCTTCCCAATACATTACAACTCTGGAGAAGTAGATAGAGCCTGTACAAGTTCCTGATGATCTCTTACAAGCCACCAGCCCTTAGAGAAGGTGGGACGCGCAATGACCTGTCCAAGGAGAATTCACGCCTTCATTAACAGGAGCTTCTTAGTATTTTGGCAGTCAGCTTGTATGGGATTTGTAATAATAAAACCAAGAAAAAAGATCTCTACATGTTTGTTTCTTAATTTCTTATTTTCTGAAAGCTTCTCTTTAAGTTAAGGAAGTATTATTATTGTCTGCCTGCATCAGTCTTGTGCCCTCCCGTACCCTAGGGGTTGCAGAACTCCAGCTGTAAATTCAACATCCTTGGATTCTTCTTGCTTTGATACCATATCAGGATGCCGACTAAGTTTTTAAAGAACAAATCTAGTTTATCAGAATACAAAGCCCTGGCTCTCTAAGGGTGGAGGTGTTCTGAATGTGCTAGTACCTCCCTATTGTGTGAGGGTTTTCTATGCAAGTGTTCCCAAAACTAGCCGACTACGAGAAAGAATTCTCATCTTCACTGCCTATTTATCTGAGTTTTAACACCATTTTAATGTCTTTTTGAATACAGCCCTCATACCTTTGTCTCTATACAAGAGAAATGCTCCCATTTTTCCAACATCTGTAACATCTATTCAGAACCAATATTTGAATACAAAATGATATTAAGATCAAGTTTCTTATTTAGAGCTTGTCTGAGTGAGGAATACTTTGCCCCAAGTCTATTATAGCCTATGGCACTTGTAATACAATGGATGGGATATCAGCCATGTTTTGACGGAGCATCCCGTCTGCCAAGCTCTAAATGAAGCCTCAAGTTCTAGTCTGAAAACATATTTTGAATGTTTACACTCATTTATCTTTGTAATACTTACACACAAACATATAGATAAGTGCACAAACATATATATATATATATATATAAACAACATGCACACACACACAAATATATATATATATAAATGCACACAAGCACACACCGGCACACAAACACAGTGATGCAAGTACACACACTATTATCAGAAACATTGTAAAGCACAGGGAAAGTGGACAATTGGCCAGTGCCCTCATCTTCCAAGGGACCTATGGGAAATTGATTTTTCTTCCTACATCACCTCTATTTCTTTATCACATCCTCTTCCTCTCTAGCTTCCTCTATTAGTGTTACCCTACCTAGTGCCATAATAGAGATTTTGAGGCCTCCGATACATGATATGTTTGCCTTTTATTGTGCATGGTATCAGAACCAAAGAGAGTTTTATTTTTTTGTGTGGACGAACTCTCCAGGAGAAAAAGAAAACACTAAGTTTTCTTATGAAACCCTCACCCACCAGGGTTGACACTTGGATGCATGCTTCATCATCAGGTCCATCCCGTTCCACTGCGGAACGGGGCGCGCTATGACCTACGTGTTACGTGGGAGCTTTTTCTTGTTGTTTATTAAATGATGTAGATGAAGGCCAGCATGTATCAACCTGTACCCCAAGGCATTTCTACAGGACCAAGGTAACTAACTCCCTGATACCACTCCTGTTGTATTATTTTATCTTCACACACACTGCATGCTAGAAAGTACAGACACGTGCGGGCCCCAAGCTGGAAATCCTAGGTCATTAAAGAGGGGTGTAGCCTTGACGAAAGTGTGACTACAGGTTCACCTCTCAACCAGACCCATGATGCAAGAATTCTGCATTATCTATAACTGCCAGCAGTAACACCAAGAAGGTGCTGTATATATATGCATAGTTTTTAGCATGCAGTGTGTGCACAACTAAAATAATACAACAGGAGTGGAATCACGGAGTTAGTTTCCTTGGTCCTGAAGAAAAGCCTTGGGGTACAGCTTGAAACATGTTCACCGATTAGAAAGGTAGGCACATTATGACCCACACTTTTCTGTTCCCCCTGTTTTTAATCATACCAACTAGAGGCCCGAATAAATAGTTATTTACCTACTAGCCAGGTATTTTTAATCTCACTTTCCACTCAAGACCCCTCCCCAATCCAATTTTTGTAATCATTTTACATCCATTAATAAACAACAAAAATGTTCTCCCACGTAACACGTGGGTCGTAGCACGCCCCGTTCCGCAGCGGAACTGGATGGACCCGATGATGAAGCATGCCACCAAGGGGCAACACTGGTGGAAAAAGGTTAGATAAGAAAACCTAGCGTTTTCTTCTTTCGTTTGGAGAGTTAGTCCACGCAAACAGTAGGGCACTCTTTGGTTCTGATACAATTGATCGGTAGATGAGCCCCTCTGAATCGGTCTCCTCTTTCTCCCCCTTTGTTTTATAAGTTATGTTTTTTGTGACTCCCATTTCTGATGACTTAAGTATAATTCAATATTGTTGCTATCTTGCAGGCTTGTATGAGCAGAAGTGGAGAAATAAAGTCCAAATTTGTTCAGAACTGGAGGCCTTAAAATATGTCTTGCCGGGGGGCAAAAATCCTTGCGATAACACTGGCAACTACAATGTAATCAGAGAGAAATCAGGACGCTAATTGGTTATGGAAGTGTGCCACACACGTGGCTCTTACATGTATCTATAATTTAGTGATGTAAACATGCCAAAGGAAAACATAGAATTTTTATCTAACAGAAGAGCATGTTCCCTTTTTGTTGATTTCAATATTTTTTACAGTGAGGTGGCAAAAGCTTTCAGTGCTCAAACGTGCACCTTTTTATGCCAGGCACATATTGACTTTTCATTGGTTGGGGCAGCCCACATTTTAAATACAATATGTTTAATCGATGAACCTATTAACTTGCAGTCCCCTACAGAATCATAAATATTGACTGGGGACTCTGCTTTACGAGCTTAATAAACACTGTTGAATTCTTTGCATTGCCTATGTGCTAAAGAGTAAGCGTCTGATTTAATAGCAGTTGTAAAATCTTAACATGCAATATGTTTACCAGAAATGTTATGGAATAAAAAAATAAAGGGTATATCGATAATACTAGCGCAATATTGGGGGTAGAATATGTTTTAGAAAAATCGATTTTAGTCATACTGTTGCTTGAAAGGTGCTGAGGAACAGGTTAAGAAATCTGCTTAGCCCCAACAAACAGTGGCGTAGGAAGAGGCGTGCGGTGGGTGCGGCCCACCCCGGGTGTCATCACTGAGGTGGGTGACAAAATGGCAAAGATATGTGTTTCAAACACATATTTTTGCAATTTTGTCAAGCCGGGGGTGAGAAGATATTTTCCGCACAGGGTACCACCTGACCTTGCTACGCCACTACCAACAAACAATATATTTTTACGTTTTTTGGGTGTGAAAAAGACCAACAAAATACTTTAACTTTTCCCTGGATCAATGGAATTTCTGCTCCATGCAATCCGCTCCTCTAATGATTTATATACTCACTACATAGTGATGCTTATGAGATTCATGCGTGATTCAGTACTTAATTTGTGGTGATCGTAGAAGGCAGAGGACACCCACACTCACTTTTGGGGAACAGCAAGGACTTATTTTTCATCGTCAGACATTGACTGAGCAAAAGAACAAGGCGGAAAAGGGAGATAGAAGGAGGAAGAGAACAAATGGAAAACAAAAACCAAGGAAGAAAGCAAGGTTGAAAAGTTACCTAGACGAGTGAGATAAAGAGGCAGGAAGAGCAGAGTGGTGCAAGAAAGAGCCATGAGATGGGATCAAGACTAGGCAGCCATCTTATTTGGCAAACCTGGTAATGGAGGGCACTGGTGGCGACCTCCTAAGAGCAACTTTGGGCCCCTGTCTCCAGGACATCTAGGGGTTCTTAAAAGGGGGAGGGTAGGAGTACAAGTCTCTCCAATACCTTTGCCTAAAAACTAGGAAGTGGTAAAGATGATACGGAGGCCGAGCAACCAGGAAACGTATGGTCTGAGCTGTCAACCTTACACATTTCAGAAGCAATACAAAACAGTTTAGTACTGTGTTGTGCATCTCACAAGACACTTTAACATGGAGATTAGAGAATCTTCTTTGAGAACAAAATGTAACTTGTCATGATTCCCAGAGTATGAAAAGATCTTCACTTCTTAGCCTTGAGATATATGTTCTGGCCGCCTTTAGTTTATGCAAAGAGTAGCTTGTGTTTTGGGAGCATCCATCCAAGGGTTGCGTTGACGGGTAGGGTGGAGCCCCGAGATCAGTACCATGACCATGCACAATGTGTTTCAAGAGACCAGGACACTAGTTTTGAAGCACTGGGGTCCACTCAGACGGATTTACGGAACAGAGCATTACTGCCTCAAGGGGAAGTAGCGGATCCTTTCACATACACCGTGGGGGAATTTATGGGAACTCTGGGGCATTTTTACAACAGAATGGAGAAGAATGGTGTTAAGCAAACATTGCTAACGCCACGCTTCTCCATTCTCAAAACACAGGGATATGCCTTATTCACAAAAATGTGGCGCACCCCTGATTTTCCCCCTGCGCTGGAGCTCAGTTCAGCTGCCTAGCACCAACGCAGGCACCCTTACACCATAGTGCAAGGGTGTCTGTGTTGGGGGGAAGATTGTTTATGTTCCTCCACATAAACAATCTTTAAATGCCGTCTTGTAACTTCTATGTGTGCTGCTTAATGCAGCACACATAGAAGTTGCAAAACAGCATTTTTTTAAATGATTTTTTTATGTGCAAGAAGGGGGACCTTCCTGTACATAAACAATCATAGGCAATTTCCTGTTTCTATGTGTGCTACACAAGGCAGCACACATGAAAACAGCAAAAACAAGGAGAAATAGACATTTCTCCTTGTTTCGCATGTTTAAGACCAGTTTTTTACTGTTTTTTTGGTGCTGCCTCCTATATACTCTGCCCTTGTAAATCGGGGGCAGTGTCAAAATCAATGGGTGTTGCGGTAGAACGCCCACCACAACACCGATTGCCCTCCCCTTTCACGCTAAATACAGCGTGAAAGGGTGCCTTATTTACAAGGCAGGGTTAAGCCATGTTAAGTGGAGTGAAAATGATGTTATGATGGCGATAGGGGCTTGTAAATATGCCCCTTTGTCTCTTTCCCTCAGCCTGGTGACCTTCCATCTCCCTCCAGTGCTCCTGGTAGAGGTGCCTTGGGGAGAGAATAGACAGTAACTGCAGGGTATGGATCAATTAAGCGGCTGGGTGTGAGCAATTAAGACTTAATTGTGACATTTCATCTATTAAAAAGTGTAAGGGAGTGCCAGTAATTGGATAATTAATTAGCTGATTTTATGCATGTAAAGGGACTTTTAAAGGCCCACATCAAAGCAGAGACGGCAGAGTATGGTGTGAATCTGAAACAGCTGAGCAAGGGCCGGAAAGGGTTGGGTCATACCATATTTACAGCAGTTCCCACATTCTAGTAATGTGAATTTACAGCATTAAAAAAATGCGGTATATGTGTTTTTTCCAGGATGCCTCCCCTAATAACATTATCACCACCATCCTCTGGCTTTGAAAGGCTTGGATTGCAGGCAAGCACAGTGGTTTTCTAAAAACAAGGACCACTTTGGAACTGTCAGCACGTTATCAGTGGGAGTGAAACCATGTTTGCTAGCGATGCCCTCCTATCCTTCACCACCTGACTTGTTTTCAAAGCTTACTAGCTTACTACTGACTTCTGGAACTAACAGGCATTGCTGCAGGCCTCAGTAAGGGGTAGGCATGTTAAGATATCCAGATACAATCAATTGGTAAATTAGGTCTGAGTATTTATGTGTGTCATCACTGATGACATATGTGTCTTTCTGAAAAAAAAATATTTGTAATATATGTATAGCTAAAGATTAATGGAAGAAGACATGGGTAAATAAGTGTCTAAATACAGTGATGTAATATCTGACGTCATCAGCAGAGGATTGCGGTCGCGTGAGTTATAGTTGCCTGCACTAACTATAACGGGGGAATTTCAATGGTTTTTCACGAGTGAAATGTCCAGCTAACTATAACATGTGTGAAACCTATGGTTTTTTAAGTGAATTTGCAAGGTTTTTTAAATGCTAATTCCTAACTATAACGTGTGTGAAACCTATGGTGTTTTCAGTGAATATATATATATATATATATATATATATATATATATATATATATATATATATATATATATATATATATATATATATATATATATAATTCACTGGTGAAAACAAAGGTTTCAGTGTATATTACAGTTAGCAATTATGCACTTATAAGAATATCTAACTTTACATTTAAAAAAACCTTAGAAATTCACTGAAAAAACTACATGTAAACGGATGTTGTAGTTCGGTGAAAGTGCCATGTACAACATGCCATTTGAAACTAACAAAACCACTGAAATTCACCAATTATAGTTATTTCAAATAACTATAACTCTTACCGTAAATTAACTAGAACTCGCGCCCCCGCCTTGCAGAGCATTACCAATAATGGTGCCATTTCAGATGTGATTAGGGATGTTATAAATGTAGTCAATGAATATGTCATGAGTGATTTAATATGGGAGGGTTAAAGCAGTTCATGGAGGAGACGCAAGTCATGGTTTCTTTAGGGTACGAGTATACCGTTTGGGAATCATGTTGTCAACTTCAGGAGGAGTAGACAGGGGACCACTGCCAGCTCACACTGAAGTCTTCCAAAAAGGAAAATCTTTTTTTGAAGCAGTCCAGAATCCTTTAATATACTTCTATTTTGAAAAACAAAATCCAGTTTGAAATACTGCTGTCACTTGTAGGCCACCACCCCTGTTACAGTAGCCAATTGGAGGGGAGTCACAATTTGTGAATTGCCTAATGAATATTAATATGTTGGTCGATTCGCCAAATAAATTACTGGCTGCAAAAATTTGGTGCACAATTTGCATAACAGATTATCTGGCCCTAAATTGGTGAGCATCATGCTCTGGTGAGGGGCATAATGTACCTTGTGCCGGAGAATCCTTTGATGATACTAGCCTCACCAAGACTTCTTGAGTTTGACTTGGAAGCACACCTGGTTGCAAGACCTATCGCAATCGATCTAAAATATACATAGACTGGGCTTTGTCTTTACCTACAGGTGTGTTTTTTTCTCTCCCGTCATACTATTGGCTGCTTGGTGTATTATTCCGGATACATTGGAGTGCTTGCATTGACATACATAGTTTACATTTCAAAAGTACACTGAATCATCACACATTAAATTATTGATTTCATAGATGAGTTAATGACTTGTACACTGAAAGCAATTATTCTTAATTATCTTTTTTTCACTGCAGCAGAATTTTTTTAATTTAATTATCTTTTTAAAATGCAAGCTTGGCCTATTGTATCTATCAGTGCCAGTTTTTAATTCTCATTATGATCACCTCTTAACTAGCACTACATCAAAATGTATACCCATCCATAACTCATTTTCCTCTCCTATTACTCACCGACTTTAAGGCTGCATTAGGCCATGTACTCTCTGCTGTCTAATGGCTAGGTTCATGCTGTAGAAATACCATATACATCTATACATGTGCTTCTGATTTCTTAACTGCTCACTGACAGATCTTATATCCTTGAACTGGCTCGCATAAGAAGCTTGGATACAACTAAAATTCGCAGCATGGCACATAAAGCCATTCACTTCAATACCCTGATGTGCCTCGCTCAAAAACTGGAGCTCTCAGGTGGATCAAGAGCCGCTAGAAGTGCAAGCACTCTACTGCTCAAACCACAAAAGTTCAATAAAAGAGAAACCTACAATCGAGCCTTCTCCGGTATCGCCCGAGGATTTGGAACTCCCTGCCCCTTGAAGTCAGACTGAATCCTTCTACTGTCCTTTCCAAAAAGGAAGTCAAAGTGTTATTGATGAATACATTTCATGCCTTAGTATGGGTGCTTCCAAGGAGACTGAGGATGCCATTGCAAGTTTGAGTCCCAGCTGCCAAAGCTCCCGATGGCACCCAGCTCTACAAGACTGTTAACTTGGTTCTTTGTGCGTTCTGTTTTCTACCTCTTGTTTCTTTCCTAATGTATTTAACTGTAAAGCGCTCTAATACCCTCGGTGGTCATGTTCGCGCTATAGAAAACTTTCTAAATGAATAAAATAAAAATACATACTTATAGAGCTAACTAGGCCTTTCGGCATCACTACTTTAAAAAAGCAGGTTTTGGTCACACCACAAGGTGGTGACAAGTATCCATAAGCAGGAATTAGGAGAGAGAGAGGGGTCGAACAAGTAGGAATTTTACCCTATCCATCTCCTTTTACACACCCTGAGTAGAAGGCATACTTTTAATGAGGCTACTCTTTAAACACATTCTGGGGCAGATTTACTTACAACTCACGCAACGCAGAAAGACTTGCTGCACTGCACTGCATGACAGAGAGAGAGTAGGAATGCGCCGTACCTACTGAGATATGACGCATTTCTAATCCCTCTCCCTGTGCTGGTGCACTGAGTGCAGCCTGACGCTACTGCAAGCAACCTTGCACCATGGTGAAAGGGTGCCTGCGTTACAGACAGGATTGTTTATGTGCAGGAAGGAACGCCTTCCTGCAAAAAACAATCTTCTGTGGCTTTTTCCTCTTTCTGTGTGTGCTACAGAATGCAGCACTTGTAGAAAGAGGAAAAACAAGGAGAAAAAAAGATTTTTCTCCTTGTTAGTACTCACCTGGGAAGGCATAGCATTTCAATGCATTCCCAGGTTTACTCGTATTAGTAAATCTGGGAATGTGCCAAACACCATGGGTGGATGTGTGGGAACACCCACACTCCACCCGTGGAAAGTAATACAAGGGAGCATTACTCCAGATTTGCTAGGCCACACAGAGCCATGCAAAGGCCCTGCAGAGCCATGCACAGCCGCCTTGCGCAACGCGATGGCAACTCTAGAGCTTCATAAATTTGTGCATCAGCATCACTGTACAGTGCTACATAGAAGGGTCTGAGAATCTTCCTGCTGAGGCCCACAAATGACCCCACCTTCTCTCCAGTATATCTCTTGCCACATTTGGCTGTTAGAAAACAAGAGGACAAGAAAACTGCATTGGAAAGAAGTGACACTAAATCAGAGCGGCATCCAATCTCAGTCGCCAATGTCTGCCTTGCTATTGTCCTGACAGCTTCCGCCTTCCTGAACTCTTCCCCGGCCCCCCCCTTTGACTTTCAATGGCATTGTGAGCCGCTTCACCTGCCGCAAGGTCATTCTCTGTAAGTGACATTGGCGCAAGCCTTGCCCTCCCTCCACCTTGTGCCAACTCTCTAAAGTCATAGTGGCAGCCCGTCTCTTCCACTCACACATCCATAGGGCCGGAACATCCTGATCTTCATCTCGCTTCCGCATCGACTTGACACCACCTTAGTCATCGCTCTCATTCCGCCTTAACCTGCTTTGTGTCAAACACTCCTCAAAGCCAACAAATGCTGTCGACAAGTTTAAAGATACTGTCACCAAGTTAAGTAACTGTCCGACACTATTGTGTCCTTAAGGAAAGACGTATAAAGAAACCGAGAATAGCTATCTTGCAAAGGCATTTAATATCTGAGTGAGCACCTGCTGACGTTTGAAATTAGAAAGTGATGTTTTCCAATAAGGGCCAGTTTCCAAATGCATCAGGAATCCAGGATAAAAGACAAAGAAAAAATTACGCCACTCTTAAGATCTCAAGCAGTGCACAAATGTCATCCTTTTTCCAGCACCGATTTTGACAGGTTAAATCTGGTGACATTTGTCCTAAGAAACACTGAACATTCAGAGTTTTGCTGCTCATAATGGGGAAATTGTGCAGCATTACCATATTATCCTCGCATTTCCACCTGCAGGTCTGGTACTGGAAGTAGAATGCCACATTGGAGAAATAATGCACCATGCACATTTGCTGTTTGACGGAAATTCCCTCACCCAAATACGGGGACACATGGATCGAGGCCATGATCTCACGTTGCTCCTACCCCCCATATCGCCGAAAAAAATGGGGAGGTTCCAAATTCTCCACCATTGCCCCCAGCTTCTGGAATTCACTCCCGCTTCACCTCAGGTCCCTCACCCAATATCCTCTGTTTCGAAAAGCATTAAAAACCTTTCTTTTTTCACAGGCCTTCCCCCAATGATTTTCTTTCTGTCCCCTGGTCCCCCCTGCTAATTGAGGTTCAGTGAACCACAGCGCCATGAAACCGTCAGGTGTACGTGCGCTTTAGAAGTGATTTAAACTCAAACTCAAACTCAAACTCATATCCCATGACTCCACCCTAACATCCTGACATAAACCTATGTTCTTTTTAGTTAAATTTTTTTTTGTACAAAACTGATCGAGTAAAAATACGATAATTTTTCTGCTCTGATATCTTCTGTGGTTGTAGAGAAGTAAGGGCATTAATGCTTGTTTAGGTCTTAGGGATTGGCAAAGGCATGGGGTAGTTAAGGATACAAGTAAAAGCAAAAAGAGTGTATATATATATATTTGTATATATACACATATATATATATATATATCATATATATGAGTGAGTGGTTGTGTGATTACTTGCATGAGTGAGTGGCTGTGTGAGTGGCTGTTAAAGTGAGTGAATGGTTGTGCGAGTAGCTATATGGGTGAGTGAGTGAGCATCTGAGAGGCTGTATGGGGTGTGTGAGTAGTTCTGTGGATGAAGCCATCAGTAATGTCATCATTGATGTCATTTCAGATGTTATCAGTGATGTCGTCAGTGATGTCACTGGTCATGTCGTGAGTGAAGTGATAACCAGTGCATTGCAGGGGGCATAAGTTATAGCGAGCTCAGGTAACTATAACTACAGAATTTCTATGGTTTTGTACAAGTGAAATCTGAGCCTAACTATAATGTCCCTGTAACCTTTGTTTTTTTTCCTGTGAATTTCTATGTGTTTTAAAATTATATTTCCTAAGTATAACGCCCCTGTAACCATTGTTTTTTTCAGTGAAATTCTAATAAAAAAAAAAATGTTATTTCCTTACTGTAACCTGTAACCTTTGAGAGTGAGTGTGTGAGTGAGTGCATGAGTGTCTCAGTGGGTGCGTGAGTGAGTGTGTGAGTGTCTCACTGGGTGCGTAAGTGGGTCTGTTAGTGGGTACATGAGTGTCTGAGTGGGTGTAGGAGTGTCTGTGAGTGGATGCATGAGTGACTGAGTTGGTTCTGCTAATTTTTTGCTTGTTTTCTGCCTTTTTTGTGCTAATTTATGACCTTTATTTTGCTGCTGTCGCTCATTACTGACCTTCATTTTTCCTCTTTCTGCTAATTTCTGATGGCTAGTTTGCCTCTTTCTGTTTGTTTCTGACCTTTATTCAGCCTCTTTCTGCTCATTTCTGACCTTTCTTCTGCCTCTTTCTGCTCATTTATCATCTTTATCTTGCCCCTTTCTGCTTGTTTCTCACTTTTATCTTGTTTCTTTTTGCTTGTTACTGACCTTTATTCTAACTCATTCTGCTCATTTCTGACCTTTTTCTGCTCCCGTCTGACCTTTCCCTGGGACGGGGCGCAAGGTCCCCGCGGTTTCAGTCGGCTTTCTGCCTCCTGTGGGAGCCAGCATTGGTCTGCTGGAAGTGCACAGGGTATACAGTCTTTACCATCTTTTCATGTCATTTTGCTTCTTTTAAAAGGTGGATTCAAGGATTACGGGATGGTAAGGTTTAAGGGTGGTAAGCATTTCAAGTGGGTAGAAAATAGTCCCGCAAAAAGTCTCGTCCAACTCAGTTTCTTTCTGGAAAGTTTCTGGTTGATCCGTCAAGCAGGGCTGGAAAAAGGAGTGTCCCAAAATAGATTTTCCCCATGCCTTACAGTAATATAGCAAAGATGGCTGAACGGAATTACACTTAATTCGGCAGAGTGCTAGATTCTTTGGTTTAAATCTGTTCAGTAGTTTTTAAAAAATGAAGGCTCAAAACTCTGCTAGGATCCATGGAACTGACAAATCAAAAGATAACATCCGATTGGCTGCCACAACATAAACAATGATTTAGCGTTAGCCATTTTAGCACTCAGGGACTCAGTACGCTGTCCTAAAAATACTGTAAACACCACATATAAGGGTGCAAAGGAGGGATAACTTTTCCATCTTGGACTCGTAGGGGCGCTGCCTAGCATCATTATTTAAATGGGACTGGCAACCTGTGGTTCACCTACCTGAGACATTACATGACTCCAGGACCGTATCCTTGGACTGCATCATAATTTAAAACGGGGGGGCTTCCCTGAGCTGTTAGACTGCCCTGGGACCACATGCTTCGAGGCCTAAACAAATACAGAATTCTGTGGGTGCCCCGATCTTACACAGCACACCCACAGCAATGGCATGCCTTGGGAATGCGGGGGTGGGGCAGTGCCCTTGTATCCCTGCCGACCTGCTTCTATCCCTGTTGCAGTAGGAGCTGGCTGCATTTGTTTGCTCGCACCTGGGGAGAGGAACATTTCTGTCTGCTCCTGCTGGGTGGGAGCAAACCCATCTTCCCAGCCTAGGAGAGTGCACAAATGGAGTTGCAGTTCTCCCTTCCTGGGTTCTCTTGGGCTGGGAACAACTTAGCGTTGCAAGGGATGGGGTCTTCTGAACACTGCTGCCATCTTTCCCAGGGGTTTGGTCCCCAGGGCCAATAAATGGCTAAGGGAGGAGACCCCACATCTCCCTCTCCAAATGAAAAAGAGCTTTAGCTCCAAGGAATGGGGTCACCGGAGCCTTGAAAAGGTTCTGGGAGAAGGATCGCACACCTCTCCCCCCATTAAAAAACTTATGGGAGATGGGGTCCCTGAGGCCTTGAAAAGGCTCTAGGAGGGGGTTGCATGCCCCCACCTTATTAACAAAAGTGGTCGCCCCTGAAGGATGCGGTCCCTGGGGCCTTGAAAAGTCTTGCACTTTCCCTAATGTTTGTGAGACTGGAGTGAGGTTAGAAAATCTCACCCCTTCTATTTATGCACTTTCCCCATTTTTTGTTGGATTGGAGTTAGACTACTCATGTTCCCTTCCTTGATTTATGTTGCTAGATTGTAATTAGAATAGTAAATATCTTCCCTCTTATTTATGCTGGTGCTCTGCTTTCAGGTTTAGGCCAACCCTGCAAGGAAAATACTGCACACTGATCAAGTAAACAAGCACATCAGAAGTGCACCATGAAAACACCAGGCGTGCAAATACCCACTACTGTTTTAGACTATTACCTACCAAGAATAATTCATTTTGTTACCATGGCAACACTGATCCAATTAAGGGTGCGCAAATCAATAATAAGGTTCAAATGTGAAGATGGAATTCCCCAAGAGTTCAACTCGGTGAAAAGTACTGGGCGACCAGCAGAGCCGGACAGGCCTTTTATTGCACCGGGCATTTCCCCAGTGGGCTGGAACTCTTGCATGCCACCTTGAAAGCTTAGGGCAGCTACTGGTACCTTTGTTACTTTCCCCAGCTCCAAAAGATTAATTGCAGAAGGCACAGGGAGGCTTCAAGAGTGAACTGAATGGAGGAAGAAAGTAGAGAGAAAGCGATCAGAGAGGGAGAAGAGGGAAGTAGGGAATGGATGGATGGAAAGAGAGAGATTGCGTGGGGAAATGGCCGTATCAGGCTGGTTTGAGCATTTTTGCCTCGGCTGGTTTTGGTTCCCCCATCTGGCCCTGGTGAGCACCTGCACCAAATGTGCTGAACAAGTCGATGAATGCAGGGAAAGGATACTTTGGTAGGATTCAACCCAATGCAATGAAGGTGCAGCTGTGTCATATGAGCGGCCTCTCATTAAGAGATCTCTTTGCTGTGAGACACTTCTAACTTCTTTGTTTTGGTACATTCTCTCAGCTCTTCTGAGCTGGTAATCTTTTGCATTGTCAGATATCACTTTTGCAATTATGTACACCTACATTTAAATTAGCGTAATTATTGCTTTTCAAATACCTGCTCAAAAAGCTTTTATAAAGCACACACAGAATGAACTCAACGTCACCAAGCTGTGGAAGACACATTTAGGGCCATACTCGCAAGTCTTAATGTATCCTTGCAGACATTTGGACCGATTCCTAACAAAAACCTTACATTTTAGAGCGGTTCTCATTCTCCTGTTGGAAAGGTGTTTACTCCAGCTCTTGACATGAGTAAATCTCTTACATTTTCTGTTGGGAATCGGCATGGACATCATTAAAGGGTCACCAGGGGTTGCTGCTGCGACCCCTGGTATGCCCCTTGTGACCCCTGACACTGCCTTTGAGACCCCTAGCGGCAGCAGTGGCAAAATCAGTGCCAGGAACAGAAGCAGCTCGTCCTTATGGACATCGGTGGGGCTTCACTCACCTCAATCTTTTCAATTTGTTACTATACTAATAGTGAATAATATTACATTATTTGATATTAGTTTAAAATACAAATGGAGTATCACTTTCTCTGGCAGCTGAGGTAAGTTAAAAAAATGCTTTTAAAGGTATGCATTTTGTGTGCGTGCTTGCAGTTTTGAATGTGTTTATGTAAAAATGTGTTTATGTATGTGTGCGTGTGTGCATGTGTAGGCAGAGTGTGTATGGGTATGTGTAAATGCATGTGCAAGTGTAAGCAGAGTGTGTGTATGGGTATGTGTGAATGTGTGTGCATGTGTAGGCATAGTGTGCGTATGGGTGAGTGTGTGAATGCATGTGTACACATAAGCATATGTATGTATGTGTGAGTGAGTGAAAGTCAAGGTCAGAGGGCATATGAAGTCACTTCGCTACCCCTGGCATTTTGGTGAATTGATGTCCATGGGAATATGTCAAGAATAAGTATAACTAGCAAGAAACAAGTACATTTGTGGGTATTCACAAACTATGAGACATTCGTAACACTTTATAACTAATAATAAACGTACGTTTGTAGGTATTCACAAATTATGGGACATTGCCTCTTTTGAATCGCATTTTGTGACTAGCATAAGTGACTTTACGCCCATAAAAAAGTCTATTTGTACACAACCTGAACTTAAAAGCACCAAAAAACGCTTTATGAATTGGGCCCATTCTGCGCAATTCACAAGAGGCATTGCTGTGGAGCATATGTGCTTAAGTGACTCTTACAAGGGTGTAATGTATGTCACGTGATCACATGAATGCACAGGTATAGTTTGACTAAGTTAAGGGAACTTGTCATACTTAGGGAAGTGTTAGAAGAGTTGCTGGAGAATTAAATCGCAAAGTGGGTTACAAATCAAAAAGTATCAAGGTTTGGGGTAGTCACATAGCTCAAGGAGTGAACCTGACAAAATGTACACATTCATGAATCAGGCATTCATTAATCAAACAATTAAGAAAGCGTGGAAACGCATCAGCCGTCCCAGTTCCACCTCTTTTCGTGTAGGGTTGGGTGCCAGCCCTTTCATAAAATAATTTTAATTTCAGGGATATTTTCCTAACCAGAATTTCTACACGCTGTAGAATATGTACACTTTTGAAACGCAAGATTATGGAAGTATGAGGAAGTTGCGAGTAATAATAATAATACCAGCGTTTGTAAAGCGCACAGCTACCTCCGGAGAGGTGTCCCGGCGCTGTAGGCCGTCGGGAAGATTAAGCGAGCTATTGCCCAGAGTCACATGGTGCTGGGCTAACCTGCCGCCGGCGATCGAACCGTGAACCCTGCGATCTGGAGTAAGGCATCCGGACCGCTGCGCCACACCTCTGTCACATGTACATGTGAAGATCGCACAGGTACCCTTTTCCTTTACAACATGCACGCTTAAAGTATGCAGCTACAGGCACATCTTTGTCAATTTACAGGAAATAATAAACTGGGCCGATGTTTCTTTGTCTGGCAACAGACTAGACCCTCCTGAGTCAGCTCATCGGGTTAAAGCGCCTGGACACCTCTCTGTTGGACGCTGGCATACACCATGAACCTTTCTTCAGTTGATCCAAATCGACATGCAGCTGACAGAGCACTTATGCAGGTTGGACGCTTCTTGCAGCACTTCATTGATTTGCAATCACCACGCGGTACAAATGAAAGCAGCGTCCATCCATCCCTCTCTCAGCTCTGCTGTTGGCACCCAGTACTCCACACGGATCTGAGAACGCCTGCTCCACCACCCAGGGCTCAGATGATAGTAAATGACTTTGTACTCCCCCCCTCGAAGAAGGAAAGTAATGGCTGTGTCTGCCCTTGACTCTTTCTAAAACTGAAATCACCCAGTCTCTGCCTTGCTAAAGTGCAGCTGCAGGTCGGTTTAAGGATGTTAGACTCATCCTTCCATGAGTCAATATCCTAAATAACATATGTTCTCATTACTCAATATAATGATAATCAACTTAGGGACTCATTTAGCCGCAGAGCAGCGCGGCCGGCCTTGCTGCTGCGCTGCCCTACGGCAAAAGAAAAGGACAAGAATGCACTGTATCTATTAGTTATGGCTCTTTCCTGTCCGTTTCCCCTGCGCCGGCACACAATGGGCTACCGTGCGCCAACGCAGGCACCTTTGCACCATGGTGCAAGGGTGTCTGCGTTGCCGGGATGATTATTTTTATGCAAGAAGGGAAACCTTCCTGCACAAAAACAATCACAAGAGGCTTTTTCCCGTTTCTATGTTTGCTGCAGGATGCAGCACACATAGAAAGAGGAAAAACGAGGAGAAATAAAGATATTTCTCCTCGTTGTGCCTCTTAAGTCTCCCCTGAAGAGGCTTAAGTATTTGGCGCTACCTCAGAGTTACGATTTCTTGTAAATCTGGGGCAGTGTCGAAAAGCCATGGATGTTGCTGAAAACACCCCCAGCAACACCCATCGTACGCACCTTTCAGGCAGTTTTCTGCGTGAAAGGGGCACATATTCATAAGGCCATGAAAAGCCATGTAACGTGGCTTTACGTGGCCGTATAAATATGCCTGTGGCACATTGCGCCACCCGGATGTTAAAAAAAGTGACGTTCCATTGGCGCAATAGTGCCGGTAGGGCCTCATAAATCAGGCCCTTAGTACCTGAGAGGATGGAAGGTTAAGTTGGCCATGCCAGGAATCAATCTTATGGAACACATGTCACATCATTTATCAGCAGGGAGCATTAAACTCACTGAGCGATCCTGCGGGCAATCTGTAGATCACTGCTTCATGATCTTGTATGTTTTCTCTACAATCTTCTGAGTGCCAGGTCGATTCCATGCGGCACACTTTCCCAAGGTTGTGTTTCCGATTGCTCTAATATTTGGATTGCTATCATGAGATTTGTTTTTTTATATTGTTTGAGATCCAACGCATGTCTTGCAAAGAGGTTTACTTGTGTCTTCTTTCTGCCAAGCTAATGGTACAATAAAATCCTTTGCATATGCTTTATGTGGCAATCTTTGAAAATATTATGTTGCAAGGTTCACAGCAATCCTTGTCAGTGAAAAGGCAATTATGCATCATGTTTTGCAAATTACCAGGATATTATTATTGAGCTATTATACAAAATATTGTTAGATTTTCATACAATGCTTGGTGTACACCCTGAATATTGAAGATGGAATATTGAGATATAAGACTATTGAATCCAAAATATTGAAAATTAAGCATAGATTTTTGATACCAAACCCCATATACATACTTTGATTTTATATTATATATATATATATATATATATATACATATATATATATATTACCTACTGGCGGTCGCCAGTAGGTAGTTATAGTTAGGACCACGTTTCCATAGGAAAACCTCAACATTCTATTTTGAATAACTTTGGCGCCGGTCGACGAATCCTCGCGAATTTCTCAAAATAGGTGGGGCGCTACGCTCCGCTCCTACCCTGAAAGTCTCGGGGGGATCCGTCAAGCGGGGGCTGAGATAAAAGGGGGGTCCCAAAACGCGTTTTTCCCATGCATTTTTCCATAGGACCTTTAGAACGAGCTACAGCCCGAACGGCTGAACAGAATTACTCAAAATTTGGCAGAGAGGTAGTCCCTAGGTCAAGGAAGTGCCTTTTGTAGGTTTGGTGTAAATCTGTTCAGTAGATTCTGAGAAAATAGCCTTTAAATCAATATATATATCTGAGCCCGCTTACGGTACGCTTACCGTACGCTTACGGTAAGCGTACGGTGGCGTGCGCGAGCGCGATTCTGATTGGCTCTTAGATCTTAGTAAACATTCGAATCGGCCGAAACCAGGAAGCGGCGGCCGCCATTTTGTGTATTTCACTCTGAAAAAAAAGAGTGAAAACAAGGAAAGGGGGCAATGAGGAGAGTTACAGACCCCCTAACATTTGTAAGGGGGTCAAAGAAGGACAGAAAAGTACAAAGAAAACATTTATTGATTTTAAAAAAAATCACGGGGTACGCGTACGGTAAGCTTACGGTAAGCGTACGGTAGGAAAAAAAATAAAAAAAAATGAAAATCAGATTTAAGTGTTTAGATATTAGGGGGCTCTAAAAAGAGCCGTTGTGTTTATGAAATGATTTTTTAGTGGTACCTACAAGTAAGTACCGATGCAGAGTCTAAGGTTCAAGAGGAAGACTCTGTTCCCTTCATCATTGAAGTGCACACCATCTCCTCTATAAATGTCTTGCATGTCATAACGCAAGTTGTTGTGGTAAATGGCACCCATACCATAGTCACGGAGGAAAGCAGAAACAGATTTGTTGACGTGCTTTCTTGCTTTGTCATCGCACCGCGTGCCCACCGTGCGTGCACGGCACTAACTGCGTAAAGTGGGCGCGCGGTGCGCGAAGCGCACCGCGTGCTCACTGTGCGCGCACGGTGCGCGAAGCGCACCGTGCGCGCACGGAACGAACTGCGTTAAGTGGGCGCGCACGCCACGAATGGCGTAAAGTAACTTAGCATTTAAAAAACCGTACAAATTCACTGAAAAAACCATAGGTTTCACACACGTTATAGTTAGGAATTAGCATTTAAAAAACCTTGCAAATTCACTGAAAAAACCATAGGTTTCACACATGTTATAGTTAGCGGAAAATTTACTGATAAAATACCAATGAAATTCCCCCGTTATAGTTAGTGCAGGCAACTATAACTCACGCGACCGCAATCTTCTGCTGATGACATATGTGTCTTTATGAAAAAAAAATATTTGTAATATATGTATAGCTAAAAATGTATGGAAGAAGACATGGGCAAATAAGTGTCTAAATACAGTATTAGCATCAGCAGAGGATTGCGGTCGCGTGAGTTATAGTTGCCTGCACTAACTATAACGGGGGAATTTCATTGGTTTTTTATCAGTAAATTTTCCGCTAACTATAACATGTGTGAAACCTATGGTTTTTTCAGTGAATTATATATATATATATACATATATATATCAACGATTCCACAGCGTCTCAGCCTTTCACAGCCACACAGGGACACGGACCACAGATTTTTGTGCCAATTTGCGTGTTTATTCAGATGCCGCCATAACGCGTTTCAACTCCTACGAGTCTTGTTCACATGGTAACGTTTTTTAGCGGCAGAAGCTTTTTTAAAGTAATAACGTGCTCTGTGATTGGGTTACACAATTCTATGGAAATGGTAGAGGTATTCTATGTAGGTTTTGTCACGTTCATCGTATGTTATACAAATATATTTCAAAACAATAATACTTTGCGTTTGATGGTATCATAATTTGCAGTTTGTCAATGTTCATAATAATAATATATTATGACATGGTATGATTTAAAGTAATACATGCTTAAATGCGGTTTCCGTAAATTTTATGATCATACTAAAAATGTATTTTGTAAATCCTTTTGTATAAAATACCCACAATTTGAAAAAGAAGACCTGGATTCAATAGTGTGCAAATAGTGCTGTGAAGTGCTTAAAAAAATATATATGTAAGTATAAAAAAATGTGTTTCATTGTCACTTCGATATTGCTGTTAGTAGCTATTGCCATTTGAAAATATTATATTTTTGAGATGTTTTTTTCGGTCTTATCAAAATAGTGTCAGGTAAAGACAGACTTGAGAAATGTATGGTTAAAAGTGTAGACTGCATCTTATATGGGGTACTTTCATGAAACTGATCATACATCTCAAACATGTGGTGCAAAATCATGCTCAAATAAATACATAAATACACATATATAAATACATAAATAAATATATAAATATATAAATATATAAATATGCACATAAATACACCAACACATAAAATAGATCGATTTGTCATATTCCTAAATTCCTCATAAAATTTTATAAAAACCTTAAAAATATTGTTCGGTTTCTAAGAAGACATGCTAGACAAATAGGAGGTTATTTATATGCAGGTGTACAGATCCTCCGTAATATTAAGACCACCTGGGGTCTTTGTGTCGAGGTTTAAAATGTATTGTGTTTCCAGTTTTCTCAATTTGACCTCTCTGTTTCCTCCACGTCTACTTTGGGGAATACAGTCTATTAGGAAGAATCTTAAATCCTGACTTTTTGAGTTATGGTATTCACGGAAATGTCTGGCTACCGGATATGTGTTATCATGATTGTTGATGGCTCTTATATGTTGTAGGATCCGTTTGTGGGCTTGTAGCTTGGTGCTACCAATATATTGTAGTCCACAGGGACATATTAGAACATATATGACATATTCCGTCTTGCAAGTAAGTAGCCTTTTTATTTTGATTTCCTCCTTACTAAAAGGTGTTGAGTATGAAGTTCTGTTTATACCCAACTGGCATGCCTTGCATGTTTTGCATCTATAAAAACCATAATGGGTTTTGAGCCAACTACAAGATTCGATTACTTCCGGAGTTGTTGAAACAAGTTTATCCCTCATAGATATTCCTCTCTTGTACGTAAGAGATACTTTTTTGGGCAAGGATTCTCCTAAGACTGGATCGCTTAGGATAAGTGGCCAATTACTCATTATGAATTTGCGTAGCTCATTGTGTTGGTTGTTATAATCTATAATGAAGCGAAATTCGCTTTTGGCATTGTCCTCTGTAGCATTTGCTGCTAATGACTGTTGTTTCTTTGATTTAGGTTTTATTAAGTCCAAGCGATCCCTGTTCATGGATTTGGCAATCGCTCCATCTATGGTTTTGTGAGAATATCCCCTTGCAAGGAATCTATTTTTGGCTAGTTTTTGTTCCTGTTTGAGGACTATTTCGTCGCTGTTTATGCGTCTTAATCTAAGCATTTCCCCGTAGGGGATGCTATTGATTAAGTGTCGGGGATGGGCACTAGAATTATGCAGAGTTGAATTTCCCGCTGTTGTTTTGCGGTAAAGTTTGGTTTCAATTTTGTTTTTGTCAATGTATATGGTGGTGTCAAGAAAATTAACAGATGAATTATTGATAGTACCTGTAAATTCGAGATTTAAAGTATTTTTGTTGATAGAGGTTAGGAAATGTTTTGCCTCCTGTTGTCCTCCCTTCCATATTATAAAAAGATTATCAATAAATCTCAACCAGATAACAATGTTGTTTTTCAAGATTTCCCTGAATTCATTGGCTAGAACCAGCTCCTCCCACCAACCCATGTGAAGACATGCGTAGCTGGGGGAGAAGCTGGCTCCCATAGCTACTCCTGTTGACTGTTGATAATGCATGTTGTTAAACATAAAAACATTGTTATTTAAACAAAATTCAACCATATCTATTAACATTTTACTGTGGTCTGTTAATATTGGTGTCCCCGAACTTAAATAATGTCGAAGTGCTTGTAGTCCATCACTGTGTTTGATGCTCGTGTAGAGCGATGTTACATCTAATGCCATCATTAGATAGTCCTCCTGCCATTTGATGTCTTTGAGTTTATGAAGGAAATCACTTGTGTCCCTTACATATGATTTTAGACCTTGTACATGACTTTGTAAGTAATAATCCACATATTGTGAGGTGTGTTCTAGCAAACTCCCACGTGCCGATATAATTGGTCTACCAGGTGGTTGGTTTCTATTCTTATGGATCTTGGGAATAAAGTACATTGATGCTGTTGTCGGACTGTCATTTTTTAGGAAATTATATTCTTCTTTGGTTATAAGATCTTTAGTTCTCCAGTTTAGTAATTTGATATTGTACTGCTGGTATATTGTTTTTAGATCTGCTCCATTTATTTTTGCATAACATTTACCATCATTGAGTTGTGACAATGCTTCCTTCAGGTACTCAGTTTTCTTCCAGATAACAATATTACCTCCCTTGTCCGCATTTCGTAAAATAATTTTAATTTCAGGGATATTTTCCTAACCAGAATTTCTACACGCTGTAGAATATGTACACTTTTGAAACGCAAGATTATGGAAGTATGAGGAAGTTGCGAGTAATAATAATAATATCAGCGTTTGTAAAGCGCACAGCTACCTCCGGAGAGGTGTCCCGGCGCTGTAGGCCGTCGGGAAGATTAAGCGAGCTATTGCCCAGAGTCACATGGTGCTGGGCTAACCTGCCGCCGGCGATCGAACCGTGAACCCTGCGGTCTGGAGTAAGGCATCCGGGCCGCTGTGCCACACCTCTGTCACATGTACATGTGAAGATCGCACAGGTACCCTTTTCCTTTACAACATGCACGCTTAAAGTATGCAGCTACAGGCACATCTTTGTCAATTTACAGGAAATAATAAACTGTGCCGATGTTTCTCTGTCTGGCAACAGACTAGACCCTCCTGAGTCAGCTCATCGGGTTAAAGCGCCTGGACACCTCTCTGTTGGACGCTGGCATACACCATGAACCTTTCTTCAGTTGATCCAAATCAACATGCAGCTGACAGAGCACTTATGCAGGTTGGACGCTTCTTGCAGCACTTCATTGATTTGCAATCACCACGCGGTACAAATGAAAGCAGCGTCCATCCATCCCTCTCTCAGCTCTGCTGTTGGCACCCAGTACTCCACACGGATCTGAGAACGCCTGCTCCACCACCCAGGGCTCAGATGATAGTAAATGACTTTGTACTCCCCCCCTCGAAGAAGGAAAGTAATGGCTGTGTCTGCCCTTGACTCTTTCTAAAACTGAAATCACCCAGTCTCTGCCTTGTTAAAGTGCAGCTGCAGGTGGGTTTAAGGATGCTAGCCTCATCCTTCCATGAGTCAATATCCTGTGTAAATAACATATGTTATCATTACTCAATATAACGATAATCAACTTAGGGACTCATTTAGCCGCAGAGCAGCGCGGCAGGCCTTGCTGCTGCGCTGCCCTACGGCAAAAGAAAAGGACAAGAATGCACTGTATCTATTAGTTATGGCTCTTTCCTGTCCGTTTCCCCTGCGCCGGCACACAATGGGCTACTGTGCGCCAACGCAGGCACCTTTGCACCATGGTGCAAGGGTGTCTGCGTTGCCGGGATGATTATTTTTATGCAAGAAGGGAAACCTTCCTGCACAAAAACAATCACAAGAGGCTTTTTCCCGTTTCTATGTTTGCTGCAGGATGCAGCACACATAGAAAGAGGAAAAACGAGGAGAAATAAAGATATTTCTCCTCGTTGTGCCTCTTAAGTCTCCCCTGAAGAGGCTTAAGTATTTGGCGCTACCTCAGAGTTACGATTTCTTGTAAATCTGGGGCAGTGTCGAAAAGCCATGGATGTTGCTGAAAACACCCCCAGCAACACCCATCGTACGCACCTTTCAGGCAGTTTTCTGCGTGAAAGGGGCACATATTCATAAGGCCATGAAAAGCCATGTAACGTGGCTTTACGTGGCCGTATAAATATGCCTGTGGCACATTGCGCCACCCGGATGTAAAAAAAAGTGACGTTCCATTGGCGCAATAGTGCCGGTAGGGCCTCATAAATCAGGCCCTTAGTACCTGAGAGGATGGAAGGTTAAGTTGGCCATGCCAGGAATCAATCTTATGGAACACATGTCACATCATTTATCAGCAGGGAGCATTAAACTCACTGAGCGATCCTGCGGGCAATCTGTAGATCACTGCTTCATGATCTTGTATGTTTTCTCTACAATCTTCTGAGTGCCAGGTCGATTCCATGCGGCACACTTTCCCAAGGTTGTGTTTCCGATTGCTCTAATATTTGGATTGCTATCATGAGATTTGTTTTTTATATTGTTTGAGATCCAACGCATGTCTTGCAAAGAGGTTTACTTGTGTCTTCTTTCTGCCAAGCTAATGGTACAATAAAATCCTTTGCATATGCTTTATGTGGCAATCTTTGAAAATATTATGTTGCAAGGTTCACAGCATTCCTTGTCAGTGAAAAGGCAATTATGCATCATGTTTTGCAAATTACCAGGATATTATTATTGAGCTATTATACAAAATATTGTTAGATTTTCATACAATGCTTGGTGTACACCCTGAATATTGAAGATGGAATATTGAGATATAAGACTATTGAATCCAAAATATTGAAAATTAAGTATAGATTTTTGATACCAAACCCCATATACATACTTTGATTTTATATTATATATATATATATATATACATATATATATATATATACATATATATATATATATATATATACACACATATATATATACACACACACACACACACACACATACATATATATATATTATTAAGGTATGTAGATTTGGGGTTAGGTATAATAAATCTATACTTTCTCTATATACACTTACCTTTTGATAATTTGGTGTTTGGTTTTTTGGTAAAATTTCCTTGCACCAAGAGATTCACATCCTCAATATTCAAGAGCACAATCACAAAAAATGGATCCTGACAGCGGCGGATCCTCTCCTAAGGCTCTCAGAAGAACAGTGCAACATGGAAAAATAAATGATAATAACACAATGTTATTATAATTTTATTTTTCCATACTGGCTTAAGTGCGGGACAGGGCTGTGGTGGGCTGTTCAGAGCAGCTAGGGCAAGGAGTGATGGGCACTCTTTAAGTGCACATGATGGTTTGGCTATCCGTCTTGGGCTGGCCAACAGTCATGCGCACTTAGGGCCTGATTACGATGTCAGTCGGAAAGCCTCTGACCAACAGTCAGAGTCTCCCGGACCTTGTCAGAACCCATCTGCCCGGCTCAGTCGGAAACATTTCCGACCAACCGATTATGATGCTCGCTGTCGGAAGAAGAACCATTCGGTCATTCCGAATCGGTTCCCACCGGCATTCGGAAAATCTGAATCCGATTACGATGTCAGATTCCATCAGCCTTTCCGACTCGTTCTGTCTGACGAGAAGAGGATTTCAGAAACTGACGTTGGGGGCCCCTAGCAGGCCCCCCTTCATCCTGAGTCATCCAGTTTGAGATCGAGGGGGTACCCAAGGGACCCCCCCTGTAAAACCATGTACATGTGTGGCAGGCACCATGGGGTACCCATGACAGGGTGTAAGGTTTTCTGCAGACACCCATTTTCCCCATAGGCACCTGTGTTGTCGGTCGGAACACAGGCTCCCATTGAAGTCATTGGGAGTCCTTCCGAACTGTGTTTGGAAGCATCATAATCGGTCTGGCGGAACTGCCAACCGCAAGTTGGTCGTACTCGAGTCTGACAAGGAGTCAGGTGGTTTAGTGTCAGTCCGAAATCAGGCCCCAAGCATATCCTCCACTGGGCTGTAGTGTACAGCCTGGGTGGAGAACATGCACAGGCTCCCACACCCTGTCTGAGCGCTGAACCATGGTACTCAGACCAATAACAACGCTGCTGTCATGGTGGTGACAGCAGTGTTGTGATTGGCTAGGGGACCCCAGGAGTCTGTGTGCTTCCTGCTTCATCCATCGGAAGATGAAGCACGGAGGAGTGGCAGCAGTATACAGGTAACTGAATTTTGTTTTTCATTCCACACCGAGTTCCGCCACCCCCGTTCGATAGCAGCCGCCACAGGATCCTAATCTTTTCAAATAAGAGTTCTCACCATGAATGCAAACTAATGGCATTTAGCAGATGCCACCAATATATAACTTATCAACAATTAATGATTTTGTCTTGTCTGGCAGTACAGTTAGACCAATATAAACTATTAGCTAATTCCAAGGATCAAAACGAATTGCACTATATGTACAGGGCACGAGTCGGGGGTACACGTGGGTGGATGGCATCCACCCACTATTTTCACAGGGTGAACGCCGTCCACTCTGCCAAGAATGTGGGCCCCATTGAATAATGTACTGAACTCGTCCCGGTGTAATTCCCAAACACCGGGACACTTTCGGCAGCGCCAGCACGTTGTCTGCTTTCCATCTGCAACTAGCAACAACGTGCAGGCCGGGACGGGGTTTTATTATTTAAGACTCCTGCTGGGCCCTTAACAAAGGCCCAATCTGAAGGGTCATCAGGCCTTCTTTTGTTGGAGTCTCTTGGCTGGGAGAAGTCACACCTGATGCAAATGAAGCAGGGGGGAAACAAAGGCTCACACCTTGTTAGCACTTCACACATACTTAAGAGAGGCAGCTTTTCACTTTGTTCAGTCCTTGTTTAGGAGAGATGCATGAACTGTAAGAATGTCAGATGCGTTGGTCTTTCCCAGTATTTACACAAAGCAAATTGCATTTATACAGAGCTTACTTCCCCTGAGGAGGCGTTGAAATAATTTAAGTACCACTATTTTTTCTTGTATAGCCCTACTCATTCCAATGGAGAGTGTCAGAGCGCTTTACATCAACACGTGCATATTACATGTACAATAAATTATTGTTATTGTTAAGGGTATTTATAGAGCGCAACATTCATCCTGCAAGGATATCACGGCGCTGGAAAGAATAACAGTGAAACCCAGGCAGTAGACAGAAAGCCAATAGATTAATCTGATGTGGGGAATAGTGCGGTTTTTAGTTTTTTCTTGAAGGAGGGGTAGGAATCCGCGAGTCTGAGGTTGATGGGTAATTCATTCCAACATTTCGCAGCAATGTGAGAGAAAGCACTTCCGCCCATTCTGGATAACTTAATCCGAGTGGATTATAAAGTTTGTAAGTGAATGTACAGGATGTGTTACATAAAAGTGGGTGATTGAAAGTTGTAGAAGTCACATATCATCTTTCATAGCACACTCTGCTATTATTCTCGCAATGCGCTCAAACGTACACATGATACACCTGCTAAACATATATGTGAGGACTTTAGATCTGATGTCCCTTCTTGTGATGCCACTTCCTGTAAAGTCGTGGCTTGTGATGCCACTTTCTATGATGTCAATTCCTGTGATTCCATGTGTGATGTTGTGCGCCGTGATGTGCGCCGCGATGTCACGCGCCGTGATGTTGCACGCCATGATGTGATTGCACTTGCATACTGCCAAACTAGGTCAGTCCCCCCACTTCTTTTTTTAGGACTTGTGTCCTCTATATATACAGCGTTGTACTTGAGTGAACACAAACCTGCACGAGCACACTTTTTATGACAAAATATAAGCCTCTCTTATTCTGTACCTTCCAGCTAAGATTTAACACCTTTCTAAAATTAGAGTTTGACATTTTAATTTTCTAGAAGGGAAAAACTTATTGCAGAAGGGTGTTGTAATTTGCATATTTATTTTGCAACTGTCTCATGAAGTGGTTCTTTAATATTCAAGTCACCAGTCTGTGGAAAGACAGGAAAAGTGCTTGAATGCTTTCAAATTCTGAGTGCCCTCTTGAAATAATTGCTCCCTTGAAAACTGTTGTGATGTTAAAATAAATCGGCATTAACTATTGGGCTAAACATTTTACTGCAAGGAATGAACAGATCCTTCTCCCTTGTTTGAAACTCACTTAAATATGTAGGTTTTTTTCCTGCTTTAGACAAAATACCACAGACCAGACTCCCAAAACCATCAGGAGATGAAGTACATTTGGAATATTAACTACTTCTGTTTGCAGAATGTTCACCTCATTAATGGTTAAACACAGCTATTGAAAGATGGTATGTGACCAACTCCTGGAGTACTCTGAAATGTTTGATCTATCCTAGCTAGAAACATTTTTAAAACCATTGAGTTCATGCTGCAAAGGATGGATTATGAGGAAGATGCGGCAAACTAACAGCTAAAAGGAATTTACCACAGGTGTGGAATCTCAGAATTAAAGTGGCTGTGATGAATGATTAATCAACAAGGAGGGGGACAACAGGGCTTTTTATAGGGGTCCAGCATACATGCCCTGTCAATCAGTAAGAGAGGAGGGTATGCAGTTCCTCGAATAGAGTGGAAAGAGAAAAATATAACAAAGGGCGACTGACCAAATATTCAGACAGTGACGCTGAAGAGGAGGGAGGAAGGGAATTCCTCCTGTCGAAACTAGGGTCCTCACACACCCAGCCATCTAGGTGTCATGCTTCATCATATGGACCTGCTCCTCGTCGGGTCGGCTCTGCAATACCCGATGGGCACCCATAAAGGGGCTCTTTAGTGGAGATCTTTTGTTCCTTGCCGTTTGGTGCAGTGGGTATGAGGGGCCTAGGTGGTGTAGATGTAATGGAAAAGGTGATTAAAACAGGTTAGATAGTTAAAAAAAAGGACTTTATTCAGGCAGGCTATCCACCTGATTAAAAACAGAATAAGAGTGCCAGCTTTCTGATGTTAAGGTTCAGTCTAGCTATGCTCAACTCTAATGGTCAACATGTTTCATGCCTTATGGTCATAGCGATCCGTGGCAATTCTTCAGGACCTAGCGCAACAACTGTCTACACAATGTGGTGGGTGCAAATACTACCTACCATGTATTAATACTGAGGGAAGAATATCACGAGTATCACTGGGCGACCTAAGAAAAATACAGAATGTGATCACAACTGTATCAGTGGTATTTAGGTAGTCCTCTCTTCAGCTCACACTTTCAGCTCTTTCTCTCAGTGTCAAATCATATTCGTGAGTATCTAATAATATGGGCAAAAAAGGTGGTACGTGATAATTGAGGAGGTGTCAATAACAGCCTCCAAAAAGGTTAGGTAACCTGTCTTAACGTGACATTAAAAGCAAAAGTTTAAAAAGTTTAAAAACAGAAGACTGTGTAACCAATGCGGCATACGAAACACGAGTGCCTGCTAGTGAAGTGGATCTAGATGTCATACCACTCACCTATCTTATTATAAAGTGTTGCTCCAATCCGTGTCCAATGCGGTACCGGGACACCTAGAGCATGGTGTCCTCTAAGACAAAGATGGTGTGAGAGGTAATAAAAGCCACAATCGTGAGGATGGGAAGCAAGGGTGTCAATGACGGCCGCGTTACTGTACCCCATATTTAAGGCTAGTGGGCAGGTGGAGGAACATCGTTAAACAGCTACCCCATGAGGCTACCATCTCGCAGCCGCACCCAGGTGAGGTCGATGGCGGTGTTCATCAGGTAACACAAGTCCATGCAGGAAGGGCCTCCAAGTATGGAGGAACCCTCCATGACCGGCGTGTATCTCATAAACACCCATCTAGGGGCTCACTCAAAAGTACAGTCGGAGGGATGCCAAGGTGGTAGCATGGTTAGTTCTGGCCAGCAAACCCCCACCACCACAATGCCGAGGCACAGAGTTCAGGGCAAATCCTGCAAGCAATCTACTCACGATTCTGTGTGCCGGAGTGGAACGAATAACCTACCCCTCGCCGCCTGGACCGGAAAGAAAGCAGCTACCTGTAGCTGGCGCTGAAATACTGTCCGGCACCGCCGGCTGGGTGTGGCAGGCTTCCGGGACGTGTTTACGAAGACATGTGATAGATGTAAAACGTTCCGCTCAGAGGAACGTGGCGGACATCATGTAGTGTGGTATACTGTACGTGAATCCATTGGAAGAGATTGGTTTGGGACCCAAAGGTGCCCATTAGGACCTGCATTGTAGAACTGTGACGTGTTCAAAAATCATAATTAGTACAGATGTCGGTCACATGCAAAGTACCCCTGTTTGATGGATGTCATGTCAGTATGGGCAGGGTTACCTACAAGTGCTAATCAGCTAAGGGGACATGTTCACGGAGTCACATGATAGATGTAAAGTGTTCCGCTCAGTGGAACGTGGCGGACATCTTGTAGTGTGGTATACTGTACGTGAATCTATTGGAAGGGAGTGGTCTGGGACCCGAATGTGGTGCGTTCAAAATTCATAATTCCATACAAGTGTCGGTACCGTGCAAGGTAACCCTGTTTGATGGGTGTCATGTCAGTATGAGCAGGATTACCTACATGTGCTGATCAGCTTGTGGTGTTTCACTAGTGTAATAATCCCAAGTCGGTGGCGGAAACAATGGTTGATATTCATCAAATGAAATGAAATCTGAGGCCGATGTATGGATGCCTGCATATTATGTGTATGTGTGCGTCAAATGTATAAATATATAAAAAATGTCTATTTATGTTGTCTCCTCATAGTGGACCAGTCTGATTACACATTGAGCAAGTGCCGCAGGGGTGGTGCCCCGTGACAGGAGGAAGGTCCCAGAGTGCTCTTTGGACTATTTTAACCGCTGTCTTAGGTCTAGTATGCTCTAGAATGTCTTTGAGGTTTTGTGTTTGCTTAAAAGCGAGCCTTGGTGTGGGGATAGACAGGTATCCTGTCTTCAGAATTCCCCAATGCTTTTTAATAATGCCTTTTATGCCTGTGGAGTCTGGTGTGAAAGATGTGACACATGTCAAGGTGTCTGTTTGCTCCTTGGCGGTGGGTTGTAGCAGTGCTTTAAAGGTGTTGTTCCTAACCCTTTTGAGGGAGTTTCTGACCAGCATGTTCTGGGTAACCCCTTGATCTCAGGCTGGCCCCCAATGCTTGTGCCTTGGTTTTGTAGTCTGTGATCGAGCTACAGTTTCTCCTGATACGAAGAAACTGCCCAAAGGGTAAATTGTCTTTTAAATCTCTGGGGTGGTGACCGCTATATAGTAGAAGACTATCCTGTCCATCGGTTTCTTGTAGAGCGTTGTGCTCAATCCTGTGTCATCGAACCTCACACTCAGATCTAAGAAAGGTATGCTCGTGTTAGAGATCGTGTATGTGAATCTAAGGTATTCATTTTGTGTGTTGATCCACTCGCAAAATTCAATACAGGTACTGTGGTTCCCTCTCCAAAAAATGAGAATGTCATCTGTAAACCTCTTCCATAAGGTCAGGTTATTGATGTTGGGGTTACTTGGGTGCATGATGATATTCTCCTCGAAGGTGGCCATTTAGATGCAGGCCACACTTGGGGCAAATGTACTCCCCATGGATGTACCTTGGGACTGCTGAAATAGCTGTTTCTTAAATTCAAAGAATTTTTCAGTCAATGCTAAGGTAGCAAACTCCATGATAAAGGAGACTGGGGTAGGCGAGGTCCATTCCTCTCTCATGAGTGATGTTTCAATCGCAGTCAAAGTGGCACGTTGGGGGATATTCGTGTATAGAGCTTCTACGTCCAGTGTGACTAGAAGATTGATTTTGTAAGGGCCATGCGTTCTCTCTATGATCCGGAGGATGTCTGTCGTGTCCCAGACAAAGGACGGGGTCTTTTTCACTAAGGATTGTAAGAAGTGGTCACAAAATCTTGACAAGGGCACAAGGAGCGACCCTATGCCAGAGACTATAGGTCTTCCTGGAACCGGTGTTGTGCCCTTGTGAAGTTTTGGTAGTGTATAGAAGTAGGGTGTTTTGGGGTCTACAAATTGCTGTAAATTGGAAGTCAGCAATTAGATTAAATACTGCAAAATATATTCACGCAAGCCTGATTATCATATTGCAGAACATAATGATATCAACTCAATGAGTGCCAAAAATAATTAGTGGATTCAATTTGGATTGACTTGCACATGTAACTCATGGAGGGGAATATCAAGAGTACAAAAGACATATTATTCATAACACCATACCATACCACACCATACCATACATACCATACCATACCATACCACACCATACCATACCACACCATACCAAACCACACCATACCACACCATACCCTACCATACCCTACCATACCAAAGCACATCATGCCATACCACACCATCCCACACCATCCCATACCTTACCATACCATACCATACCACACCATCCCATACCATACCATACCACACCATACCACACCATACCACACCACACCATACCACACCACACCATACCACACCATACCACACCATACCATACCATACCACACCATACCATACCATACCACATCATACCATACCATACCACATGATACCACACCATACCACACCGTATCATACCATACCACACCATACCAAACCATACCATACCAAACCACACCATACCACACCAAACCATAGCCATACCAAACCACACCATACAATTCCATATCATACCGCACTCCACATCATACCATACCATAGTATTCTGAACCATATCATACCATACTACACCATACACCACACAACATCATACCATACTATACTATTTCGTACCATACCATACCAGCAACTGTGCAACAAATAGCATGCAGCTTTTGTTGATTGTATAGAAACATGATTACATGGACTGTCTTCTACTGATTATTAACTGGGATATCTGAGGTTATACATCTTTATTAAGGAGCAAGCATACAACGTAAAATATCTAGAGGTCAATTATTAGCCTCACGCTAACATTCAGCTTCATGAAATTAAAAGGTGTAAAATGCAAAAGTATTCATTTTATAACACATACTAGCTATCAGCTCCCTGTAAATTATCATATGGTTTTTAATCCATTTTTTTTTTGTTTTCTCTCAGAACAATTAATTTTTTAAGTTATCAGTTGTTTCTTTCATTCAGTCTCTTTTGTTTTTGTCCATTTGTAATTTATTCCACATACCATTTTTCAGATTCTACCATCTCTTACCCCTCCCTTCCCTCCTCTTCACTCTAGTACACATACACACTTTCTCTAAGTTCGGATTTCTCATCTTTTGGGTTCCTCCTGTTCTCTCTTTCTTTGACATACGTTCTACAAAGTTCTTTATTTCCCATTTCCTCTCCCCTCTCTTTTGACTCTTTGTTTCAAATCCTTATTGTCTTCCCAATTTCTCATCTCCTTGCATAGAGCAGTGACTTTAATTCTCCTGAACATCAGGGATCTTTAAAGTGGCGCTCTTTGACATGGGATGACATAATCAGGCTGATCACATGTCTCACTTTTGACTCCTTAATACCCTCCTATTTCCAGCTGGAAGACTAAAGTACCTACTTCCTGACCCTTCCGCTGCCATCATCGTCCTGAAACCGGGAGTAGGCAAGGCAGTGCCTTCTAAAGAGGGGCATACCAGCAGCTGCTACCTCTTACTGTTCCTATTTGACATCCACTGCTTTAGATATCTTCTCCATATCAGTTGTATGACAGAACCCCACATGCATTTACCCTGTGTGCATTTGCAGCGCAGTCACTACTCCGACTGTGACATTACCACGCATTACTTTACCACGCAAATCAGGGTAAAGGATGTTTCAGCTCCATATCATATCTCAAACATCCCCTTGAGTGTTCACTCTGTATGTTGGTGGTTCACATGTACCTACTTTGGCCATTCTTTGGGGTTCTGAGTTTTAGTACCAAGAAGCCTTTTGATAAGGACTACCTGTAAATAAAGTAATAACACTTTCTTCTGTCCATTTGTTGAATTTTGAGGCACACCTTTTCTTGCAATTCATGCTGTGATTTCTTGCAATTCATGCTGTGATTGTTTGCCACATATCCATCTGCTTTGATATTTTGAGTATGAATTTGTAGTCAGTGGTAGCTCAGTATTAGATCCTCTACCAGCACATCACACAGTAAAGCCCTTTTTCCTCTGTTTTAATCACATTGAATGTTACGTTATATTATGTTAAGCTACTAATATTTATATAGTGCCTTTTCACAATATTTTGTTTGTTTGTTGGTGTTGGTAATATTACTTTAGTCAAGGGTTTCTTCAGTGTGACTGAGTTTATTTATGGGATCATGAACTTCATCTGATTTTCTATGACAGCTGTCTCTGTAAGATACATGGTCCAAGTGGTCCTCCTATCCTTTTAACATCCCGGTAGAGTTTTTTTTACAGCTCTGCTCATTGGTCTGAGATCTAGATAAGGACCAATCATTTAGGGCTGTTCCTTGGGCTGAAGCCTGTTTATCCTTTTAGACTAAACCTACCTGGCAGCACAACCTGTATGGTTGCAAAAAATCAATTGTCACCTTACAAGGATCTTGCAGTGGGCTTAAGGCCAACCCATTGTTTCTGATTGGTTGTCTTTATTGTCACTCTCATTTGCTTGCTTCTTATTCAGTGACTTTCCTTGTCCATCTTGTGCTTGTCCCTCCTATACGCACCCAAGGTCCCTGACCAATTGCCTACTGGGTTCCCTTGTTTCTATAAACTGTCCCTCCTTTAGAGCATTGACTGCTTACTTATGCCCTTCCACTGCTCACATTTAGTGCCTTTGTTTTTCAACAGTCTCACTCCATTTTGCTTTTTCTTGTGCATCTGCTTTAATCCCTCCTACACGAATGTATGATGTTACTACGTGAGCAAAAACCACGCGGTAGGTTGCAACGCGGTCGTTACAATGACCGCGTTGTTACCACGCGTGGCTTTACATCACAAGTTGTTTCTTCGACTTGCGCTAGATGGCACGCTGGATTTAGGAATAGTATAAATTAATATTCCTACTCCAGTTAGCGCAACAGCAGGGAATATGTTGGACTTAAAATCCAACACATTCCCTGGTGTTGCACACCCCCTAGTGCAAGTCGTAGAAACAACTTGCGATGTAAAGCCACGCGTGGGAACAACGCGGTCGTTGTAACAACCGCGTTGTTACCTACCTGAGTGGTAACAGCAGCGTTGTAAACGCTGTTTCCCCTCCTGCACTGCTCTCTCTCGTTTCCTTTTGCTTAAGCACTCCTCAAATGCGTGTCTTTCCACCTGTCTCTCCTTTGTGCACTCACTCTGTGTTGCTCTCTCTTCTCCATGTGCTTCTCCCACCAAGCTACTCTCTCTCATCCGTGTGCTTTCCCCACCCTGTGCTCCACATCGCTCTTTCTTGGATTTGTGCTTCTGTGGAATTCTCTCCCTATTGGCTTTTCCTCTTCCTGTGCTGCTTCTTCCCTTCCTCCCACCCGCTCGTCACTAATCCACACACCTCCAAAACCCATGGTCCTTTTTTTTGTTTGAGTTTCGCGATAAAAATTATATATATATATATATATATATAGCTCGTGATTTCACGGAGGTCTTCGGATGATTCAACCGAGACTAGAGGGCAACTTGCAAAGGGACATATGCGGTTGAGGTGTAAAGCGGGGCCCAGATGGGAACTTCATTTCATCAGCAACTGGGTCGCCATTCAGCGGTTATACGCTTGAATATCCAGGACTCGTGAAGAGATTTAGTGGGTTCATACTGGACATTCACCCGGGATGAAGTGGCAGTGCATTCTGGGTCCTGTGGTTCGCCGATGCAGCCACAGTGATTGGTTACGGTATTCTAACTCACCTGGACTGCACCAATGGGACAAACGATATGAACATTTAAAAGCTGAACTGGTTGTAAGGGCCGATGTTGTAGCAGGCATTTGAGAAAGGCATTACGTCCGAAACGCGTCATGCCATGCTGGAATAAAGTTCTTACCTTCAATTCCCGCTGTGTTTCCTCTGGTTCTTCGTTCCGTAGGAACCCTTGTGGCATATATATATATATATATATATATATATGCCAGCCACAGTTTAAAGATTGCTGCGCACTCCAACCAGTATTCAAATTGTTTTTATTTTATTCTTTGCAAACATGATCAATAAAGTTACTGACAAACGCGTTTCAGCCTCCTGGCCTTCGTCAATGTAAGTGATTCCCTGCTCACACCTCCTATTTAAACAAGTCATTTCATTGGTTAACAGGGATTCCAATCAAAGAAAAAAATGTGCAGTGATGAAAATAAAAATAGAAAACGGTCTTGCAGAGACCGGATACTGCTTTGGGGAATTGTCAGCCATATTGACACTATGCTCTCTACTATTAGACAGAATGACAATGTCACATTCTTACAAGATAATCAGTGAAAAGCATCAAATCAATTCATTAAATTGAATTTATCACAATATAGCATTGGCCTATCTAAATTAGCTCTTCACTGATCATTTGATTAGTAAAAGTGTGCCCTAATGCGTTTATCTGATAATACGGACCCCTAAATAGAGTGGGCATGTAGCCAACGTGGTTAGATTGTCATAATCCAATCAAATCAAAATAAAGCTCTGGATGAGCAAACTCAAATTGCTGCTGTCTATTCTATTTTAAGTAGTTATTCATGGTTCTTGCTTTTCCCCATTAGTTCCAGCTCTAAAGGTACAGCGCATTGTTCATGTTACTATTCTACTTATCCAATAAAAGACCACAGTTCCTCCTCTTGGTTCAACCCTCCCGGGATCCTGGTACGTAGTTCCACTATGAGTTTGGCCTCCAATTGCCTGAGTGTTCTGACTCTATCTCCCCCTCTTTCTGCCGGTTGAATCTGGTCTAGGCAAAAGTATGTTAACTTATCACTCCTCGCCTCGTGCATGTTGGCAAAGTGCCTCGCCACTGGATATGTTCTGTCCCTGTTGGTTATGGCTCGTTTGTGCTCCAATACACGTTTCTTTGCTGGGTGTATTGTGCTCCCGATATACTGCAACCCGCAAGGGCAGGTTAGACAGTATACCACAAAGCTGGAGTTACAGTTCAATAATTTATCAATGGGCCTTTTGTCTTTCTTCCCAGGTATCGAATAATCTTTGACCTTTTTGCAATTCTTGCAGGCCTTGCAATTCATGCATGGAAAAAAGCCCGTAATCAATGGTTTGATCCGGGATTTATCCTCAAAGTGGCTGCGTACCAGGATATCTTTCAAGGAAGCACTCTTCCTATAGGTGACATCAGGACCAGACGGGATCAATTTCCCAAGGACCCCATCGGTTTGGAGGATATTCCAATTTTTCTGGATGAGACCCCTTATTTTTTGTGCTTCAAATGAGTAGGTCATGATTAACCTAACTTTACCTTGCTCTTCTTCCGTTTCCTTCTTATCTGTTTGCTTTTGGGTTAGTAATTCTAGCCTGCTTCTGCTGCTTGCCTTAACTGTATGTATGTATTAAATTCTTATTGAGCGCAACTGTCACCCCAAGGGTATCCTGGCGCTGGACCATAGGTGAGTCATCAGATCAAATACACTACATTACTTTGGAAAGAGATAGGTCTTCAGCTCTTTTTTAAAGGAGGGGAATTCTTGCTTACTCCTTAGCAACAGAGGGAGAGTATTCCACAGCTTAGCTGCTGTAAAACCAAAGGCACGACCACCCATCCTCACTCTAACGAATTTAGGGACTATGGTCAAAAAAGCCGAGGAGGATCTTAAGGGTCTAGCAGCCTGGTACCACGAGAAGAGATGTTGAAGTGGCAGCGGTCCCAACCCATGCAGCGCTCTGAACACAATACAGGCAGCTTTAAAGAGAATACGCTGCTGAACAGGCAGCCAGTGGAGGTCAGACAGAGCTTCTGAAGATGATGCAGAGCGAGGTCGGTCTAAAGCCAGTTTGGCCGCCATGTTTTGAACCCTCTGCAGCCTACCTACTAAAGACTTAGGTGCCCCCAGAAGTAGTGCGTTGCAGTAGTCTAACCTACTGAGTATAGTACTGCGCACCACCTCTATTCGAGCCTGTGGGGGGAGCAACGGCAAGATGTTACGTCGCTTCCTGCAAAACTTTATTAGTGTAGCCCCTATCCCTGAATCTATCTAGGGATTCGTTGGCGGCTTCTTGGAAGTCGTCTGGTCGGGAGCAGTTTCTCTTAAGTCTCAAAAGCTCCCCGTATGGTATACTGTTGATTAAATTACGGGGATGTTGGCTCCAAGAATGCAAAACAGTGTTCCCTGCTGTGGGTTTGCGATATAGTTTAGTACACAACTTATTGTCTGCCACAAAGACTAGGAGATCTAAAAATGCTACCTCCTTTTCACTAATGTTACTAGTGAATTGTAGATTGAACTCGTTGTTGTTCAGGGATCTTACATAATCTTCTGCCTCTGTGCGTGTACCTCTCCATACTATGAAGAGGTCATCGATGTACCTTGTCCATAGGGCTATCTTGTCTAGCCAGATTTCATTTCTGCCCGCCCAGGCCACGTGCTTCTCCCACCAGCCTACGAATAAATTTGCATAGCTGGGGGCGAAGCACGTGCCCATCGCGGTACCTTGTATTTGCAGGTATAGTTCCCCTGCAAATAAAAAAATGTTGTTGTGTAGACAAAATGATGCTATTTCTAATAACATCTTGTTGTGTTCCTGAAACTTCAGGGATCGGGTCTTTAGAAAAAACTCAAGAGCTGCTAATCCTTGCGAGTGTCTGATGCTGGTATATAGACTGGTTATGTCTAATGTGATTAGCAATAATTCAGTGTCCCAAATGATGTTTTGAATCTGGCGAATGAAGTCGGTTGAGTCCAAAATAAACGAACTGAGGTCTTTCACCATTGGAAACAGGAAAGAGTCCACATAAATGGAAGCTTTTTCTAGGAGGCTTTCCAACGAAGACACTATTGGGCGTCCTGGAGGTACATTGATGTCCTTGTGGACCTTTGGGAGATGGTAAAATGTGGGCAGAACAGGGCATTCTACCCTCATGTATTGAAATTCATTGATCTCAAGAATTCCCTTGCTGTTCCACTCTTCCAGGAGATCATGAAAGGCCTGTATATTTTGGAATCCCTGTTAACCAATTAAATGACTTGTTTAAATAGGAGGTGTGAGCAGGGAATCACTGACATTGACGAAGGCCAGGAGGCTGAAACGCGTTTGTCAGTAACTTTATTGATCATGTTTGCAAAGAATAAAATAAAAACAATTTGAATACTGGTTGGAGTGCGCAGCAATCTTTAAACTGTGGCTGGCGTGAATTCGCGAGTTTTCGTCCTCGCGGCTGGGGCACCCGCAGTGCTGAGAGCAGGAAGCTGACGGGGAAACGTGGTGAAAAAAAAAAAATATATATATATATATATATATTCACTGAAAAAACCATAGGTTTCAGACATGTTATAGTTAGCGGAAATTTTACTGATAAAAAACCAATGAAATTCCCCCGTTATAGTTAGTGCAGGCAACTATAACTCACGCGACCGCAATCTTCTGCTGATGACATATGTGTCTTTATGAAAAAAAAATTAAAAAAAAGCGTACGGTAAGCTTACGGTAAGCGTACGGTAAGCGTACGGTAAGCGTACCCCGCGAAATTGCCGAAAAAAAAATAAAACCGTTTTTGCTCTTGGGGGATGTTTGGGGACTCCCTCAACATGACTATGTGGGAGGGAGTTGTCAAAACAGCCCCGTAACATGTTTTTGGCCATCATGTTTGATAAACAACACTCAGTGCGAGAGACAAAATGGCGGACGCCGCTTCCTGGTTTCGGCCGATTCGAATGTTTACTAAGATCTAAGAGCCAATCAGAATCGCGCTCGCGCACGCCACCGTACGCTTACGGTAAGCGTACGGTAAGCGTACCGTAAGCGGGCTCAGATATATATATTGATTTAAAGGCTATTTTCTCAGAATCTACTGAACAGATTTACACCAAACCTACAAAAGGCACTTCCTTGACCTAGGGACTACCTCTCTGCCAAATTTCTAGTAATTCTGTTCAGCCGTTCGGGCTGTAGCTCGTTCTAAAGGTCCTATGGAAAAATGCATGGGAAAAACGCGTTTTGGGACCCCCCTTTTATCTCAGCCCCCGCTTGACGAATCCCCCCGAGACTTTCAGGGTAGGAGCGGAGCGTAGCGCCCCACCTATTTTGAGAAATTCGCGAGGATTCGTTGACCGGCGCCAAAGTTATTCAAAATAGAATGTTGAGGTTTTCCTATGGAAACGTGGTCCTAACTATAACTACCTACTGGCGACCGCCAGTAGGTAATATATATATATATATATATATATATATATATATATATATATATTACCTACTGGCGGTCGCCAGTAGGTAGTTATAGTTAGGACCCTGTTTCCATAGGAAATCCGCAACATTCTATTTGGAATAACTTTGGCGCCGGTTGACGAATCCTCGCGAAATTTTCAAAACTAATGGGGCGCTACGCTCCGCTCCTACCCTGAAAGTCTCGGGGGGATTCGTCAAGCGGGGGCTGATATATATATATATGCAATTTTCTGACCGCCATCATGCCTTTTTACATTTTTTTAATTGATGCTTCTCAGTGTCACGATACTGCACAACACCACCAAAATGAAGGTGAGACCTATTGGCTTTACATTGCTTTTTGTGTTTAAGCAGTTTTCATTCTCCTGCGTTTCACTGTTTTAATTGGCTAGAAAAGGAGGCATTTCACATCCTTTTGCTTCTATTTTATTCCTATGCGTCTCCCATCGAGGAGGCTTATGTCCCTTTAGTGGTGCCTATCGATATGGAAATAACCCGACACTCAAGCTGTCAGCTCTACTTCAGCTCTCAACCCTCAATAATGATTTATTAATTTACATCTCTATTTCTATAGCTCGCTTCCCATCATTCAGTAGATCCATGATTCATGTGGCACATATAGTATGCATACCCAATACTCTCTCGCTGCAGTCAGCTGGCGGAAGTTCAATGAATTCACCGGGAGACCATAGCCAGTAATTTCCTGAGGGTAAAGGACTTAGATGGAGTATTGGAAAGAAGTCAATTAGATATGTATTGCAGCAGGAGAGATGCAAATCATGACATTCTTGTACATCCATGAAGGCCACGTAGGTTCTTTTGCTGTAGATTTCATCAGAAGAGTCTGTCTATTTTTGCGGAGAATGCAAAGGAGTGGCATGATATACATCTCTCCTTCTAGGGTAAAATATCTAGGTTAAGTCTCTCCGTTTTAGGTCGAGCCTAAACACTGCTTGCGCTGTGAGGGGCTCTGTTGACTGTACTTTGTCGGATCTGACTCCTCCCATGCTTTGAATTGGCTTTTGTGTGTGTCCTTTAAAAATTGTAGCCTGCAAATGGCTAGTGGTGGGTGTATGTCCGGGTAAACGACCAAAATATAGAATCCAAAATATAGCCAGGACAGAATATCGACTCCAAAATATAGATAGGACAGAATATCGAATTACCAAAATATAGATAGGACAGAATATCGAAACTGGGGTATGAAATATCGATTTCCATAATATCGAATTTAAAATACTAATTTCCATAATATCGATTTTTTTTTAGTGTTAGGTATGGTAGTATATGTGTTAAAATTATGTATTATTTTTGTAATGTATGTTTAATTTTTTTTAAAGTAATGAATGTTATGTCATTTAATTTTTGCATAATTTCATTCCGTTGCGGGCTGTGGGTTTATAGCAAATTCAATATTTTTATTTATTTATATGTATTGATAATTAATTGATTGATAATTAATTATTAATTGGTAATTAATTTTTATTAATTGGTAATTAATGTTTATTAATTGATTAATTGATAATTATGTTAATTGATTTTTTTATTATTAGGAGCGGGTTGTGGGTTTATACGGGAATTGGGTAGGAAGTAATTTAATTGTAATACAGTAAATATTATTTTTTATTTATGTGTATTGATAATTAATTGATAATTAATTATTAATTGGTAATTAATGTTTATTAATTGCTAATTAATTTGTATTAATTGGTAAATAATTTTTATTAATTGATTAATTGATAATGTTTATTGTATTTTTTATTATTGGGAGTGGGTTGTGGGTTTATAGGGGAATTGGGTGGGAAGTAATTTAATTGTAATAAAGTAAATATTAATATTTATTTATATGTATTGATAATTAATTGAAAATTAATTATTAATTGGTAATTATTTTTTTTATTGGTAATTAAGTTTTATTAATTGGTAATTATGTTTAACTTTGTATTGGTTTTGATAATTAATGTAATCTTATTTTAATATTAAATCATTACTTTCTCTACTGTTGCACTCTCAGGAGTGGGAATAGTAATTTTTGCCCTCCCGCTATCCAACGCTTTCCCTACTGTTGCACTCACTGGAGTGGGAGTAGTAATTTTTACCCTCCCGCTATCCAACGCTTTCCCTACTGTTGCACTCTTTGGAGTGGGAATAGTAATTTTTACCCTCTCGCTATCCAACGCTTTCCCTACTGTTGCACTCTTTGGACTGGGAATAGTAATTTTTACCCCTACGCTATCCAACGTTTTCCCTACTGTTGCACTCACTGGAGTGGGAATAGTAATTTTTACCCCTACGCTATCCAACGCTTTCCCTACTGTTGCACTCACTGGAGTGGGAATAGTAATTTTTACCCTCCCGCTATCCAACGCTTTCCCTACTGTTGCACTCGATGGACTGGGAATAGTAATTTTTACCCCTACGCTATCCAACGTTTTCCCTACTGTTGCACTCACTGATGTGGGAATAGTAATTTTTACCTTCCTGCTATTCAACTCTTTCCCTACTGTTGCACTCTTTGGAGTGGGAATAGTAATTTTTACCCTCCCGCTATCCAATGCTTTCCCTACTGTTGCACTCTTTGGAGTGGGAATAGTAATTTTTACCCCTAAGCTATCCAACGTTTCCCTACTGTTGCACTCACTGGACTGGGAATAGTAATTTTTACCCCTACGCTATCCAACGTTTTCCCTACTGTTGCACTCACTGGAGTGGGAATAGTAATTTTTACCCTCCCGCTATCCAACGCTTTCCCTACTGTTGCACTCTTTGGACTGGGAATAGTAATTTTTACCCCTACGCTATCCAACGTTTTCCCTACTGTTGCACTCACTGGTGTGGGAATAGTAAGTTTTACCTTCCTGCTATTCAACTCTTTCCCTACTGTTGCACTCTTTGGAGTGGAAATAATAATTTTTACCCCTAAGCTATCCAACGTTTTCCCTACTGTTGCACTCACTGGAGTGGGAATAATAATTTTTACCTTCCCGCTTTCCAACGCTTTCCCTACTGTTGCACTCTTTGGAGTGGGAATATTAATTTTTACCCCTAAGCTATCCAACGTTTTCCCTACTGTTGCACTCACTGGAGTGGGAATAGTAATTTTTACGCTCTCACTATCCAACAAAATCTCTACTTTTTTTCACATTACATTTATTATTATTACATTTTAAGCCTTTTTATATTATTTTAAGTATGTTTTATTTAATTGTTTTTAATATTTAATTACTTTTATATTATTTTTAATACATTTAAAAAATTCGATATTTTAGTTAACTATATTTTAACATTCTATATTTTGGAATCGATATTTTAGTACTTACCTGTTTGTAGATAGGGATTCTATATTCTGTACTTCGATATTTTGGAGTCGATATTTTGGGCATTCTATATTATGTCCCTCGATATTTAGTCACTGAACCGTATGTCCCACCTTTTCTTGCAAGTTCACTCTCATGCAGTATTGCCGCGGAGCGAACAGGGACACTGCTTGCGTGCCTTTATCTTCTTGTTTACTTTGTTAACCAAGTGTAGATGTCGGTTCGTTAGCGTGACAATTAAATAGATCACTGCAACGCTAGGTAGCTGTGCCTAATGCACCAAACATAATATTTCATGTCCATAGCTCTTCAGTTACAGTCGAAGCGCTGGGTGGGGGGTACTAAAAACCGGAATATGGATAATTGGAGGTAAGTAAACAATTAAATAAATAAAACAAATTTCGTAGCGCACTGATTGTGATGCAGAGCGCGCTACGAAATTCGTTTTATATATTTAATTGTTTACTTACCTCCAAGTATCCATATTCCGTTTTTTTCGTGTGTCCAGTCCAGTGTCCTTCCACTGGCAGCAGGCTCTTCCAGGTGTTTTTTTTTTTTTTTTTTTAAATGTACCTTTTACAATCACTCTTCGAGTGCATGTCTCTGTTATCCCTTTCCTTGGCCCTGCTCCCTCCTCCTGCTGTTACTTCTCCCTTTGTGTTTCTTTCCTCCCTGCAGTCTCTTGCTCTCTTTGTCACTGGATTCAAGCTAGACTGGCTGATGAGGGCTGTTAGCCCGAAACCGGTCCCAGGATGCTTATTTCCGGTCCAGGGAAGACATGGCTTGGCAGTTCGGGCTGGACTGTTCCCATGAGGCACAGGGTCAAGACTGATTTGCATATAGCTGTGTCGGAACTGGGGTGGCGGAGTGAGCTAAAGAACGATGATGGATTCAACCCAGATCTATTACTGGGGGTGAGCGTCAGAAAAGTTTCTGTCCATCATCTCCTTGTGTTTGCTTTGTCCGTGTGCTTTCCAGCACACTGCAATTCACATATGTAATGTTTGCGAAGCTACTTAAATACTGTGTTTCACATAGTACTCACTGTTTAAGGAAGCACCTAGAGTAAAAAGATGCATTTATGTTTACGTTTTGATTGTAGCAATGTGCTCTGTACCCCAGCCGTGACTGGATGTAAGTTATTTCTTCAGCTTGCCTTTAACCAATTTGCATTGTGCAAGCGCTGCCAGCAGAGGCAATTCAGCCTCGCCCTAAATTCCTGCTGTGACTCCAAAAGGGCCTGTGGCAGGGATTGTGCCAGAGTCGCCCCTTCATTCACTCACTGCAAGTGTCGCCTTTCCTGCTCCATTGTTTCTCATGGATTGTCTGAGAGGCTGAGTATTTTACACACCTGGAAAAACACTGGTCATTTTAAGGGCGGTCTGTGCAAACACCAGAGCCGAGACAGAACCGCACATCCTAAAACAGATGTGGCGAATGGCAGGAAATGCATTGATATTACTCGGGGTCTGCAACAGCATGTATGTAGTAGGTGTTTGCGGGTTACCTGCAGGCAGCGTGCTTGCTTTGAAGCAAATAGAAGATACTGAGGTGCTCGCTTTTTCTATCCAACAGCACTGCTATACACAGAAAGTGCCTTAGAATTGAATCCTAAAAGTATGGGAAAACAAATTATTCAGGACTTTGAAATCTAAGAAAATGTTTAAAACACACTGGGCGCTGGTCTTAAGCGTTGGTAATGCCCTAAACCCTTTGTTTGCATGTGGCAACCAGGAATGTGCCCATAAGGATGCAAAGATGTAAAATAATGGCCACTAATATATAATGATGCGCTTGGGTAAGATGTGTCCTTCACCCCATCCATGCTTCCATTGTATAAAACATGCTCTGATCTTTTTTATTCAGTGGTAAAGCAGAATGCTTACTGGTAGCACTGGCACACAGGCACGGTTTGTACCATTACAACACTGATACTGGAAACTTACAGATGGGAATCCTTTGTATGTTTGTTAAATTCCCCTGAAAAAAATATGTGGCTAGAAAAAAAAACACGCCACCCTCGCTGAAATTTTTAAGTATATATACGTTTTTTCTCGGCAGTAAAATCCAATAAGAAAAACAAAAGCCAAATATTCGAAATTTGACTCCAAATATTATATTTTTCCTGTTATAGTAAAAAAATCGAACCACCCCATTTTTTCCTACTATACTTTTTGAAAAAATAAGGACAATTTCGAATATTGCACAGAGTGAGGATGCTTTTCTACTCAAATCATACTTTATTTGGGATAATCCATTCAATAGCCATAAGCAACACTTTCAATTTTTAAATCAAACACCAAGTCCTTTAAAACATGTAAAGTCAATGTACAGCCTGGTTTGATCGCATGCCCTCCTTCCGCTGTCGATGTTGAATGAATGGCAGAGCAAATTGGTGTCATATATGCAACATCTATTGACTTTGGCAATGTTTTTTAACCATGTTTCACAGCAACGCAGGCTGTTTTGTGCAACATAGCTTACATTTTTTTAAAGTGTTATGATGCGGCCAGTGTTGACTGCACCATAATGTTTTTTCTTGAAGACATGTTGTACAGCAGGCTGACCTGCTGTACAGCATAGCTAAAACAATGTTTTAACCTCTTCTGTGCCCATGACGAGATAGTCTCGTCATGGAGCACGGTCGCGCTGTGCCCATGACGAGACTATCTCGTCATGAAACCCGCCCACTAAGGAAACGCCCGGCACAGGAGGGGAAAGGGTGTGGCACCGAAGGGGTTAAAAAATGACAAAGCCAATTGATCTCACATAGGTGAGACCTTTTGGCTAGGCCAATGCTTGTTTCGCTTGTATTTATTGTGGATGTCTGCCAACACTTTGATCACCATTGTATCCACGGACCTCTACTTCGATCAGGGCCATTGCTTTAACAAGGGCTATTACCTTGACCTGTGATGGCTGAGCTTGTTACGATTGTTTTTGTTCTTTGACAATTGGATACTCTCGGGAGATTTTGAGGCAAATTTACAAGAGCTTATTGCCACCAGAATGTCACTTCCCTTATCCACAAGGCGGCGTTAAGCCACTTAATGTGGCTTAACACCCCCTTGTGAATAAGACCTCCTTTCATGCAGCATTCAGCGTGAAAGAGTCGGGTAATTGGTGGCCGTTCCTCCACAACACCCATTGCTTTTTGACGCTGCCCCTGAAACACAGGGGTGGTATAAATATGGGGCAGCGCCAAAAATAAGATCAGGGAAAACCTGGTCTTAACCTGGCGGAACTAGAGAAATGATTAATTTCTCCTCGTTTTTCCAGTTTCTATGTGTGCTGTATTTTGGAGCACTCATAGAACCTGCAAAACGCCATGAATGTTTGTTTATGTTCTGGAAGGTGTCCCTTGCTGCACATAAACAATCATTAAAAAATGACGAGTTGCAACTTCTATGTGCGTAGCAGCACACAACACATAGAAGTTACAAATCTCCATAACTGATTGTTTATGTGCAGGAAGGGACACCTTCCTACACATGAATAATCATTCCCTGCAACACAGGCACCCTTGCTCTATGGTGCAAGGGTGCCTGCATTGGGTGTAGGCAGTTAAATTTAGCGCAAGCACTAGGGGAAACACAGGGGTGCGCTGCATTCTTCTAAATACGGCGCATCCCTGTGTTTGGAAACTGTCGGGGTACGGTGTTTGCAATCTTGCTTTAACGCCGCGCTCCAACAGTTTCCTTGTAAATATGCACTTTACCGTGCAATTTCCAGTTCTAGCAGTTTGGCCATAGAGTGATGTTGACGTAATTACCATGGTTGACCTTGTTTGCCTCAGTAATGGACAGTTAAAGTAACAGCAATCAAAGTAAGGGGGTCCCCCACACTTAGGGTTCTATGGAAATTGACGGTAGATAAGTACCACCATGCTGACCTTGTGGTATTGTTTCACCAAGCTGCTGCAGCAGCCACACACACTTCAAAAAGTCTTGAGCTCTGTCTTTGATTTTATTTTATTGATACACCTATTTGTGTATTTTATTTCTGTCCGAAACTTTTACTTTTTTGCCTAAATGATCCTAGTGTCAAACCTATCATCCCCCCTTCCCTCACCCCCCCTCTCTCCTTCCTGCCCCCCCCCCCTCTGGTTATCATCCACACATCCTTCATCTCACATGGGCAATTGAGTCTGTACACATCATGATTGTTTTCACACACTGCAGAGATTCTAGGCCTTGTTTATACACCTCAACGTTTAGGAGTAATCACATTTCCCTCTCTTATTGGATTGCAGTGAACCTATTATAGATTGCAAGTGGTCCATTTCTGTTGTGTTTACATTCACCTCTGGGTCTCAGAATCCTCAATCCTACCCACCCCAGCAGGCTGACCACTAAGGCTTGTGTCCATTTTACCTGAACTAAAGGAGTAGGAGGAAGAACAGGAGCCCGCAGGGTACAACAACCCTTAAACAAAAGTCCCCACAGACCTTCTCTTATGTTTATGGTGGAAGGCGGGCATGGGAATCACACAGATATATAGAAAGAAATAAGGACTGTAGCTGATAGCACATAGGTATCAGCCATCCTCGCCCTATTAGTGCCATATACTAATCGAAGATTATTATGTCTGTGATGAAACTCCTGCTAGGATTATAAAATGTGTCGATAATATCTACAGTGAAGAAACAAGGCACGGCCAACAGCTGTCTTCTATCTTGTTCATCCCTACGCATAGACATAATAGGCAGACTAAAATGTCTGCGGAGGTTGTGGTATAGCGCTTAAGTGCCTTTTGGTAGCCTACCCTCTTCCACAGGGCAATAAACAAAATTAAATTCCCAGCAAACTTGATCTTCTGAAATCTGGAAATGATTCCCGATCCCAACTCTCCGAAAATTTGGGAAGATTTGTTATATAAACAAATACCTTCTCTCAGGTGTAGTTTTAAGATACTGTGCCTGTGCTTTGGTGCTATTCATTTTGATTATCTATTGTGAGATTTGATTATTTTCAGCAGGCTATTTCCAAGTTGGAAATTCCGTCCTTCTTTCAATGCAAGACAAGAAACCCATAGTTTTCTCTATGGGATACTCATATCTGGGATTGCATCCCTGTTTCTATTCTATTGGAACAAAATCCCCACCAAGGAACTGAATACCATGCTCGTCATTTCTGCTTCTGTTGTGTGGGTTGTTTGCTTTCAGTTTTAGATAGATGAGGTTGCCTGAAATACATTGCGTCTTGTGTTTTTTCATTTTTTATGGCCTATAATTGTTTGTTTTTGCTAGGATGGTTGGGTTTCTCAATTTCTCACGTTAATAAAAAGTGTATTACAATTATAGATGAATTACTAAGGAGGGGACAATATTTTGGTTGAGGTGAGGGGTGAACACCTTTTCTTTGTAAATATCAAACCTATACAATTCTTGTCTCAGTCGTAAAAGCGCTATTGAGGATCAAGTCTGTGTGACAAAACCTATTTGAAAAGCAGTTTTTTTCCCACAAGAATGTTGTGGCCCCCCCTGTAACATAGCAACATTGCAATCTCATCTTGTAAATTTCGTCTCAGTGTTAGGTGACAACATACCATACCATACCATAATATAACATAACGGTACATAACATTGTATGATGGCATAGTACAACATTGCTGCACTCCTCAACATAGCATGACAACATTGCATGACATGTAACACTATCTCAATATTTTTTAGGGAAAACGAAAGCAGAGAGAATAAAGAAAGCCTGAAGGTGTGTATTAAAATCTAACATACAACCTGGAGACATCAAACAAACATTGCACGGTGTAATTAGATAACATGATGCAAACGAGCCAAAATTGCCTTTGAAAAACAGGAAATCAGAGAAAATTAAATCATGTTTATTAAAATATATTCAGCTGAAGCGCCCAAAGAATGCAAATATGGTTAGAGGAAATTAAACCAGACGAAAATGCACTAAACATGAATTTGTTATGAGAATCTAAAATCCAAGCAGCAAATTTCTCAGACAGGGCTGCCATTTCAATATGCCTTCATTGCAAATGTCAGGATCTGCTTTATGTCAAAAACTACTAAAGGGTGTTGCATTTCTTATTGTGGAATATTTTTGAGACATTTTGTGGAGCCTTAAAAGTCACAAGAGGGTTTTAACTCTCGCTTCCTTTCAACAGCTCCACTTTTGAAAATCAAGTACCAAAAATGCTGGGTACTTTACTCTTGCTCTTAGTATTAAGGTGGAGGTAAGTGAGACAGGAAATTGGGATTTCCTCAGCTTTTTCCTACAAACGTTTTACTACTGGACCTGAGCGAAGCATGTTATGCATAGCGGCGCACTATAGTTCCACCTTTGATTCTAGAGACAGGTGTGCACACAATGGGGGATATTTACAAGACCATGGGGCCACCAAAGCGTCGCTTTTTTTGATGCTCTTGTGGCGCTCAATGAAAGCCCATATTTACAAAGCCGCACTAACCCACATTGTGTGGCTTAACACAGCCCTGTGAATATGGCCCCTGCAATGCAGTTTTCTGTGGCAAAAGGGTGTGCAGTGTGTGTTGCTGTGGGCATTCCAAGCAACACGTATGACTTTTTGACACTGCTCCAGATTTACAAGGATCTGTAAATCTGAGGCAGCGCCAAAAACGAATGCCTTTCAAAAGGAGGTGCTAATGTGGCGCAACGAGGAGAAATACTTTTATTTCTCCTTGTTTTTTGCTCTTTCTACGTGTTCATCCTTGGCTAAAACTCAGCACTCCCTTAGAGAGGGATCCCTGTGGAAATCAGAAGAACCCTCAGACTGCCCTGGACTAGTGGCACTAGACCCCTTCAAACTGCAGGTAAAAATACTCACTGGATCTGAAGAATTGCTGGCCATTGGGCCCTCCGTGGGGTCGCCCAAATCCAGGTGGTCCAGTGCATTGTGGTAGTTGTAGTCTCACCTGCCACAAAGTTCCAGCCTTCTACCACACTCCCCGGGACCCCGTGAAGTGGCAGTACCTTTTCAGTGTGCTTACCGCTGCAAAGGCCTGTTGGTCACCAATCCAACAACTAAACTCCACACTCAACGGTGCATCTACAGTGAACACCGTGCACCCTTCATCCGACATCAGCAGCTGTGTATCTGTTGTGTTTTTGCATTCTGTTTCTTGCAGCACTGTGTAAGCGGTAAAATCAGCATCCCCACGGCTTCCGATCAGCACCAGGGACAGCAGAGACAACTCTGCACCCGGACTTCATGGCTAGGTAAAATTGATCAGACTGTTGTGAATTGGGCTACGGTTCTGCATGACCTATACCCTGTAAGGGCTCCACGTACCTCGACCTGTAAGTGAACAATTGTCACTAGTGGATTTGCCATTGACCGCAATGTTATATTTTCGAGGTACTATTTTGCACTGATTTAATATTGCTTCTCAAATCAATATCTCTAATCATATGTATGCTATTCCGTTCATTTTGGTGTCGAAATTAGAATAAAAATACACTTTGGTTTTATAAATTGGTGTCAGATTTCTCTCAAGTCGTATCATTTACTTATTGTCCATGTTGGTTCTTTGAAATACTTAACACATGCTCCTCTACTAAAGCCTGACTGCTCTTTGCCCCACTACAAGGATTGAGCTAAAGAATTATTCATGTGAATCCAAGGACCATCTTCGGGGTATTATGATAGTCTTACATGGTGAGGCCTCACCCCCACACCACATAATACTCCGCTTTCATACAGACCTTGCCCACACTCACCTGGAGACAACCCAAGACCACAAACAGGGTCCTTTCTTTCATTTGTTCCCTTGGTATAAGGCTTGGAAGGCTGTGTTCTTGAGGGCTAGTCCTTATTCCTATGGTCCCGGCAGGAATCAAGTTCCTATATCTCCCTTGCTACTCTGTGTTGGGGAATATTGATGCGGCTATGTAGTGCCTAACTGGACCAGTGTGAAAGCCACTGTAGCTCCTGGTACCTAGAGAGCTGTCCTAATGTATTGGGAGTGTCTCTGGATGGTCACAAGTCTGAGCCGCAATTATTACACCTACACCCTGGCCAGCTTTGTTCGGCAACTTATGTACAAAGGGAGGAGCTCATAAGCAGCCAGATCTTGCCTGGCAGGACCTCCCCACTCCAATAGGAAAGCAATGGAAGCCATCTGTAATAATGGTGGCTTCCACCACCTGGGACCCCATCCAAGTTAATCAACTGAGGTTATTAAAGCATTTTATATCCCCTGAAGCTCTATAAACAGAAAGCACAAGCATTAGTTACATAACCTAGATAAGAACATTAGAATGTTGGGAGCCCCATTAAAGACAACAGAGTGGCTCAGGGCTTATAATGGCTGGTATAAGACTTCCGTTCCAACATTTCAATGTTTGTCTTTCTGTTTCTCCCTTTTTAATATAGAACATTCTACCCTCAGTCGGTGGAATGTTCTAATAGCCTTATAGCCCTTCTGCTTCAGGCTATACCAGTTGGTAAAGGCCCCTTCCCATGTTACAGGAACTTGTCTGAGGCTCAGGTCTTTACCTCAGTTTCAGGCCCTTTAACAACCGGAATATCCTTTGGCAGTGGGTTATAAGGCTATAATATAGCCTTATAGCCCGCTGTAGCGGGCTATACCGGCTAGTAAAGGCCCGCTCCAGCGTTAAAGGCCCGAGCCAAAGGCAAGGGCCTTTAACAAGGGAGTGGGACTTTAATAGCTGGTATAGCCCAGCTACGAAGGGCTATAAGGCTATTAGAACATTCTGCCACTAGAGGGCAGAATGTTCTAACAAATAAAACAAAGGCCTCTCGAGCCCGAGGGGATTAAAATCCCCTCGGGCTCCAGAGGCCTTTGTTAAAAAAACATTGGAATGTTGCTCTGTGGGCCTTTACTGGCCCATAGAACACGGAGCACTTCATGGAGTGCGCCACATTTCCATGTTCTAATATGCAGTAGCCCTTCTCACAGACCTCCCTGCTATTAGGCCAGCCCTTCTAAAAGCAATTCTTAATGATGCCACAAGGCTGATGTCTGACTAATGAAAATATGAACACAGTACACAAATCTTAATTAAATTTGAAAGGCTCCTTCTCCAAGCTTGCTGTGCTCGTAGAGAGGCCTGAATCATTTTCAAGCAATGAGACGTGCAATATCCCACCACCAGAGGAAGGAAATTAAATTTCTGGGGATCAGAGCCTACTCCACAGTTCTAATAATGTCCTCCTCAATACTAAACAATGCCACAAGATCTCAACATTATTTTACTCATTCTTAGGGCTTGCTCTAAAAATTTCAAACAACATCCCAATAATAATAAGATGAGATCTGTATATCTCCCATAAAACCCGAGTAAAAACGACTTACTCTTGACCCAGCTCAACCAACCTCTCTAAATGTATACTGAAAGAAGTTTGGCAATTTACGTCCAACTATTCTGGATTGATATAGACCCTCTCCATGAGTTAGAGGTCAGAACCCCAGGGGAGAGCCAGTGCCAACAGAAAGGACCTTCAATGACCAGGGTAGCCTAAGGCAGAAGGACTAAAGTGCTATTAGAACATTTCACCCACTGCAAGTAGAATATTCTTAATAGAGAAAAACTGAGACAAGCATTGAAATGTTGGTACATAGAATCTATGCCAGCATTAATGGCCCTCTGCTGCATAATTGTCTTAAATTAAGCCCTAAACATTTCAATTAGGCCTGGGAGGTAAATTCCGTTCGCGGAATTTGCAGAATTTGGGTAATTTCGCGTTCCGCGGCGAACGTGGAATTGCCCAAAATTCTGCATTCAGCAAGCGGAATTTTTTGCTTGTTTGCATTCTCAAAATGCGTGTTCACAAGATATTTCCCCCCGAGCATGCAAACAGCGTTCGCGAACAGGAAAAAAGAATCGCGAACAAGCAATTGTGCGTGTTCGTGGAATTTCTGCGTGCTGGCGGAGATTTTTTACCATTTCGCGGAGATTTGCGTAGCGGGACTATGCAAATTCCGCCCACCCCTAATTTCAATATCCCAATTAAGCAATGTTTTTCAAGATGAATGGACTCCCAAGCAGATATTGACCAAGGGGAAGTCAGAGGGCCTGAAATATAGGCAAAGGACCTACTCCATCCTGGTCAATAACTACCTAGGATAACATTGCTTAGTATGCATAATACTTCTATTGTAAATCAGACCCTTAAATTTATTTTGAAAATTACAAAATTGCTTAATAAATGTTGTGATTTTCTTGGCACTTTCTATGAGGAAAGTTATAAAAATCAGACTTGTTGAATAATTTTTTGTGATAAGGCTCCGGCATGTTTTTCCTATTGAAATGCACTTTAGTGAATGCCGAATTCTGAGGGTCTCAAATGAAGCATATCGGTGAGACCTACAGTGGTTTCACTTTTGAAAAGTGCTGATCCTCCACTAGGATTTCAGAAACCACCTTTTTAAGAAAACTGTTTTCAATCATGATTTTTTAATTACAGTTATTGTCCAAGAAGGTAGAATGAGTACACCCTTTCTAAGAATTCACAAATCTTTTTATCCATGTGAGAAGAGAGTCTTACATGCTGAACAAAACAAAATCAAGAGAAGCTTATCAGCTGATTCCCCCGGTGTACTGCTGCAGCTTCAGGTCAGAGTTCTAATGAACAACTTGAGCCTAGCATTGTATGTGCATGCGGAATGCAATATGTCGCTGGACTAGTAGCAGTAGAAGTGAAGGCATTGGAAACCTATGCGGGCACTGTGGTGTATGAATAAAAAGAGGGATATCATTTTGTGAGAAAAATTATGGTTAGTGTTCCACAATTCAAAAATGAAAACACATATTTAAATATATTCTTACATTTTCCCTATACATTTAAGAAGAAATATTTGGCATGCTAAGTGAAACACATATTTCCAACTGCAGCTGCAGTCTGTCAGTTGACTCTGAGCTGGTCTATTGTAATTTTGCTGCAAATTTCTAAAGAACAACTGAAGCGCTAACATCCTATATTCATGACAAATGCTAGGTACACCTTTTCTCCATATTTCTAGAACAGGATCTGTTGGATGTTGAGCCTTTCCTATGGATCAGACTGAAGTGAATGAGCATTGAGGCTTTATTGCAGACATTAAACCAGCTGTTTCAAAACATGTGAGGGTATTTATGGGTTGTTTTATGTCAAAATATTTCATTTTATGGGCTAAAATAGCTAGTGAGAGAGAGCTCTACCTAAGTCTAGAAACCCATTTCTACAAACGTGTGTTTCCTCAATCTATCCATCTTCTCTGTAGCTCAATGCCATAAATAGTAACTCATTTTAAACTATCAACAGTTTGTTATACATAGAAGCTGTTCTTTTCAATCTTCCATTTAAATGCATGAGGTTTGTAAGGGATCAGGATGCTCTTTATACGCAGATCTTATCTTTAGAATGAATACATTTGTGCTCCTATAGGTACTGATGACATCAGAATGCACTGATGCTTGGACATTTCATTTTTCTTTTCACTTTATCTGCTGCCTAAGGCCAGTGTTTGCTTGAAAGTGCCCTGGCTTCCAGGTTTTTTGCAGTTAGTGCTTAATGAGAGAAAATGATAAAACACACCTAAATATATGTATGTGCATTTATTTTAAATATAATCTTGTTCTATGTATACCTTATAATCAATTGCATTATATAGTACTTTATTAAACCCTACATCTAACATATAACAAATAAAAACACATGACTAGAAAGAAATGTTTTAGAGAATCCTTTATTTCAGGAACTTGCAACAGGAGACAGGAAAAACATTTTCAGGCACATATTCACACATCTGCACTGGAAAGTTAACAATTCTGTAGCTCCCTTCCCCAGGAGCATGTCTCCTAGTGCAAACACATTCTCTGTGCTAGGTGAACACTCTAGTTCTTTATTTCCTATCTTTACAGGCACCTGTTAGAGGAAGAAGTGGTAGTGATCTATGGGTTGATACGTAATGAGGCTTGTCCCAGGTACTAGCTATAAATCTCCTGGGTAGATATCGACCGACCAGGAGCCAATCAAAATCATTCATTTTGGTAGTGCACATCTGCCTGATTTACCACTTGTGATACAGATGTACTCCATAATGACAGTTGCAACAAAGCCCACGGAATGTCAGCACATGCCCTACAGAAGGAGACTGAAGGATGTTTGGGAAGAATTGTAGGATTCTTATCAGTTTCCTTAACTTAAAACTACAGTCTGTAATACCTAAATTGATCTGCCACTAAAAGAGAATGGCTTTGTTAAAATATTACTTATTGAGCGGCTGGATTAAATATTTTTACACTTTGCTGGACGGCAGCCATCCTATGTGGATGTATAGTTTTAGGACCTCACCACCCTCTGCTTCTAATTTTCTTATGGTAAAGCTTCAATTGATATTTTTGGGAAAGTAAGTCAATCAGTCAGTCAAAAAGTTTTTATTCGACTGTTTTCTATTAAAAGATAAGCAACAATGCACGTAAAACAAGAATACAAATATAAAATACAATCCAGTGTATAAAAAGCCCGAATGACACATAATAATATCTTCGTCTCACTAAAACCATCCTAGGTATGCGATTTTAAAACTTTTGTCCTAAAAGAAATCCATCTGAAATATCCAACAAGCAGAACCTAGTTTGCATATTTCTGTCTAATCTTTAAGGCCCATCTCATGAAACTGATCACAGTGTGGCAGGCATGCAGGATTTCTAAAAGCTAATGGTACTGGAGGCCTAACATACAAGCTAAAAAGTGATCTATTTTCAGAATGGGACATAAGAATTGTCTTCTTGGAGTTTTACAGAGATTACAAAAAAGAACAAAAAATGAGCAGTAATGAGACATTATCAAGGGGACAACAGGGCAATGAGGTAAACCAAGAGCCTTTCTATGGAAAGGCTATCAAAAAGTGCACAGAGCTCTGTCTAAAATGCGTAAGATAAAACCTATCAACAGGGATGGATATCCATGATAAATAAGGTTCCAAACCGCCCAAAGTTAAAATCGGTAAAATAAATGTGCCACTGTAGTGCATTTACAAACCTAAAATCTTGGCACTGTTCAAAACCTTGATCTGCTCCATATAACCTGCAGAAGGACGTTTGCTTCTATATAGTAAAATAATCTCTTTTATAGGCTTATGGTCTAATTTGTTAGTAAATTTGAAGATTGCTTCGATTTCCCCTGCGAATTTGACTGTCCTCTGAGTCAATAATTTTTCCCATTTCAAATTAGATTAAAACAATCCCTAAATAATGAACATTTTGAACCTTCAATATTGTGGAGCTGACCAATATGAGACTTCATAGAATGGGTATTGTTCGGGCCAGCAGTCATGATAAACGATTTCTGGTCATTTATTTTTAAATTCAAATTCACCATAAAATCATTAAAGGAATCGAATCCACTAAAATCTGTACGTCATTGGTTGTGTGGGCAATTAAAACCACATCATCAGTGTAGAGGAGCACTGGGACTGGATGTTTACCTACTTTGGGTAAATCTTTCCCCTTTTGTGCTAAAAATTTGTCCAGGGCATTTATATAAAATGAAATAAATAATGTACTAAGATACAGCCCTGTGTCACCCCGACTTGTCCCAATTAGTGGGGAATATCGCCGTCCGAACCATAGCGAGTTTTTGTGGCTGTGTGCCAGTGTAAGCATCCAAGGAGATCTTAAAGATGTGCCTCCATACCTGCCCTACTCATCAAGTCCCATAATTTCCCTCTGTCTGCCATGTCAAAGGCACAGGAGAGGTCCATAAACGCCATATGTAATGATTCTCTCCTGGCCTTGACATATTTCCCATCTACTAAGGATCGGTTTAAAGATTGTTGTTTTGTACCTTAACCTGTGTGGAAACCATATTGAACATCTGTAAATAATTATGTATTTCTCCCCAGACTTCCAGTTCTTGCAAAATAACCCTTCCTAATGTCTTGGAGGATGAATCTAAGAGGGATATGGGGTGATAGCAGGTAGGGAAGTTTCTATCCCTTTTTTAAAAAAAATTGGGACAATTGTAGATTTACTCCATGATTTTAGTGGCTCCCCATTTATCTGGATTTTTTCTAAAAACATCAACTGGGACACCATCCAGACTTAGGGCTTTGCCTGTTAGACTTCTCATAACAGCTTTAAAAACATCTTTACAGTCAATGGATTTACTCAGAATATGTGCATTATCAAAATTAGACTGATGTGTATCTATTTGATTAGACTGGACAAAAAGATTTTTTTCCTTTCCAAAAACTTTGAAAAAATGAGGCACCCATTGATCAGCTGAAATATGACATTCTGTTTTAAGGTTTGGGGAGTCTGAGTAAAAAGGCTGGTTTACAATTTACCAAAAGGCTCTATTGTTAGATGAAGTTATAAAATTCTATGTCTGAGATTCCGGAAGTCATTTGACTTTTTGGGAAAGTCTGAAAACGTCTTTTCAAAACATGGTTGGAAAATATGACTTTGGAAAAAAAAATGAAGTCAATAATGTCTTAAGCTGCCTAGTTAAAACCGTTATCTGTGTTTCAAATTTGACAGCAAACCGAATGGCAGTGAAGCCAATCAAATTAGTCATGCAAGGGGTAATACAGGGAGAGGTGGGAGGCATAAGGAATAAATGTTCAGTTAGTGTATTAATGCTTCCGATGTTCCCAGGTTGGTAGTTACGCTTTCTACATAATATACCCTTATAGCCCGCTGATGAGGGCTAAACCAGTTATTAAATACCCTGACCCCTAAATGAAGGCCTATAATGAGGGAGAGCGCCTTTAACAACTGGTACAGCTCAAGGCAGAAGGGCTCTAAGGGTGTTAGAACATTCCACGCACCAAGGGTGGAGTGTTCTAAATAAAAAAGGATAAACAAAAATACAAAAATTGAAATATTGGAGCAGAGGGCTTATACCGGTCATTATTAGCCCTGAGACAATCAATTTTCTTCAAAGAAAGCTCCAAACATTCCATTGTTCTAATATAATTTTTGAAAGGTTTTGGTTCGAGGCTTCTATTTTTGGATCTGACCACAGCTGGTGTCAGAAGTTCTGAATGGGTGAAACAATTGCACCAGGAAAATGTTGCATGGATATTCGAGGCTGCACAGATAATATCCAGCAATATTGGAATAGGTTGAGACCTTGAAAAGATCGAAGTACAAAGCATAGAATTTTGCTGGTCTAGCAACAAAGTTGCCTCTGGCCCTCTCACAAATGTTTTTTCATCGTAGCGTGAGCACAGAGTGACCGCAGCTCCGCTGGCACTGGAACGTTTCCTGTGCCTAATAGTTGTGATCACAACACGCTCCTTAAAAATGGCAGAGGTGATGGGTCCTTTAAAACTGGCAATGCCACTGTTTTGTGTTTATAGATTACACAATTGCAGTGCAAAACATAAGGAACTCCATCATAGAAGTCAAAGGAAATGGTGTGATCTGGGGGTACGAGTGCATGTCAGCCAGACTGAGACGAGAATAGTGCAGAAGTTACAGTAATGCAGGAAATAAACCCCCTGCAGCTGAGATGAGGAACTCAGAAACACCCACAACAGACTTTGAGAACTCAGCATCCTAAGTGATTTGCCCAGAATCACAAGATGTTCAGTGTCATTGCCAAGACTCGAACCCAGCTCCCCAGATTCGAAGTCGAACGCCCTAGCCGTTAGGCCAACTCCTCTGACCTGGTAAGTATGGATCAATACTTCACCTGCCTGTCGACCTCGTCTAATGGTAAAGGTGGGGGGGCACCATTGATTGGAGAAGTTTACATTAGCCTACTCCATGGAATCTGCTGTTTCTGTTGCAATCAGGAGAATATTCTTGTTGTTGTAAATTTTAACTGGGCATGGTTACATTTAGGTGTGCCTTGGTGGGGGTGTTAATAACGGTGATCAGGGCCCTGAAACTAACATGTGAGGCCTGGCACGGCACACACATGAAGGGTTTCATTGATGACATGCAGGATCTAACAGATACAGTTTCTCATAGTGTACACTTAAGACCACATGGCTCATACCCCGGAATATACTTTTCTCACCTGGAATATCAGAAGGATGGGGGCACTCCCAAAAAGCGACAGAATGTATGCCTCTATTAGAAGGCGGGGGACACATTTTGCGTTGCTTCAGGAGACACTCTTGACAAAGGGAGAGGCCCTTAAATCACATATAAGATAGAAGCAACAACTGTTCTTGATACATCCCCACTCATATGGAAGGGAAGTTTTAATATGGATAAGATTGTATGTTTCCTTTGTTTTACAGAAGGAACATATGATGATGGCACAGAAAGGATGTCTAGATGGAAAACCCCTTACAGTGATGTGTATCGGTGCTCCAAACACCTCAACAATAGAGATCCTGGATGGGGTATCCATCCACATGATTCCCCTTTTTACATATTCAGTTACTATAATGTGGGAATATCGGCTTCGTCACACAGGTATCATGTGATAAGTCACATCCGCCTCTCCAAGGAACAGTGAATGTTAAGTGGCTGAGAAGTTTGCCAAATGGACCAAGGAATATTGCTTGGTAGCTGTATGTCAGGTAGCTAGCTACCCATTCTCTATGGAACTCTTGTATTCCTGCAGACAGAATGTATACTCTAGGTTAGACATGACAAATGACTGGTCAGGCCATGCACCCAGAATACTTGTCTGGAAGTATTTCTGATCAGCACCTCCTGAGAGTGGTGCTACGGGGGGGGGGGCGTGGGGGAGGCCATGCACATGCATGTCATTATGGAGGATATAGGTGGCAGCACTGTGGGACTCAGCCTTTCGGGGGCAGTGAAGGGAGCACATATCCACTATAACAAGGAAAATGCTGATGTGGTGGGAGATGGTGCTGTGGATTGAAAGGCCTTTCAGGAATGTACCACAGGTGAATATATGCAGACTTTGTGGGGGGGGGGGGCGGTAAAAATGCTCACTGGGTATTTGTGAAGCTAAAAAATGGGATGCAAAGTCTCAGATCCAGAGGAGTGAGTACTGGACCTGGGGATGAAGAGTGAGCTAGGTATTGTTAAGACCACTTAAATGACTGAGCTCGAAAGATTCAGATTATTTGATTGTCCATAATCAGTAAGTGCCTGGAATAGTCAACAATCTGATGTTTTTCTCAGCCCTTTGGCAGTAGAGGTCAAATCTGAAACAGACACACACATGTTTAGCAAATAGCGCTAATGGGGGGGGCTTTCGAAATGTTGTTAACTTATGTTCTTTCACTCACAGCTCCAGAAAACTTCACTGCTAAAGTGTCTGCATATGTCTAAGAATTGGAACTGCAACTGCTGGTGTGGGGCCCTCTAGTGGACAGGCCATAACTTTACACTGGACACACCTTTGTTGGAGGAAAAAAGACTAACGCAGATCAGCAAGCTTGTGTATGGAAAAGTGGCTAACTGGTTCTAAATGATAGGGTCACATTGGGATAACAAATCTTGGGGACATATGGGAGGGTAACTAGATTAAAACACTCCTGACTTTGAGTGAAGACTTTCGATTAGAGAAATCACAAGTCTTTAAATATATTCAGTTCAACTCATAAACTTGGTAAAATTCCCCTTCCTCAAACCAAACAAAATGGAATCCCAAAGATATTGTTCATTATTCATCAAAGCACCCCAAAAGATCCATAGACTGAAATCAGGATGGGAAGCTGATATAGGCTCCTTAGACGCGATGACTGGAGGGACACACATATGGCCCCTCATGAGCTAGTGATTTCATCTAAACTATTCCTAATCCAGTTCAAATATCTTCATAGGGTGTTTTACTCCCCAAAGTGACTCTGAAGATAAAAGGAAATATATCACCTGAATGACTTAAGATGTAGGGTTCCACATGGTGATTTTTCTCGCATCATATTTCTAGTTATTCAACGGTATGTGCGTAGGATCAGCAAGGTCCTGACAAAAGTAGTGAGCTGTCAGATTATCCTCTCCCCAAACCTGTTCTTCTGGGGGTGATGGAGGACTGAGGATGTACGAAAGGGCAACACTCATTGGTGGGGCTGGGACTACTATTGGCTAAGTGAGATGTAGCCAAATAGTGGAGGTCTAAGACAGCGGCGCCAATATGCGAACGGTTGTCAGGAATGGATGGATAATTCTCTGCTGAATTTACAATTTATAAATCAAGAGCATGTGGAGAGCAGTACTTGCATGCCACGTGGTGTTACCAAAGAGATACATGTTTATACGCAGAATTACATACTGACTAGCGTGCCACACTGTGTAAAATGATGATGTCTTTCGTTTTCACAAATACCAATAAAATGTCATATATGAAAAAAAATGATATTGTATGACAATCATCTGAGCACTGCATTCTGGGCTTTTGTACCCAAATTATTTTTGGATGGGCGATGAAGATTTCACTTTTTATATGGATACCTTTTTCTGTCCCTACCTAAGGTGGTGCCAATCACTCCTAATGTCCATCAAGCATGGTACCCGCTCTCTCGCCTGAAAATCTAAAGAGCTTTCAATCCAAATTTTTTTTTTTAACAAGAATGAATTCCTTGCTCCTTTGAAGGTGGAATGGGGGCCCTGTTCGGCGCTGTCCATGACTCTGCATTTGTACCCTTGAAATGCATCCTACACCTTGCAGTTGTAGTATCAACAAGGGTTTGAAGAAGTTAGACCCCATCACCCCATCACGGAAAGTATTGCATGGTATCTCCTCCAGGCTTGCATCGTCTTCAAAACCAGCTGCTTCACATATAAGGTGCGCGAGGCAGCAACAACTCCCCTGCAAGCCTGGCCAACAAATGAACTTCTTCAGGCACAAAATGCCACAACAAAGCCTAGTATATTCCCAGACTACAGAAAAAGGAATGCAAGAAGAAAAACACCAGAAGACAGGCCTTCATCTATGCATACAGGTTCATCTACGCCAGCTAGGGTGATTAAGAGGAAATTGGGGCAACAATCCTACCGCAGGAGCACAGGAACAACAAAATAGGAGAGAATGAGTGTCTGCTGTCTGCTGTGCATTTTGAGGTAAAAATAATAACGGTAAATGCTGGATTGTGCTTCTCTTGTAATCTCGCACAATTATGGTTGATTTTGCAGTCATTTTGAGTAATTACACCCAAGAGAATTACGCCAGTTACTCCCTACTCCTATCCCCGGGTTCATGCCCTTTGTTCCGTGCTCCGTGGCTCTCAAGCTGGGTTAGCACACCTTGGTTTACTTTGCGCTCAGTGTTGGGCTGGGCTGACCTGGGGTGACATACTGGTGGGTTTGCATAAACGACAGTGACGTAGGTAGACCATGCAGTGTCTCACTGGGTGACGTGTAAAGGAAAGCTGAAAATAACGTGTGAAACCAGGCTGACGACATAGCGAGAAGATAAAGGACACAGGTGGATGCATTAAAAAGAGAGACAAAACCCTGGGCGTAAATCTGCGCGCCTTTTCTGCCAGGGAACATCTCTGCAGTCCAGAGGGGGGAAGGGGCACTGGCTGGCAGAACGGCACTGCCCTGGCAGTAAATCGGGTTTAGGATGGACGAATGCATGTATGCGCACTTTCACGTGTCCATTATAGCAGTATTTTATGCTCTCCCAGGCCGGGACCAGAGCTGGACGGAGCAGGCGAGGACGTCTCATACCTTCGGACAGCCGAGTGCTCCAAGGCATGCCTTTCAGCCCACAGTCGCCTTTGAAGCTGTAAATTGGAGTTTGTCAGGTGTTATTTGCTGACGAAATGTGTCTCACACCTTGTTATTTACTGACGAAGTGTCCCTCACCTTCCTGTTGCAGATGGAGTTTCGTTTCTCAGCAAATCAGTAAATCTATTAACCATGCAGCAGAGTCCAGAAAAAGGGCTAAATCATTGGAATGTTTCTTTTCGGTTTCGTTTTTTTTTTTTAACATGGACCAAACTATATATTAATGTTTGCTTAAGTTTCTCGCTGGCTTTCTGGAGGAGATTTAAATCTCCCCCCTACCCCTTCCCCACCCCAAAAAAAGAAGCAGACGGTTGCACCTCACACGTGTAGTGATCGACGAAAGTGGTGTGACAGTAGTTCCTGGGTTTGAGTCTTGGCTCTCAAGTGACACATGTAACATTCAGAAAGGTTTAACTCTGAACAATGTATATGATGAATGTTTGTATGTCTATTTTTATAGCGCCAATCCAGCAGAAATGCCCCGGAGCGCTGTACTCAATCAGCAATACAATAAGAGAGTGATTGTCGGTTGTGGTACCGGGTCCTGGGAGTGGGTGAAGTATTTACCACGTCACGTGCAGCGTTCTTTAAGAAGGTGTTTCTTTGCTGAAAGTGAAGGTGCTTCGAAGTGGTCCTGATGATGCTGACATGTTCCAGATCCTGGATGCATGGATGAGAATGAATATGCAGTAAGTGAGTGGTGCAGTACCATTGTAATTGAGATGATTTAGTGCACAGTCCTCTCAACCACACTGGGGCACTTCACCTTACAACCAGGTTCAGGTTCTTTGCTCCTTCCAGATGTCTGAGGTCTGCTAATAAACTATTAGCAGTGACTCCCAGAATTCGACGAGTTAGGGCATGAGGAAGATTTCTCACTTACCTAGGCTCATTAGCATGGAATCAACTACCCCTGGAGTTTCGCGCTGTGAGTAATGTCGCGATGTTAAAAAAAAAGCTCAAAACCTGGCAGGACTAATGACAAATGGTGCCACCTTTTTTCAATAAATGTAACACGCTGCGACACTCCTTGGAGTAGCTGCACACTATGCAAATTGCTTTCATCATCATCATGTTTGAAGTGGTCCTGATGATGTGGACATGTTCTAGATCCTGGATGCATAGATGAGACTAGTTATGCAGTAAGTAAGTGATGGAGAACCATTGTAATTGAAGATATTTAGAAGTGGTGTTGATGAGGTGGACATGTTCCAGATCCTGGATGCATGAATGTGGCTGGTTATCCAGTAGGTAACAGATGCAGTACAATCAGAATGGAAGATGTTTAGAAGTGGTCCTGATGATCTGGACATGTTCCAGATCCTGGGTGCTTAGACAAGACTAGTTATGCAGTACATACGGGGTGAAGAACCATTGTAATTGAAGATTTTTAGAAGTGGTCCTGATGATGTGGGCATGTTCCTGATCCAGGATGCGTAGATGAGACTGGTAATCCAGTAAGTAAGGGGTGCAGCACCATTAGAATTAAAAGATATTTAGAAGTGGTCCTGATGATGCAGATATGTTCCACATCCTGGATTCATTGATGAGACTGGTTATCCAGTAGGTAAGTTTTGCAGCACCATTTCAAGGCTCACCTGTCAGTTCGAGGAACGGGAAGAGTGTGGCACTGACTTCTGTATGCAAGGAGGCACCATAGAGATACAGCCCTGTGGATAACATGCAGCAGAGGCAGTAATCAGTACATTTGCAGTGGGCTTAAGTAGCCCAACCCACAAGCTTGGTTTAGGTTTGCTGGGGGCAAGAGCACTCAGACCTCTTTCAGTGAACACAGCGCTGTGCTGCGACTCTCAGCTCAGTGAGTGCTGTACTCCATCGCCTCCCATGCAACTATGGTCCTATATCAAATTCCGGGGTCATGCATGCATGTGTGAGTGAGTTTAGGGTATGGAAACCTTGTCCATTCAGCACACATCATACTGGGGATGTGTGATGATTCTCCAAACACTGCAGGCCCCTCCTTGCCACCCACACATACATCAGCATGAAGGAGGTTGGGTTTATACTAAGCACTGCGGTGCCTCTGCAGGAACATGACAATAGCCCATTGAAAACATATGAAAAGGACCACTGACCAGATATAATGTAATACAGTTTGGGGTTGGATTCTTAGGGCTGAAGGTGGATAAGAAGTGGAGGGAAGGGTATGAAGAATGCGGGCAGTTTACAGTGTTGCCATATGAAAGAGGTTTGAGCACTAACTCGCTGAAGCCTAAATACTGTCCATTATTTGGTTGGTGACCTGTGCAAGAATTTGTTCTAGTTGGACTTGTTTCTACTAGCTCACGCACTGGGTACGCAGGTTAGGGAAGGACACCCCATACCAAGATGTGGTGAAACAAAGAGAAGACAGCCAACCTCATTGATGCTCAGGTTTCAGAGGGGAAGATAAGGCGCTCTTAGTGAGAGACTCAAAGCAGACCTCAGAGGAGCACATCTGAGGTGCAGAAACTGAAGGTAGTGGGTGTGAGTCACTTCTAAGTCCACTGGTCAGGCTGGAAAAAAAAGGTCAAGCTTAGTAAAGGGTATGGCACCCAATACGTGTTTTTATCAGGCTTCTAGTGGTCGTTTGCCATGGGACAATTGCTCCAGCATCAGGCTGTGACCAATTCAGTGGGGAAAACAGAAAAAGCGGAAATCAGTAAAGGGGAGGTTCAAAAACAGTATCAAGAGCAAGAAAATGTCAGAGACAATACCAGTTAGGAAGATTTAAAAAAAAGTTTAAAAAAAAATAATTTGCTGCTCCTTGTGATCTCTTTCATTAGGTCTAATAAGGCTTGGACGTACATCTACGATCCTACTGTATAAAACCAAACAGCCATAAAGACCTTCCTTATACTTAGAATGACATAGTGCCAGAATGTCTAATCAAGCTTTATTGCCAGGGCCTAGAATGGCTTTGGTCTCCGAGTTTAACTAATGCATCTTTCAACGAGCAAAGAAATTATACCTGAAAAGAGAGGTCAATATTTAGGAGAGACCGATGAGCTCTGCTGTCTGAGGAATGTAGTGACAAGATGAGGTGGTTGGCCATCTCTGCTAGACCAAAACCTTCATCTTCAAACAGGTCTTCACCAGTGCTTAATTTGTAAAATGAAAATAAGAGTTAGGGCCCTTGTCAGGAGGCCATCACAGCTTGAACCACCCATTGCCCCTGCCTGTCAGCGTTACCAGTGAAAGTACCAACTCTACTACTAACCATAACTGTTAGATCTGGGGGTCTCTAGTTGGCAGAGGTAGGTACCACTGTCCAAATAGGGACCCTTACTTCTAGTCAGGGTAAGGGGGATACACTCTTTAGATAACCCCTGCTCACCCCCTTGGTAGCCTGGCACGAGCAGAGAGGCTTATCAAAGGCAATGTGTAAAGTATTTGTACCAACACTCACAGTAACACAGTGAAAACACCACAAATGGACTCCACACCAGTGTAGATAAATAAAGTTCTTTTATATAAACTTCACAAGACCAAAACGACAAAAACCCAACATACACTGTTCAAGAATATGGTTTCACAAGAGTTCTTAGCTTAGTGACAAAATAATCCACATTAGAGTCGATTTTAGCCAACAGTACCTGGTGATGTGATAAAAGTTCCTAGCGGCGCTCAGGCGTCGAAAAACAAGCAACAGCATCAGTCCTGAGACCCTGGGGAGGTGATGCGACAGCCCCGCTGCACGCAGCGGGTGTGTGCGACAAATCTGGTCTGTATGGGGAGTGAGGCGATACTTGTATGGATTCCAAGGCGTAGCTTCTCCGGTAGAAATTTACTCGCAAAGGCACGATGTGTCGATCTTCGATGGCTCTGCGACAATGTTCGCAGCGATGAAATGCGGCCCGCTAACGAGCGGTGCGACGATGTCACTCAGCGGCGGCAGGCTCTGCGACGATACTCGCAGCGACGGGAATCTTCCCGCTCCGGGGGTGATGCACTCCGAAGATGAACGCGGCGTTGATGTTGCAGCGGCGACAGGCGCTGTGACGATCTTCGCGGCGACGGAAATTTTCTCGCTAAGCCGGCGATGCGTGAAAAAGGTTCAGATCTTGTACTTCTTTTCTCTTGGTCAGCTTCCCAACAGCAGGCACAACTTCCAGAGGCCCCACAATTGGATCAAGCACTCTAGGAAGAGCAGAACTCACACAGCAGAGTTCAGGGGGAAGTTGGGGGTGAAGTCTTTTTGTTCCTGGGACTTCTTAACAGGAGGCCAGCTCTACTCAGGGCCTTGGAGATTCCTTCAAGCCAGGGGACACAGCACACAGCAAAGTCCTTCCCCTCTCCTTGGCAGCAAAGCAACTGCAGGTCAGCCTTACAGCAGGTCAGTCCTTCTTCTTCAGCCTTACAGCTTTCTCCTTGGCAGAGGTTCCTTCTTGATTCCAGGATGATCTAATTTCTTGGGATCAGGGTCCCAATATTTATACCCCCAAATCCTTTGTCCTCTGAGGGCAGAGGGGCCTTTGCCCAGTCCAAACCAGTTCTGGAGCACTCTGTTTACATGACTCCTTCTTTCCTTTCACAGTACAGGGCAGAAACATCAGACGCCCCACAGGAGGTGGAGCCAGCATTGTGGAGGGAAAGCACAGCCCTGGAGCACTTTGTTGACATGATTCCTTCTCTTCTTTCACAGTGCAGGGCAGAGACATCAGACGCACCACAGGGGGTGGAGCCAGCACTGTGGGGGGCAGGCACTGTCCTATTCAGGTTCCAGGTGCAACTCCTCCCACCCATCTACAGGGGGATCTCTCTATTCAGCCCTGTGCTGACTCACCCTGTCTCCGGGAATTCCCCAGCCCCCTGGAATTCCCCAGCCCCTGTCACTCAAACTCCAGACAAGAAATACACAACCTAGCAGAGGCAGGTTTGAATGGTTAGACAAGAAAATACCTACTTTCTAAAAGTGGTATTTTCAAACACCGAATGTTAAAACCAACTTCACTAAAAGATATATTTTATCATTCTGAGTTCAGGCATACTAAACTTTAATTTTCAATCTTGGTCCTATGGGAAGATATGCAGGTAAACATTATACTCAGCATTCCCCATTATAGCCTATGGGCAAGATAGCCTTTCAACAGTGAAAAACGAAAATGGCTGTAATTCACTACCAGAGCATGTCACCTACACCAGTACATGCTCTACCTTTCACATACACTGCACCCTGCCCAGGGGGTACCTAGGGCCTTCCATAGGGGTGTCCAATGTGTACAGAAAGGGAAAGGTTAGGCCTGGCCAGTGTGGACACTGGTCAGGTCAGCATGGCAGTTAGCAACTGCGCCCAGGCACTGCGGTGGCAGGCCTGTGACAACATTTTAGGGCTACTCCTGTGGGTGGCACAATCAGCGCTGCAGGCCCACTAGTAGCATTTGAATCACCAGCCCTGGCACACTCGGTGCACTTTACTAGGGGCTAACAGGTGAAACAAATATACCAATCATGGATAACCAATCAATATAACAATTTACCTAGGGAGCACTTGCACTTTGACACCGATCAGCAGTGGCAAAGTGACCAAAGCATCTAAACCAGCAAAAACGAAATCCAGCACAGTGTTAAAAATACAGGAGGTAGAGGCAAAATGTCAGGGGAAACCATGCCAAAGATGCCAGGTCTTACACATGTCCCCTCCAGCTGAAAGTGGGGAGAACTACCCACCCTCTTGGGAGTTCTCATCGCTAAGGCGGAAAAACCTGGACAGACCATCAGCGTTGGCGTGTTCTGTACCGGGACGGTGTTCCACCGTAAAGTCCGTTCCTTGTAGGGAGATGGACCACCAAAACAGTTTTGGGTTCTCACCCCTCATCTGCATTAACCATCTGAGGGGCCTGTGGTCTGTCTGAACCCGGAAGTGAGTCCCAAACAAGTAGGGCCTCAGCTTCTTCAGAGCCCAGACCACAGCAAAAGCTTCCCTTTCAATCGCACTCCACCTCTGTTCCCTGGGAAGTAGCCTCCTACTAATGAAAGCTACAGGTTGGTCCAAGCCCTCGTCATTGATCTGTGAGAGTACCGCTCCCACACCATGCTCTGAAGCGTCTGTCTGCACTACAAACTCACTGGAGAAATCAGGCGCCTTGAGCACCGGTGCCGTGCACATGGCAGTCTTCAGGGCATCAAAAGCAGTTTGACAGGCATCGGTCCAATTCACTCTACTGGGCTGCTTCCTTGAAGTCAGCTCTGTCAAGGGGGCAACATTGGTGCCATATCCCTTGACAAATCGGCGATAATACCCGGTGAGTCCTAGGAAGGCTCTCACCTCTGTCTGGGTCTTGGGGGGCTCCCAAGCCAGAATGGTATCAATCTTCGCTTGGAGGGGCGCCTCCTGGCCGCCCCCTACCTGGTGTCCCAAGTACACCACCGAACTCTGCCCTATCTGGCACTTACTGGCCTTGATAGTGAGGCCTGCCCTTTGCAGAGCCTTCAACACTTCACAGAGGTGCTGCAAGTGTTCCTCCCATGTGGAGCTGAACACAGCAATGTCATTCAGGTATGCGGCGCTGAATTCCTCCAGCCCAGACAGTACCTGGTTGACCAGTCTCTGGAATGTGGCAGGGGCGTTCTTCAACCCAAAGGGCATAACTCGGAACTGGAAGTGCCCCTCTGGCGTTGAAAACGCAGACCTCTCCTTGGCCCCCTCAGTTAAGGCAATCTGCCAGTACCCTGATGTTATATCAAACGTACTGAGGTACTGGGCAGCTCCCAACCAATCCACAAGCTCATCAGCTCTGGGGATGGGGTGTGCGTCAGTCTTGGTGACCGCATTGAACCCACGGTAGTCCACACAAAACCGTAGTTCTGCGGTGGCACCGGGCGCAGCAGCTTTTGGAACTAAGACCACTGGGCTAGCCCAGGGGCTGCTGGAGGGCTCAATTACCCCTAGCGCCAACATCTTGGAAACATCTTCCTTGATGCTGGTCCTGACCTTGTCAGCTACCCTGTAGAATGTCTGCTTTACAGGTAGACTATCTCCAGTGTCCACATCATGGACGCACCAGTTGGTGACACCTGGGGTCAGGGAGAACAGGGAAGAAAACTGACCCAACACCTGGCGACAGTCCCTCTGCTGTTCTAGGGTCAGGGTGGGCGAGAGGACCACACCATCCACTGACCCATCTTGCTCCTTGGCTGCCAGGAGGTCAGGAAGAGGTTCACTGTCCTCTTCCATTCCAGCATCTGTAGCCAGGAGCATGGTTACATCAGACCTCTCGAAGTGGGGTTTGAGACAGTTCACATGTAAGACCCTCAAGGGCTGCCTGGGAGTCTGCAAGTTAACCAGGTAGGTTACTTCGCTCTTGCGCTCCACCGCCTCATATGGCCCAGTCCACTGGTCCTTGAGCGCACAAGGCTCCACTGGCGCCATTACCCAAACTTTCTGCCCAGGTTGAAATTCGACCAGAGTGGCATTCTGGTCGTACCATCTTTTCATTTCTTCCTGGCTGGCTTCTAGGTTCTCTCGGGCGAGCCTCCTGAAGCGCAGTGTTTGGTTGCGGAAGGCCAGCATATAGCTGAACACATCCTGGGGGGTTTTCCCGGGGGATTTCTCCCACCCCTCCTTCACCAGAGTGAGAGGTCCTCTAACAGGGTGGCCATACAGAAGCTCAAAGGGACTGAACCCTAAGGACTTCTGAGGCACCTCCCTGTAGGCAAACAACAGGCATGGTAAGACGTCCCACTTCGGTCTCATGGGCTCCGCAAGGCCCATAATCATACCTTTCAGGGGTCGGTTGAACCTTTCGACCAACCCATTTCCTTGAGGGTGGTAAGGAGTGGTGAACTTATAAGTTACCCCACACTCCTCCCACAGAGACTTCATGTACCTAGAGATGAAGTTGGTACCCCGGTCGGAGACCACCTCTCTGGGGAACCCCACACGGGAAAAGATCCCCATCAATGCACGGCCCACTACGGGTGCTGTGATTGTCTTGAGAGGGACTGCTTCCTGGTACCGGGTGGCGTGGTCCACCAAGACCAGGATGAACCTGTTGCCTAAGGCTGTCTTGGGGTCCAGTGGCCCCACAATATCGATGTCCACCAGCTCGAAAGGGGTGCTCACCACAGGAAAGGGTTGGAGGGGTGCCTTGCACTTCCCTCCGCTCTTCTCACTTGCCTGACAAGTCTGGCAAGTCCTACAGAATGTCCTGACGTGCTTCTTCATCTGGGGCCAGAAGAAGTGGGTGACAAGCCTTTGGAAGGTCTTGTCTTGCCCCAGATGTCCTGCGAGAGGCACGTCATGAGCCAGACCCAGTAGGAAGTCCCTGAAGCGCTCGGGTACCACCAGCACACGGGCTGCACCGGTCTCAGCGAACTTAGGCTCACTATAAAGCAACCCATCCTCCCAGTAAATGAGATGATCCTTGGCGCTCCACCTGCTGCTTGGTCTGCAGCCTGCTGCCGCATACCAATGAGGGAAGGGCATTCCTTCTGCGCCCTGCAGAACTCCTCCCTGGAGGGGCCACCCTCTTGCTGCCAATGGGTCAGCTCAGGTAGGTTCCCCAGTTCGGCCACCTGTTCTCCTGTAGGTTCCAGGGCATCCCCCTCAGGTTCTGCTCCTTCCTGGACCGTGGGAACGGTGGGGGCTGGTTTCCCACACCCTCTACTCCTTCTCTGGGCAGCTACCTGGGCCACTGTTTCAGGATCCAGGTCTGCTGAATCACCCCTACTGGCTGCCATAGACCGCGTGGTCACAAAGATCCACTCAGGCAAACCCAACATCTCCATGTGTGCCTGGCATTCCACCTCCTTCCATGGGGAACTCTCCAGGTCATTACCTAGCAGACAGTCTACAGGCATGGATGGACTCACAACAACCGTCAAGAGACCTGAGACCCCCCTCCACTCAAAGGGAACCTGCGCCACTTTGCAGAGGCGCACTGAGTTGTCAGCTGCAACTACTGAGTGAAGTACATTGGGAATAACTTGCTCTTCAGACACCCACTGACACCTCACAGATGTCACGCTGGCTCCTGTGTCTCTTAGAGCCTCCACCCTTCTTCCATTGATGGTCACCCACTGCCCATATTTCTTAGTGTTATCGGGCAGGTAGGTTTCCTGGACCATCTCTTGGTCTCCTAAAGAGACAAGGGTCATAACTGCTGTTCCCTCCCCTTCACTAGAAATTAAATCCTCCCCCAAAGCTTCACTCACTAAACCCGGTTTAGGAGCACCAGTGGGTGCTGGAGTTTTCTTGGGGCAACTAGGGACAATGTGCCCCACCTCTTTGTAGTGATAGCAGATAGGTGAGCCCCTGGGGTCCCGCCTGCCCCTAGGGGGCCAGGTCGGTTTGGGCTTGGGGGATTGGGACTCCTTTCCCTGGGAACTGTTTTGGGACCCTTGAGAGAACTCCTTTTGGTTACCCTTGCCCCCCCCACTCTTTTGCTGGGGACCCTGCCCACCTTTGGCTGTGGTACCCACAATTCCTCTGTGGACCCTGGTACTGGTCCAGCGGTCCGCCTCCTTAGCAAGCTCAATGGGGTCCGTCAGCTTGCTGTCTAAAAGATGCTGACGCAGCTCTGGAACACATAGACTACTCAAGTGCTCCCAACTAATTAAATGCAACAACCCCTTATAATCAGTTACTTTGCTGCCCTTCATTCAACCTTCCAGTGCACACAAGTACAGATTCACACACTCCATCCAAATCTCAGACTCTTTCTTCTTGGAGTTCCTAAACTGCAGTCTATACTGCTCTGGAGTAAGTCCATTCCTGCGACATAGGGTCTCCTTCATATTGGGGTAGGTCATGGCACCTGCGAATTCTAAGGGCTCTAGAGCACTCCTCCCAGAAGCCTCAAAATGTTTCCACAGGCCCGCCCCCCCAATGCTGATCAGGCACACCATTCATCCTCAATGCAATCTCATACGAGGTAAACCAGGCATAGATATGCTCACTCCTATTATAATTCTGCACCAAATCTTTGGGGATATATACTTTACCCCCTTGCACTGGCTGTGCGCTGCCACCATTGGAACTGGTCTCCACCTGTTTGGCTCTGATGTCCATTTCCCTCATGCTCAACTCATGAGCCAAAAGCAATCTTTTCTCTTCTTTCTCTACTTCCAATTGCTTCATCTTCATTCGCATGATTTCTAATTCATGCTCTCTCACCCTTTGGTTCTCCACTAACTCTTCTGGGGTGAAGCCCCTACTGGAATGGTTGCTGCCAGCCATTGAGACATGTCCGCCCACGGGCAGATCTTGGGGAACAAAACCATTCTCTTCACCTGCATCATCTTCCTCTTGGGCCTCCCACCAGGCCTTCAAGACTCTCTGTAGCACATCCTTTCTAGATCCGCTTTTCACAGGGCAACCAAGGTCTTTGCAGAATTGCTTGAGCGCCTCAACTTTGTACGAATACAGAGCCTCAATGGAAAACTCAAATTCTGCCCTCTCACTTGTTGCCACCTGAGACATGATGCTCTTGAAGAGTTACTCAAAAATAGAACCAAAAACACAGTATGTGGTTGCTTAGTGGTCTGCACTTAAACTAGTGATGTACACCAATTACTGTGGGTCAAGTACAAATACAAGTTCTAATCCTCACCACTGACCACCAATGTTACATCTGGGGGTCTCTAGTTGGCAGAGGTAGGTACCACTGTCCAAATAGGGACCCTTGCTTCTAGTCAGGGTAAGGGGGATACACTCTTTAGATAACCCCTGCTCACCCCCTTGGTAGCTTGGCACGAGCAGACAGGCTTATCAAAGGCAATGTGTAAAGTATTTGTACCAACAGTCACAGTAACACAGTGAAAACACCACAAATGGACTCCACACCAGTGTAGATAAATAAAGTACTTTTATATAAACTACACAAGACCAAAACGACAAAAATCCAACATACACAGTTCAAGAATATGGTTTCACAAGAGTTCTTAGCTTAGCGACAAAATAATCCACATTAGCGTCATTTTTAGCCAACATTACCTGGTGATGCGATAAAAGTTCCTAGCGGCGCTCAGGCGTCGAAAAACAAGCAACAGCGTCAGTCCTGAGACCCTGGGGAGGCGATGCAACAAAATGCGGCCCGCTAACGAGCGGTGCGACGATCTCACTCAGCGGCGGCAGGCTCTGCGACGATACTTGCAGCGATGGGAATCTTCCCGCTCCGGGGGCGATGCGTGCCGAAGATGAGCGCGGCGTTGACGTTGCAGCGGCGACAGGCGCTGTGACGATCTTCACGGCGACGGAAATTTTCTCGCTAAGCCGGCGGTGCGTGAAAAAGTTGCTGATCTTGTACTTCTTTTCTCTTGGTCAGCTTCCCAACACAGGCACAACTTCCAGAGGCCCCACAATTGGATCAAGCACTCTAGGAAGGGCAGAACTCACACAGCAGAGTTCAGGGGAAAGCTGGGGGTGCAGTCCTTTTGTTCCTGGGACTTCTTAACAGGAGGCCAGCTCTACTCAGGCCCTTGGAGATTCCTTCAAGCCAGGGGACACAGCACACAGCAAAGTCCTTCCCCTCTCCTTGGCAGCAAAGCAACTGCAGGTCAGCCTTACAGCAGGTCAGTCCTTCTTCTTCAGTCTTCTAGCTTTCTCCTTGGCAGAGGTTCCTTCTTGATTCCAGGATGATCTAATTTCTTGGGATCAGGGTCCCAATATTTATACCCCCAAATCCTTTGTCCTCTGAGGGCAGAGGGGCCTTTGCCCAGTCCAAACCAGTTCTGGAGCACTCTGTTTACATGACTCCTTCTTTCCTTTCGCAGTACAGGGCAGAAACATCAGACGCCCCACAGGAGGTGGAGCCAGCATTGTGGAGGGAAAGCACAGCCCTGGAGCACTTTGTTGACATGATTCCTTCTCTCCTTTCACAGTGCTGGGCAGAGACATCAGACACACCACAGGGGGTGGAGCCAGCACTGTGGGGGGCGGGGTCAGGCACTGTCCTATTCAGGTTCCAGGTGCAACTCCTCTCACCCATCTACATGGAGATCTCTCTATTCAGCCCTGTGCTGACTCACCCTGTCTCTGGGAATTCCCCAGCCCCCTGGAATTCCCCAGCCCCTGTCACTCAAACTCCAGACAAGAAATACACAACCTAGCAGAGGCAGGTTTGAATGGTTAGACAAGAAAATACCTACTTTCTAAAAGTGGTATTTTCAAACACAGAATGTTAAAACCAACTACACTAAAAGATATATTTTATCATTCTGAGTTCAGGCATACCAAACTTTAATTTTCAATCTTGCTCCTATGGGAAGATATGCAGGTAAACATTATACTCAGCATTCCCCATTATAGCCTATGGGCAAGATAGCCTTTTAATAGTGAAAAACGAAAATGGCTGTAATTCACTACCAGAGCATGTCACCTACACCAGTACATGCTCTACCTTTCACATACACTGCACCCTGCCCAGGGGGTACCTAGGGCCTTCCACAGGGGTGTCCAATGTGTACAGAAACGGAAAGGTTAGGCCTGGCCAGTGTGGACACTGGTCAGGTCAGCATGGCAGTTAGCAACTGCACCCAGGCACTGCGGTGGCAGGCCTGTGACACCATTTTAGGGCTACTCCTGTGGGTGGCACAATCAGCGCTGCAGGCCCACTAGTAGCATTTGAATCACCAGCCCTGGCACACTCAGTGCACTTTACTAGGGGCTAACAGGTGAAACAAATTTACCAATCATGGATAACCAATCAATATAACAATTTACCTAGGGAGCACTTGCACTTTGACACCGATCAGCAGTGGCAAAGTGCCCAAAGCATCTAAACCAGCAAAAACCAAATCCAGCACAGTGTCAAAAATACAGGATGTAGAGGCAAAAAGTCAGGGGAAACCACGCCAAAGATGCCAGGTCTTACAATAACACTCCTACAAGGCTGACAATTTGGATTTTTAATATGCATTGGCTATTCTTATAGCTCTGAATGGCAGGTATTAATATAGCCTTATAGCCCGCCGTAGCGGGCTATACCGGCTATTAAAGTCCCGCTGCAGCGTTAAAGGCCCGAGCCGAAGGCGAGGGACTTTAAGAAAAGCAGCGGGACTTTAATAGCGGTATAGCCTGCTACGAAGGGCTATAAGGCTATTAGAACATTCTGCCACTAGAGGGCAGAATGTTCTAACAAATTAAACAAAGGCTTCTCGAAGCTCAAGGGGATTTAAATCCCCTCGAGCTTCGAGGGGCTTTTGTAAAACATTGGAATGTTGCTCTGCGGGCCTTTACTGGCCCGTAGAAGCACGGAGCACTCCATTGTCTACAATGGAGTGCTCCACATTCCAATGTTCTAATCATGTTTAATGTATTTTGAATGATTAAAGAACTATTGTGCTCGTCACAAAAGTAGACAATCCGAATCACCATGCCATCAGTCCTAAATGCCAAACACCGGAAAAATACTGGCTCAAATTAAGCACTGGTCTTCACACCATTAAGTAGAACTCCTCATCCATGACACAAACGGAGCCACACTCAGCTCACTGAGCTATACTAGAGGTACAAAACTGTTTGGCAATTTGGTCATTGTTAGGCCCAGACAGAATATCTGTATCTTGAATAAAAAGAGCAAGAGAGACATTTGTGTCAGGGTATTAAGATCCACCAAGTAGCAATGAGCAACAGAAGGGGAAGAAAATAACCAGGGTGGAGGCCTGCGGTAAATTGCAGCAGCAGCTCCAAGACCCAAATGCGGATAAAGAGGAAAGTTTTGATCTCTGTTCAAAAACTTTTACGCATATAATGGAATTTGAGGTTGTGCTGTAACTGTTGTTCCCCACATTTTCCCCCTGAAATATTTCGGCAGGTCAATATTGCAGAAATATGCCGGGAAAAAAATACTTTGTAAAGAGGTAAAACATGCGGTGGTCAGTGCATTTAATACCAATTACAAATCATGCATTATTTCCAAGCACTCTGCAGGAGTCCTGACGTCAGGTGTAGGTGCAGGAGGGTCTGCATCTCAGTCTAAAGGGGCAGATGAAAATTGTCAATGGCAAGCTCTGCTCGCCATGCACCACATACAGACCACCCAGCAGAGTGCTGGTGGTTGCGGAGGTCCATTACAGATGTGAGGGTGACTCAAGCCACACTACACATAGCTACTCCCAGGCTTCCACCCTGGTCAAACATTGAGTGTAACTGACAGTACCGGCCTGAAAACTTTGACTAATCACCACACAGTTTACTGTATGGCCTGGGCCATTTACTGAAGGGCCCTTTTTACCACATGTGTGTTTATGTGTGTGTTTGAGTGAATGTACATTCATGACATGTTTCTCTGTGCATGTTTGTGCATTATGTGTGTGAGTGAGTGCGTGTGTGCTAGACTCTGGTAAGATGTCTTCCTATAAAAGCAATTCACCTGATGGCACCCTACCGACTGGCAGCCGGCACAGGTAAGAGTGGTGGGGCAGTGGGATGGAGGTGCGCATGGTGGTGGCGAGTCGACCGACGATGGGTTAGTTCAAATTAATTAATGAAATAAATAAAAGCACTTACCTTGCACTCGCCGCATCGCCGAGTCGGCGATGTGGCGAGCTCAAGGCAAGTGGTTTAATTAATTTTTTTATTTAATTTGAACTAACCCATCATCGGTCAACTCTACCCCACCCTGCCTACCCGCCTCTCACCGCTCTTACCTGTGCCAGCCACCACAGACCCTACCAAGATACAGTGGCACCTCTTAAACGATGAGACTCACTGCTGTCATAAAGGGGGACCTGTTATAATGGTACCCATCCTTGCCTTACAGTGGATATTCTTGTCATAAGGGTGGCTATCTCTATCATAAATATCATCCTGGATTTGTGGTACCTAATCTTGCATTGTTGTGGGAAATCATGACAAAATTGTGGACATCAGTAGCATAATGGTAGCCTATTGAAAAATATTGGAGGCATACTAGACTGACTGTAACTTTCTCTGGTATGACAGTGCCGCTGCATTATGGAATTCCTCACTGACACGTTGAATCATTTTTGACATTGTGGCCACCCATAATGTTGACCCCTGCATATTGGAGCTCAATATTTTCATTGTGCCTGCATTCTTGACGTAATTGTGGTTTTCCTGGCATAATGGGCCAGGAAATTATGGCTAAGCAAATATTACAGCTGCACCCATGAAGCCAGAAGTAGTTGGAAACTTCTGCTCTGTTGAAGTGAGACATTATTTTCCAGGAATGCCCAGCTTCGCTCAAAGTGTATGTAGTCACTCGTCCAAAAAGGAAAGAGATTTACTAATTCAGGCTGTTCCAGGGAGCTGGCTGCCCTGAATCAGGGAGATGCTGCAATATGAAATGCATCAGAAAGAGAAGGGAGCTACTGCAACCTTAACCATATAGGTAGGAACCAGAGGAGTGACACCAGACTGCATGGGGACCACAGTTAGGGGCGTCCGGGTGGTGTTGTTCAGGGGTGTGAGAGAATGGGGCTGCCAGTAGGGCTTTAAGTGGGATTGAAAACTGGAGGGTCTGTCAAAGGGGCGTGGCCAATGTAATTAAGGGCATGGCTTAAAACACGTAAGATAAAAATCTGTTGTTAGTATCGTGTGCCGCCCGACTTGTGGTTTGCTGTTTCTGCCATTGCATCCAGATATATGATACAACAAGTAACATTATACCTACAACAAGCCAAACCTATTGGCTTTGTCATAGTTGTTAGTTGCATGCGATAAATAAGCAGCAACTATGGCTTGTATATAAATATAATATTGAAAAAGCTTCCGCTTACAGATCCTGTTGACACCACGACAATGTTGCTGCTCCTGCGTTTCAAAAATAGAAGGGAAATCCAGAGAGATAATGACTCTCTTTAAAGCATTTCCCTTCCCCTAAAACGCTCACCTGGCATGCGTCAATTCCTAACTTCTCCACTAGTGATGTGAGCATGGTGAGCATGCGCACATCGACGTGCCTGCTGTCACTGCAGTCTGGAAAAAACAAGTACCGCCTGTGCCGGGGCACAAAATAGAGCCTTGTTTCGAGGCCCCCTTTAAAAAACTGCCGGTGCTCAGACCTGGTGAGACCCGGCCCACTTAAAGCCCTGGCTGCCAGGGTGTTGGTCTACTGTGTGTCCAGCATGGTCCTTTAGTGTTGAACTCTTGCAAAGAACACTGAAGCTGCTCCTCATTTTCACACCTTCGGAAGCTCGCAGTGCTTTTTTTTTTTTTTTTTTTATGTGTGTGTTGTGAGTCACAAGACTTCACAGCTTCGCAGACCCTGGCCTGATAAATGATGGTGGGCATCCCTGGTACCCGATGATGGGGATATATTTGCACATAGGACTCTACTTGATGAAAATGCAGACTGATATTTGGGACCTAAAAATAATTTACTCAAAATGAAAATCTAGCACCTTGGACAGATGCTTTTTTCATGAAAATGGCGAGTTTTGTTTGTGGAAAGTGATCTTACTTGTCTAAGCTTTAGTGCCTGACTTACCAAGGTGACACACGTTAGATTACTAAGGTGTTGAGAAATGGTGCATTTATATACACACTGCCCCCTATGTATTTGCTAAAGGTATTATATATAGGTAATTCATAAAATCTAGGCATGTAATTGTACATGACCTTTATTTTTTTGATAATGAAGTTATAGCATCTTCCTTGATTTTTATTCCATTTCTACCCATTTTCCCATCCTGCTCCATCGAAACAATCAACGGTCACACAAATCACACAATTACACACAATAAACAGCAGAGGCAGACAAACCTTAAAGGCTCGTATATCAGTGGCATCTTTCAAATTGCAAAAACTTACAAGATCAAACATTAGGCAGGTTTATGGCATCTTATGTTTTCAAGCCAGAGGCAACACCTGTGATACTATCATTAAAAAGATTTGCATATATATGGATAATTAAATGCGTCCACATGAGTCATAAAATAACATTCATAGCAGTGTACTTTGATAAAAAGTAATCACTATCACAAGAAAGCTTAGAAACATTTGGAAATACAAGGTTTTTGCCCTCAACTTTCCTTTATCTGAAAGTAAGAATAATTTGATCTCAAATGCTAACACCTAGGGCCTGATTCACAAAGGTATCCTACCCTTTGGAGTAATTTAAGCTTTTGACTAAGTTTACTATGTTTTGCTTATTCACAAAATCCGAGTGTAAGTCACTACAAAGAAAACAAGCATTTGTGATGCAACAGGTTTCGCATTTAAGAGAGTTTAGCTATTTGCATTGCAAATGACAATGCCTTTTATTTATCTTTTAAAAACCACACAAATAAAAGGCATTGTCCTTTGCAATGCAAACAGCTCAAAGTCTCGCGAATGGAAGATCTATTGCATTGTAATTGCTTCTTGTGCTTCCGCAGCCGCCTGCCTCTCTCCTCTGCTGCGCCTCAGGTTTCAGTACATAATGCGAGGAGGAGGGGCGGGGGCTGAGCCTTCTTCCAGAGCCGCTGCTCGGTTTCAGCTTCGTTTGATCTGAAAGCACCGCACTTTGAAGGTGAAACAATTTATTAACTAAATACAAGCGCGGGATCGGCTGACCAAACGATGCAAAAGTCGGGAAAGTGAAAGCACGCATGGCACACTGAATGCAAAACGTGGGAAAGTGAAAGTGCGCACTGAATGTAAGGAAAACACGTCCTCCCTGCAGTAGGGTAAAACTCATTAAAGTGAATAGTGCATACAGACTAAATCAGATGCACCGTGTAACATCAGAAGTAAAAGGGTCAGTCAGTCACCATGGGAGGTTTCAAATGAAGACAAGGTGGTACTAAGGAGGGACTAACAAGGTGATGAATGAATCACAAGCCAGCGTTTAAGAAGTACAAGGACACAAGCCAATTAAAAATATGGGCAGAGCCTCACATCCCTAACTCAATACTACATGCCTCGCAGAGCAGCACGTGGGCGCTGCTCAGGCTCGACCTAAAAATAGTAATAGGCCCACACCGCACATGGCCAACCACTGGTACTACAACACCCTCCCATAAAAATAATGGATATAGGAAATTAAAATAAAACCCCATATGAAACAATATTTAATTATATAAAAAATGTGAATATAATTCAGTTTTTTCACAATTGAAATTCAGAATTTTGCTTTTCTTAAGCCTTTTCCAAATTGAAATAGGGCTTTTGTAAATGCTAAAATGTCATTTGACGATTGCAAACCCTGTGGTTCTGTAATCACAAAAATGTATTCTAGCTATTTGCGCTTTTTCCGCAGACATTTGTTTTTGCACTTTTACCTCATCTGCTTCCACACACCCCTCTGCCCCCTTCAACTAGCCTTCCCTGGCCTACCCTGCCTGTGCCAGATCATAATCAGAGGCCATCTCGCCCACCCATGTCATCTGTGCTCATTTCAAACAAACACAAAAGAAGAAAAGTACGCGTAATTTCGTGTCAGTAAATAATTCAACAAGACAGAGAAGATAAAAGGCAAAATTTGACAAAGGTGGAAAAGGTTGAGCTGATGGAAGCAGCCAGGCTTGGTTCTGCCATCTGCAGCAGCTAATGAGGCTCTGATAGTGGAAATGTCAGTTTCCATCAAGATGGCGGAGAAGGCCCGGCGGCGACAGCTGGACAGGCGCCACATTCATAGATGGGGGCTCCTCGACGCTCTGATGTGGTATTTAACAACCGTTCTTAATTACTCATACATTTAGGCACACGTAACATAAAAAAGTAGTTTTTTTATTTCCATGTTTCAGAACTTTTTCAAGGGCCTAAGACTGTGATGCTGTTTCTTTGTTTGTCTTTTTTTATCACTGTCAGGTAATTATATTGCTCCTAAACAATGTAGGGGTTGGCCCTTAATCAGTAAGGCTAGGACTCTAGTATGTCACCAAAACTACAACTTGCCAATACTGATAGTCATTCACATCCTAATTCAAACTAAGGGGCCTATTAGGATCACAGGTGGATCGCCACCGCCGCCAGCCCGGTGGTGGTGATCCGCCCGCCAAATGTACCTGTTATACCCCACGCCATATTAGTATGGCGAGGGGCACCGCGGCGGACGGCAAGACCATCCGCTGTTTTTCCGCCGGTTGAATTGCCGCAAGGTGGAAATGGCACACAATATGGTGGTGGTGCCTTGCAGGCACTGCCATCCATATTATGATGGGTGTGTTGGGCATGCCTTTCCATGGAGGAGACTCTGCCATGGAAAGGCATGTGGAGAATGACTTTGGGGGCCCTTTGCGGGCCCCCGGAGGGTGGGGGGTGGGTGGCTGCAGTTGGGGGGTACCCATGGTACCCCCCTCATTGGCATGCACAAGGTGGCAGGCACTACGCGGTGCCTGTCACGCTGTGCATGCCAATGCATAACATGCATATTTTACATTGCGGCGGGTCCTGCTTACAGCACCGCCCACCGCAATGTAAAAGGTGCGGGAAGCGACCGCTAGGGTGGCGGTCGCATCCTATTTGGCATAGCGAGACCGCCGCACCTCTGGCGGTTGGTCCTGTTTACTATTACGGGCCCGCCATCGTAATGGGGCCCTAAATGATCACACCTCTCAATTGTTATGATCATTACATTTTTCTTTGTTTACAGAGAAAATAATTTTTCATTTTGAATTTGTTCTTTGATTATGATCTTTTTTTCAAACATTTGTCATTTTCTCACGCTTGTTTTTTGAAAAAAAAAATATTTGCAACAATTTACATAACACAGAGACACAACACATATGAGTTACAACACATAAGACACTATCTCCAGACTCTATACATTACATAAAACACAGTAAAAAACTTCAAAATTCAAAACAGATCACAGCTCCTGGTTCTGTACACTTTAAAGAGTTTGAAATGAAACCATAAATAGCCCTTTCTGAGAACAATTCTCTATTATGTACTTCTATTCTATTAGGGCAGTGACCAAACAGTGATCCTACTGGGCACGTCTGAAAATACTTTTCAAATTAACAATTTCTTTTATAATGAGCCACAGTGGAAAAACATAATAGATCACTAGTTTGTTAAATTGTAACAGTCGACGCGTTTCGAACCCTTCTCAACTAATTTGGGGGTTCTCCTCAGGACTCAGAACTCAAGGAGAGCTCTCTTCCTCCGAACGGCCTCTTTTTTCTCCTTTATCCAGCCTAATTCATACAGAATTTTGTTTTGCAGGTTTTCAATAAATAGTGGGGAACGCAGTTCTCCTCGGGAGCTCAATGGAAGCAGTGCAGGACCCCAAAGCCACCGACACCATGATCCTCCCATGAACCATTGAAAACACCAGCAAGTCCAACGCCAGATACACGGTAGAAAGTGGACAAAGTATGACACATTTTGCGGATCGCTATTTATTGAAAACCTGCAACAAAAAAACGGAACCGCTCAAAGTCCAATACTTTCCCCAATATAGCTGTGTTTAGAGTGGGAATAGTAAATTTACCCCCTCGAAGCCTAAGACATTTCCTAATGTGATTAAGTGGGAATAGTAAATCAAAATGCCCCAAAGTCCAAAACCTTCTAGAATGTTGTTAAGTGTGAAGTGGGAATAGTACATCGAAGTCCCACACCCTACCCCTGAAGTCCAACACTTTTCCCAATGTGGTTAAGTGTGGAATGAGAATAATAAATTCAACACCCTAATGTTCAATACTTTCCCAATGTGATTAGGTTTGGAGTGGGAATAATGAATCTAAGTAAAAACCCCCAAAGTCCAATACTTTCACCAAAGTGGCTAAGAGTGTAATGGGAGTAAAAAAGTAGACTTCTGCCAACCCAAAAGTATAACACTTTTTCCAAAGTGGATACGTTTTATTGGGTATAGTAAATTTCATATCAATAAATTGCTAGCATCTGTGTGTATTTTTTTATTTTGTACAAGAAATAGCTATACTCGTGTATAATCTAAATTGTTTATTTTCTTTTTAATGTAGTTTTTATAAAGTAATATCGTTAACATTTTAATGATGTATATATTTTGTAAATATCGATTTTAATATATGCCATTTTTTCCAACACATTATTGTTCATGAATTACAACAAATTTTTGGGATTTTTTTATTTTTAAGAAAAAAATCATTGTTTAAACTTTGAATAATTGTATATACACATATGATACATTTTTTGTGTACATTCCTTTTTCCTATTTGTAGTTACACAATTTTCTAATATATGTTGCACTGTAATGTTTAATAAATATGTGTCTCTTGAAATTGCTAACATTTGTGAAACATTACAATATACTAAAAAAGCATTGACAACAATTACTTGTATATTTTATCAGTATTTGTAATGTATATTTATAAATAAAAGAATTGTACAGATGTTTAACACTATTTGTATTGTTTATAGTTTAATAGATGTTGATAAATACATTTTTTTGCATTGATTTCTGTGGTATGCAAGAATATTTTTTTAGTTTTCATTTCCGACATTTTTTCAGTTTGTTTAATTTTGCAGTCTTTGTTCATAATTTTGGGTTTCTCCTAGAGTTGCAGTTTCCAGCTGTTGGTCTCCTGTTCAGGTAAGACTATTTTAAACTTATTTTCAAAGGGTTCGGTGGGAGGAGCAAGAGTTTAGACCTAGTTAGTCTAGTCTTTGTAAATGGATGCTCTTTTGGTGCATTTTTCTATTAGCGTAGTATTTGTTAGTTAGCTTATGGTATGTCGGGTGGCCTTGTTGTAGAATGCAATTTTTTTATTTTTGTGTTCTTTTTGTTTAACATTGATTTTAATGCTTTATTTTTACTGTGCTTTGTTTTATACTAGGGTTGTAAGTGTTTTTGGAAGTCTTTAGATTTTTATTTAGAGATGTTGATGTGTATTTGTAACCTGGAGGCATTTTCAGTTCTTTAAGGAAAAAGACTTGGATATCTTTCAACCAAAATTCATTTTTACTCTCTCCATGGTTTATAGGTTTACCTGGAACCTTTATTTATGTTTTTCTATTTTTGCAGGTTAATGTACTATTTTTCTTCTGTTGTTGTTCTTTTCGTCTATGTTTTTTTTGCATTTGTTAGGCTTTTTTTAAACTAATTTTGCTTTGGAATTTAATTTTTTGGACCTTCATTTCACTGACCAGGATTTCAACAACAAGATCATAGGTGTTAACTTATTTTTTAATATTTATGTTATTGGTGGCCAATGGTATTTTTTGAATCTTACGTTATATATTTATTGCATGTATATATGATTGTTGATAGTGATAGAATAATTTTATAGGTCGTAAAAAAGTATTTCGTTAAAAGTATGTACTTTATTTTGCATTTTATTTTTATATATTTCTAAATTTTTTAAATTTTTTTTTAAACAAATTTTATTGAGATTTTCTTGTCAGCACAAACATATACTGTGATAAAGGTCGTCACATAATACTTCCCAGTGGGGTCAATGTTACAATCATGTAATGCATAGTCATGCAAAATGAAGTCTACTATACACTGCGTTAGCGCTTCCTCTCATTCTTCAGTATATTTCTAAATATTTATTATAGTAAATTTTAGTTATCAGTCTGAATGTATGTATTTTGAATTTTTGTCTTTAGAATTTTTGATATTGGGATTGGTATTTTATATTTGTTTATAGAATATTTCACAATAAATATTAGCAAAGTACTAGTGTTTGTGCTTAGGGATGTTAAATGGTGTTGTTTTTATTGTGTTTTTAAAGGAAGGTCCTTGCTATTGAGCCTGAATAGCACAAGATAGGGTAGGATAGGATAGGATAGGTTAGGATAGGACTAGATACGGCAGGCCTTGGTTGTTAATAAAGAGTCTTACTTTGAATACTAGTAGATTGTAAATTTGTTTAGTTTGGAGATTCTTGGTTTGAGTTGAATTGTTCCATTCTTAGCTCATAATAGCTTTTTCTTTTTGAAATATTTCTGGAATTTGTAAGGTGTATGGTGACTTCATCTAAGTGTTCCTTGGAAGGAAGTATGCCGCCGTTGAATTGTATTATTTGACTATGTTTCTTGGGACATGATGCTGTCATATGTGAAATGTGAATGTGATACGTGGGTTGAAATCTCTGGCCTGAATGGCGCAGATGACCAACCCAAGTATCATCAAAATAATCAATCAGTTGACCAAGTTTTGTTCTATGTTGTTGATGTTGGGGGAATTTAATTACCATATTATAATGTTTAGTGACTTTTGTTACAGTGATGCGCAGTAAAGCTGTTAATATTTTTATTTCATGTGCAGATTCTAGTTTCATTGCTCAGGATGGAATTTTGTAAGTGTCTCCATATGCTCTAGCTAAAGTAGCACCCCTGAATTGCAGTGTTTTTACAGATTTTGAGTAAGGTTGACTTCATGGTCCATTAGTTGCTAGTTTGTTGTTTTATATGTATTACTATTTAATTGTAAGTTGCACTTTGTTTGTTAGGTAACAATGCACATACTAATGAGATGTTTGCACTTTGATATTGACCAAGGGCCTAATTCTGAGTTTGGCAGTGTGGGAGTGGGGCAGCACATTACCGCCCCTGTCCCACACCGCCAAACTCTATCACCTGCCAGATTACAAATTGCAATCCGGGCAGTCGGTTCTGTGGTGGCAGGCCCACGGCGCTGCCTTTCAAAGGCTCATCGGAGGGCCTTCAAAAGGCAGCTCTGTGGGACCGCTACAGCATGTTCCAGCAATGCATGGACTGTAAAATTCAGGCCGTGCTGGAACAGGGGGTGCATGCACACAGGGGGGCACAACATGTGCCCCTCTGCATGCATCCCCAGGCCCTTACGAAAGATGGGGCCCTGTAAGACCCCATTCGATTCCTCACTGACACAGTTTTCATGGAGGGCTCACCGCCATCTTAACTGTGGCAGTGAGGAAATTCAGAATATGCTCGGCGGTGCTGCAGCAACACCACCAGCATATTGCCTGGCCAGACTGCCGTGCAACGACCATGGTATGGTGGATCCCGGCGATCTCTTGGTGGTGGGACCGCCACATTCGGAATGCGCCGGTCGGACTGCTGCATGTGGAATGTGGTGGTGTGACCCACAGTGTGGCGGTTCCTGACACACCACTGCGAGAATGGCGATTCTATGGGCATCAGTACCCATAATCAGGCCCCAAATGTATATTTGACTGAATGGTGGTGGGCATGACTTAAAAGTGCTATCCATAATAAATGTGTTACATGGAGTTAAGGTTATGAATTTGTTTTTGGTGCCATAAATGATTATTTTTCACTGTTATTGAGGTTGTCAAAATGTGTCTTTTGTATGCAAGATTAGTAAATATTGGGGTATGTCTATAGCTTCATATTTTTAGGTGCTACAGTTGTTTCCTTTAGCTATTCTATGTTTTCTATCAATTAATCTTTTTAGGGTTGGTATACCATGGAGTGAGACTGTTGCTTGTTAAGAAACATTTGGTATAATTTTTATGTACCATTCCTGTTGGCTCTTGTTAGCTTGTACTGGCCTTTTTTCGGTCCCGTAAAATATTTCAGACTTCTATTTCAGTAATATTCGGGTGATAGTTCTGTTCCCGAATGCTTTAAACTATTTCATTTTTAGTGATAGCACTGCCATGGCATATGTTTGAATAGTATTTAGTGTATTTCCAGTGTGTTTTGTCACTGGTGTTGTTCTCCTTACTATAAGCATATCCTCTATATTTTAATAGCAACTTCCTTTTTTTGATTGGTTGTATTTTGCTGCTGTTGACATTTTATCAATGGATTTCAGAGGGAAGAAAATGCACATTCATTAAAAAAACAATATGTGATGTTTAACCTATTTTAACCTTTTTACATTGTAGGTACGCATTTTATTTACATTTTGGATGTTGTTTTTACTTAATTTTAGTTGTAGAAGTTTAGCTTTAGAGAGCTATTTGCACTATTACCACACAGTAGGGTATTAGATAGCAACTGCCTATTTGTCTCCAAATATGCTAGACTTAAATGATTGATGGACACCTTGAATGAGGGTGTCATCAGTCTCTCGGATCCTCCCCCACAGATCATCTCTGTATGCACAGCCCATTAGCAGAGACCAAAGTCCTTTCCCACGCCTAGGGTACCTCTTGGAACTCAGCGGTGGCTTGGAAGGCATTTCTATTGAAAATGAGGTGTGATTGATCTACAAGTTCACACATAGCTTATTATCACACGAGTTGTAAAGATTCTCTTTGTTGCTTGGTCTTCATTAGCTTCTTCTGACGAAGCCTGACAGATTCTGAGGGAAGTGTCCCAGAAGCCGCAGCCTTTGATTGGCTATCTTGACCACAAGCGGCCATTGATCTGCTGTCGTCTCTTGAAAGACCAGCAGGACTCCATGGGCACAAAGGCCAATAACTATGCCACGGCCTTTAAACCAGAGTAGACCTGTGACTGTAACTTGGCCTAATTACCCCATCCAGGCAGCTGGAGATGTAGTCAGTGCAGCTGAACAAGTGTGGACCCACAGCGATGAGCTACACAATTGGTATATTTAATAACTCAGATGCAGGGTCTTCCTTGTGAAAAATATTCAATTTTCCAATTATCGATATGGGGCGAGGCAAGTATGGACTTCAAAGAACATGTGAGGACTTCAGAAACGACAATCAGTTGGCAATTTAGAGGCCATCAATGCAAACTTTACATTGGGGCATAAAACAAAATTGTGTGCATTAATTTTGCACTATTTTAGTTCCTTACAAATAGGCAATTGTACAGTATGCGCTGATGGTGAGAAGTGTTGACTAAAGCTATTGCACTAAACAGAAATAAGTCAACTTAATCAAAACAGTCTTTACACAAATTTCCATTTATGTTTCCAGAAACAATAGTACAAAATGAGTTTGCTCTGCATTTATTTACAAAAGTAGAACACATTTTGGAACATGGCATGGGCTAAGATTGTTGAAAAATGTGTTTGATCTGTTTCTTGTTACATAATCTGCAGAAATGAAGTTGGTTCGTGTTTCACCCTAGTACAATCTGTGTATACTGTGTATACTGTGACCTATTAAGTATCTTTTTTTTTTTTTTTTACCATGGAATGAAAAAAGAATTAATCAGCCTTCTAGATTTTAATGTATGATGAGTAGTGCAAAGAGAATTTAGGTAAGCAATCAAATTGGAGTGAGGTATTAGCTATCGCATGAGACAATATGGAGAAGGTGAAAAAAATGTGATGAGGACATGAAAGGAACAAGACACAATTTCAGAACACAGTGGGAGAGTTGCACCCAAGAGGAAAATTGGGGTTAGGTTACCCTATCCACATCACTGGTGAGGTGTTTTCTGGAGTGCAATGTATCCAGTTCTGGAGCTCTCATCAAGAGTATTATGCCCATTTCTGGATATCTCATCTAAAGTTTTGTGTTCATTTCTGGATGCTTCATTTCGAGTATTGTTTCCTATACTAAAGACCTCCTCTGTAGTATTCTGTCCAGAGGTAGATGCCTTATTTGGCTTACTCAACCTTATTCAGGAGACCTCTTTTGGTATAGTGGGCCCAGTTTTAAATGTCTTATCAGAAGTACTGAGTCCACTTCAATAAGCCATATCTGAATAATTCTGTCTAGTTGTGTGTTGTATTTTGCCATGTTCCAGAGTCCCACTCATTCTAGAGGAGACCATGAGGAGAGCAGAAGGGAACTATGGTATTTGTATTGAGAATCGTGTAGCTCTGGTGGACTCAGTATAAGTATTGTGCCAAATACTTGAGGTCTCATTTAGATTATCATGACCAGTTCTGGAGTGAAGTACTATGTCCAGTATTGGCTATCTAATCTACAATTTTGTGTCTGGTTCTTGAGGCTTCATATGGATACTAGATTTAAATATTTTACCTGAAATATTGAGGTCATATCTGGAGGCCTCATCTGGGGAATTGGTTCTTGCACAGGTAATATTGTGTCTAGTTCTGGAGGGCCCACTGTTATATTTTGTCTAAATTGGGAAGTCTCATTTGCATTATTGTGTCTAGTTCTGAAGACCATATTCAAAATAGTGTACCCGGTTCCAAAAGCCTCATTTGGACTATTGTATTTCTTTTCAAAGGCATCCTCTAGAGCATGGTCCAGGCCAAAGAGGAATTTATAGTTCTCTGTTTGATGGAAATCCATAACCTCTTCATCTTCTCTTTCCCAAGAGCACACAAAAGCAGAGCATAAAAAGCCTTAACCCATAACAAGGACAATTTACATGCAGCACTAGAAAATGCATTTGTCAGTAAGGATCGGTGAATCGGACCTGACAGCGTGAAACCTCATATTCATCAGATCAAATTAATCAAGAAGGTTATTTCTTAGGATGTTGTTTATCAGTATAACATACAACCACACTTAATGTGCAGTTACAAACTGATTTGAGTTAAGCAGGGCCTGCCGGGTCTCATACCCAGCAGTAATTGATGATTTTGAACTAAGGGGTCGATTAGGATGGTAGAAGGACCGCCACCGCCGGGCCAGCGGTGGCGGTCCTTCCACAATCGCACAGGATTTACCCACCGCCCAATTAGGATGGTGGTGGGTACCGCGGCGGAGGGAAAGTCCAGCTGCCACTTTTCCGCCGGTAGCAATCGTCACGATCCATGCTCACAATGGCGGCGGAGCCAAGCAGGCTCTGCCGGCACAATTATGATGCCGGCGAAGGACAGCCTTTCTGTGGTGGTTGAACTGCCATTGAAAGGCTGGTGGAGACTGTCTTCTGGGGCCCGATGCGTGCCCCCTTGCGTTGGGGGGAGGTGTGGATGCACTGGGGGCGTACCATGGTATCCCCCTACATTTCACTGCACCAATTGGCAGGCACAGTGTAGTGCCTGCCACATAGTGCAGTGAAATGCACAACATGCTCTTTTTAACATCGCGGCGGTGCTGCTGTCAGCAGCCATCGCCGCAATGTTAAGGGTGCGGAATCCGATCGCAGCGGTGGCGATCCCATTATAATTGAATGGGCGGGACCGCCGCACGCATGGCGGTCAGACCCAATCACTGCTAAAGTGGCGGGCGGATCAAATCCGCCCGCCATCCTAATTAGCCCCTAGGTCCCTACCAGACCCTTTATCATGTCCTCACCGGAAAAAGCACTTTTCGATTTCTCAGCAATGACTATAAAATCCCTTAAGGTAACCCTTTTCATCAATGCAGTCTGTGAAAAAGTTGCCATTTCTGCAAGGTAACTCCCAAGAACTCTATGCACTTTATCCCTGCTAACTAGCAGTAAAGTGCCTCTGCTGCCCCTTTAAACATGGTTAAATTAGCTTATTCCTGATTGGCACATTTAACTTGCCTGTAAGTCCATAGTGCATGATGTAAAAAGTGCACCCAGGCCCAGGAAGTTAAATATCACTAGTGGTCTGCAGTATCTATTGTACCATCCATCAAAGTGTCAGTGCAGACCTTTGTAGCCAGATTGAAGCTGTGTAATCCTGCTGCACGACCTGTCAAAAGAACCATTTTTATCAGATAAAAACCTGTTTTTTAACATTAATCAGTCACACCTGTGCAGTCCTTCTAGCTCAGAAGGCAGGGTGCATGGTATTTAAAAGTGGGACTTATAGAAAAGAAATGTTACCATGTCCCGACAGTGACAAGGCAATAAACACTACGTTTACTGTGGCAGCCTAGCTGTCCTATTTAGAAAACCAGACTTCAGATTGAAATACTAATGCTGAGAAACTGCGAAAGGGAACAGCTAGAAAAATAATTAAGCAACTATTTTAATAGTTATTAAAATCCAATTCAATGGTAAAAAATGTTTTTTTAAAACAATATTAAGCATCAGTAAGTGTTAGAATGTTACTCTTCATCTGCCTGAACTGTCAGAAGGCACATTAATTTGCTGACGCCTATGCTATGCCAATGCTCAGCCTTGAGTAGATGTGAAGAAGATGTGAAATGCCCCCAGGAGGTAAATAATAGACTGATATGAACGGGGAGGGATAACTCCTCTAAACTACCCAGAATATACAGGGTGCGAACATAATATTTGACCCTTCAGTTTGAAAACATGCTTAAAAGGTCCACGAAGCTACATGTAACACTTGGGGCGTATATGAAAGAGAGAGAACAGGATCCCAATACAATTGTTGTGCATTTACTGTCTGGTTGCTGGAGGACCCTGCTTTTGTCCTACCAGACATCTGTGTCTGGGTTTGATGTGTGCACTGGGCCTGCCTCAAACTGGATTTTAGTTTGACATGTGAGAGTGCACTTGGATTAACATACTACACTACACACACACACACCCCAGTCATTAGAGATGAAATTTAGTATGGCTGAAGACTTTGACCATCTTAAAAATGTCCTGGCACATGGCATGGTGGGCCTGTTTGCCGTAAGGCAAACAAGAACAACTGAAAAACTGGGTTGATGGGCCCCAGTAACTTTTAACTCATTGGTTATAGCCTGCCCAAAAGTCACCTCAACACCCCTAGCTGTTTTTAGGCATAATGTAGTACTTACAGGCACCCACTTCAGAACACTTTGAGGACCTACAGAAGATCAGAAGAGGACTGGACCAGCTGCCTTGTACTCAGGACAAAGACGTAGATGCCAAGTGTCAGTTGACTGAACTGTGTAGATACAGGGTGACACAAAGGTGAAAGAGGCCTTTTCCTGGAGGTACCCAGCTGACTAGTGGCAACTGGACCTGGATTAGACATAAATGTTGGCCTCTGCCTGACACTATGTGGGTCTCTTAGTGCCTCCCCAGAGGTCCTGGGGACTTTAGAAGTGTACTACAATTGGTTGATTGGGACTCAGTAAGTCAGAAAGTTAAATTATTTGACAGGGGCAAATCTGGCAGGTTGCATCTAGGTGAGGGGAAAAAGGTCCTCATCCCTTACTAGTCATATAATAAGCATGTATCGTTCTTGTGCTGTTTCTGGCCCAGAAACAGGGGGAGAAGCCCCTATCCCCCTAACTTGAAGTAGGATTTGTTCGGTGTGTCCGGGCGAGAGTATGAATTTTTGGTTGATTAGGATAAAATATCCAATTGATGCAAGTATGTCAAATGACAATGGTGAGAAGTTTGTGCTTTTATTTGTCTGTAAGAAAAGAACAGGGATGGCACAGCCAACACGTGTTTCGCCCTCTAATTGGCCATCAGGCCTAGGGCTTCCTCAGGGCGGGTTGTCAGGTAATGGGATATCTTAATAAATGGGAGGGTTTGTAAACCCGACGATTCTCCGGTCTCGGCTAATGCCAGGTTTCGATGGGTTTCTGAGGTTGTGGCGTCACAACCTCAGAAACCCATCGAAACCTGGCATTAGCCCTGAGGAAGCCCTAGGCCTGATGGCCAATTAGAGGGCGAAACACGTGTTGGCTGTGCCATCCCTGTTCTTTTCTTACAGACAAATACAAGCACAAACTTCTCACCATTGTCATTTGACATACTTGCATCAATTGGATATTTTATCCTAATCAACCAAAAATTCATACTCTCGCCCGGACACACCGATCAAATCCGCAAATCTGGCAGGTGTATCCGACCCGCACTCTATCACGTCAGTCTTGAAATTGCACCTAGATCCCAGCCTACCTCGACCATCATTGCAACTTCATGCTTTTTGGTGGTATTTTAACTAAAACCTTTGAATACTCATATTTCCAGTTCCACTGATTGGATTTTTATCACTTTGATGTCATTTTGGCTATTCAAGTTTACTCAATTTTTCTAATTTGAATTGGGATGCTTAGTGTATGGCATTTTGAATGTATTACTGTTTTGGTACTACATTGCCCTAAGTTAAGCCTGGCTTCTCTGTTCCATAGGTAACTGGGAGTTGACCTCAGGTTAGTATAGTTGCTTGCAGGGTACCCCCTGACAAGGGATGTGATGATTCTTTGAGGTGGGTAGAGACCCATCCCAATGAATCCAATTTCTTACAGAGAGCCTTTTTACATTTCACATATTTCACTTCATCTTGCATTCTCTAAGAGTATTTGCTTTTTCCAGGCGTTGTGTTTCTTTAGTTTCTTTTTTATGCAATATATGACTCTTGCCTAAAGCATGCATGATCCAAGTCGCCTCCAGGTGTCTGGGTGAGTTCAGGTTGTCGGTGAGTGTACATGATATGACACGATTTAGAGCCCTATAGCTCAGACTGAAGGCAGTGTGAGCTTCTTGCAGTGCCCACCATTGGGTTATAAAGGTGTTCACAATACATGGACAAGCCAATCAGGAATGAGTGGGGTTGGGTGTTACAAAGTTCTGTTATATATAGGTGGCTTACTCATACTCTTTTATATGTTCTGGCAGAGAAATCACATTGGCATTTTTAGAGGACAAGCAGCTTTAAGTCCATTTGAATCAGTGTTAGCTTAATGTGTTGGCACACATTTGGGAAACTGTAACGATTTCAAAGTAAATCTGCACTTTTAGAGGAAAGCAGCTTTAAGTCCATTCAATTCTGTTTTAGCTTAATGTGTTGGCACAAATTTGTGAAACAGAAAATATTTCAAAGTAATTCTGCAACAATGATCAAAGCTAGTGCTAAGGACATGCTATAGTATAATATGTACAAACTCGTATGGGGTAATTGTATTAATTTTAGCTTACTGTTGTACAAATTTGGGAAATTGCAATGATTTTAAGTAATCACGCGTTAAAAAATGTCAATTAAAAAAAGAAATACATGAACGTTCAGTGCTTGGTCTCTCTGCAGAATGTGCAGAGCAATGACCACATATGTACAAAATGTTATTATATAGGAACGTATGTGACAGAGGTACACAACTGTTGGAATATTGATAGTGCCAAAGGAAAAGAAAATGTAGTGCTTCCAGGTACATGGATGGATTGTGTGTGGGTGGTGGGGGAGAGGGGTGAAGTAGAAGAGGTAAAAGGAAGTAAGTGCAGAAAGGAGTGGAAAGACTATGCTGTATAGACAGGAAAGAGATGATACAGATGGAGTTCAGAAATCTTTAGGTGGACTAAGGGAATACTCTCTACGAGAGTGAGAAACTGTAGAGGAACATGATAGGAAGGGGAGAACCAGTCGTGGCCGGGGCAGGTAAGCATGGTCGGGCGGGGCAGGGGAGGAGCCGAAGACGACAGACGACATAATAGGTTTTATTTATTTACTTATTTTTACCTATTCTGTCATCTGTCGACTTCCCCCCCTCCCACACTGCCCGCACCGCCCTACCGTGCTTACCGGTACTGCACGCAGGTGGGGAGAACGGAAGTGAATAAGGACCCCCAAAGACCACTGCCCCTTCCACCGACCTTAGTAGTTCAAAGTTTCATAATTTTACAATTAAAACATTTTCAATTGTATTTATTCAGATCAAAATCATTGCTGTTACTCATTCATTTGATACTGCTAACATACATTGCCAATAGGTAAGAGTTCTCTTGGGTATGTTATATGTCTGGATTCAAGAACAGAAAGCTCACAGAGAGGTGCTTAAACACCCCTCAGGTGGCAGCTGTGTGAAGCAGAGGATTTTAGTTCATTTTAGTTTAAACCACACCCTCATCTTGTAGGCCACACCTCCTGGCAAAGATTCATATTTACATTTCTGAGGCCATGTTCATTTTAGAGACCCTCCCCCACACACAAACACTCTGTGTCGACTTTAAGCACTCGTTCCAAATATGGTGTAGTTCTCCATATTGCTGGACAGTGACGGCTCCTCCACTATGGCGGAGGAGTGTCGTCCCACTGCTTTTGAGCAGTGTAAAGGAAAGGGAATATAAAATGATAATAACTTTGAGTTATTATCATTTTATGTTTCCTTTGAGGGCGGGCGGGTGGTCGAGTTTCCTCTGCTCACGGAACAGCGCAGGGGTGGAGTGGATTGCCCACTCCTAAGTGCACAATGACTGTTTGGTCAGCCCTCTCCAGTCATGCGCACTTTCCCCGTTCTCCATGCAGGCTGCATTACAGCCTGCGTGGAAAACAACGCCAGGCCCTCATTCCCTGGTTGAGTGACGAACCAGGACGTTCAAAGCCCCCCCGCGCCTGCCACCCGCGAGTCACACAAGCCGCCACCAGGGTTGTATTGGGATTAAAAATCGGCCCGGGGACGCTAAAAAAAAGTGGCCCACATTTGCATATTGCCTTTCTGCAAAACACTGCTTCGGCGAAGTTTTATAAAAAAGGGGGAGGGTGTTAAAAAAAAGTGCACGGATTAGTTTACACCACTGGTGAAATACACCTGAGAACAAGTGAGCCCACTTTCGCTCAGGCCCCCTGCCCCCACTGAGTATGTATATATTAATGGGCCGGCCCAGTGAGAGAAAGGGATTGACATCCTGTCGACAAAAGGGAGGTAAGACGCCCATCTACCTTCAGAAAGGCCACTCAGGCCCCCACTGGGCCGCTGGCGGCATCGAACAATGCAGAAACCGCACCCCAGGCTGCTCAAAAAAGCAGCCCACAGCTGGAATTCGGATAGCGGCCCCTCGGGCATTGCCCGAGCTCCCGCCGTACCAATCCGACGCTGGCCGCCACTGTTTCTGGAATTACTTTTTATACGTTTTCTAATCTCAGCTTTGGCAGAACTTTAACACACATTTCCAGAAGCTGTGAATCCGAGAAAACCTTCAGTTGAAGAGTTCATCCTGAATCGCTTGTCCGATCCTCCCTTGACTCTAGAACCTTCGAGACTGCCTCCTGGTGATGTCTGGCCAGAAAGCAGTGAGGGTTTAATGCAAAATGCGAACGTCGCCCCAGCGCGTTGGGTGATGTAGAGAGCCACCCGGACTCTCACCAACAATGTATCGCACCACATGCATCCCTACACCCCTCAGGACGGGCTCGTCCCGAGGGGATAAATAAAGGTGGGCAAGACCGCACGTGGTCTTCCGGCCCAGAACTAACACGCAGCGTCCGAGTGTCCTTTACTGGAACTCGTTCCCAGTAACTGCGACACCAGGCCGCGCCGCGCTGCAGGCATGAGAAGAACGCAGGCAGTTTCTCCAACTTTCACACAGTCCTTATACCTCGTCTAGCTGAAAAAACCTTTCACAGCTTGCAGAGAAACTCTGAGAAACTCAGCACTATTAAAAGTGTCATTTTTCTCAGGGCTTTCAACTCGTGAGTCAGTCTGTAAAAATAGACCGCTTCCAAAAATGGGTCTCAAAGACTCGAATTCTTAATGCCAGCAAATCCCGAATGAGGTGTTCCAGCTGCCTCTGTCTTTGAAGTGTATGACCAACAATAACTTTTTTTATATAATTTTACTGCAGGTTTTCCGGTTTACAGCGCTGCAAATAACAAGAGTTACCAGGGCAACGGGTAACCACAGGAGCTAACTTTATTTCAGAACAGTAATACAGGCAGCGTCGGCTAGACGTGAGTTATTCTCACAGGCACTGCTCGGGTCAGTCGCTAGGACACCACAGTGCCACAAGGGGGCGCACTACTTTTGTTGCTACCTTGGAGAACTATGCAGCAAAATACATTTCTCGTTTATGTGACATTCTAGGTAGGATTAAAGTATGCTTTACATTAAAAAGCAAAGTTTTACAAGAAAACGATAGTTTTATTGACCTAAAATAGCATTGACAGTTAAAATCATACATGTTGCTCTGGGTTTGCTACTAACTCAATACAAAAAGGTTTCTCAGTATCCATGGAATATAAGGTCATATGACGACCTGGAGGAGCCAATGAGCTCGAAGTGATCACAGAATCCGTGCAAGGGGCGCATTAACACACTTGAGTTTGCCCAAACCCGTGTGCACACTCCAAACAGGGCAGACGGCGTCTATCTGTCAATGTTTACCTCCCTACTCCACAGTATCCTGCAAAAAGAGTGGGCTGCATATCATTGGTCCACAATGTGCGTGCTTACATCCGTGACGTCAGCTGTAATAAGTGGGCACTCTTTCATGGATTCCTTGCAAGTCAGTAGGAGGAAGTCAGAGGATGGTCATCTCTGAGGGAATCAAGAGGTTTAAATTTAGGCCTGTGAGTCTACAAGGCCGGTAGGGCCGGGCCTCTGTCAGTCATATGCCATGCATCAGATAGGTCGTTGTAGCTGGGACGAGCTGGGGCAGGCCATGCCCAATCACTTCATATACTCGCCTGCCTCAACAGGTCTCACATTGCCCATGGACCAGCTGTCCTTTGGATGAAGAGAACATAAAAGGAGGTAGAAGGACACATTAAGGATGGAATAGAGCTGGTTCCATAGTGTAAGCAGGGTGACGTGTTTGCAGACAGGTGCGCCCAAAGAAGTAAGGGGCATATTATCAATCACGGCGTTAAAATTATCGCCGCTTTAGCGGCACAAAACCGCTGCTAAAGCAGCGATAATGGGCTTCATAATATGCTGCAGAGAATTCCAATAGAAGCCCATGTTGACACCAAAACATGGGCTTCTATGGGAATTCTCAAGGGTATATTATCAAGCCCATTATCGCCGCTTAAACTGCCACTAAAGCGGCGATAATTTTAACGCCGTTTCTTGATAATATGCCCCATAGAAACTTGCCCTATGTACCTGTCGTCTGCGGCAGTCTGTGATCAACATAGGAAAACTGGCAGCTGTGTATCTACTTGCCAACCGCACATGGGTGACATTTGCACAAAGATGATTTGTTCATTAACTGGGGCAATGGTTTCAGCAGACCTGGGACTATGATCATCCTTCTGGCATATGCTTCTTCCCCTCCCAGCTGTTGCCTGGCACACAAGCTGTGCCAGGCTTGAGCCAACCCAAATGACAAGTCTGTCTTGCATATGCCACGTTAGTCCAGTCAGTGGCACGGTGCCCAGGCGCACCCTGTTTGCTAATGGATTCGCAGATTCCGGAGCAAGCAAGTGTTCAGAGATGCTGGCCAGCGGCTTCTGTGCTGTCCTGGAGAGGGGTCCATCTTGAAAGGCGCAGATCTGGTGAAAGCTTAGTGCAACTGTATATCCAGGGAGAACCATTCATGACTGCCTTTGGTCCTTAAAGTTACTTTTCAAATAATTTGTTTGAGCAGATTTTCGAACTCCCTATAATTGAGACCCTCTGAGTATTTTTCCACAAACATTTCATATGCCTTCCATTTCAATCTGATCCCATACTTTATTCCAACTCAGGCTGAGCCCATACTGAATTCTAAGTCTGGCACAAAGGGGTATATTGCTCGATTTTTTACTCCCAATTGAGCAAAGTCTGAGCACTGACTCAGTGTTTTAATTAGAGGTGGGCGAAAGTCTCAGAGTTTCATTCTGCAGATTTCCACGGAGTTACATAAAATCTCCTTGAGCTTCCATGGAATTTCACCAACGGGCAGAAAATATGCAGCTCATGCTCAAATTTAGCACTGGTAGTGCGAGCAGTGCTGAAAATCAGAGTAAACGGCATCATGCGATGCACAAGAGTGCGGTGATTTCGAGTTGATGTTGCTGCTACTCGAGTAGAAAATTTACTCGAATGGCAGCACATCTACTCAAACGGAAGCACTCTGACCATAACCGCTTGCGAACATCCGCATTAGAAAATCACGCTAGGGGATGCCAAATCTCGCTTGCCCTCTCCAGCTCGTGTGTACTGGAGCCTCATGGAAGGGAAATTCCTCCATGCGGCGACTTCGGCCAGAACTCCATGTTATAAAGAATAACACGGAGTGGGCAAAATTCTGCCAATTCCGAGGGTGGAATGGAACATTCTGCCCACCCCTAGTTTAAATCTGTTAAAATTGTTCCAGGTACATGTTCCTCCCTAGTCTGAAATGTGAAACACAGAATCTGGATATAAAACCTCCGCCATGAAAAAATTAGTTGTAATAGCATATTTCCACAGAGCGGTTTACATCCTGCTAATTCCAACAAGTCAAATGAGTATTCCAGTGCCAACACTGATGGTTGATGCTAAGTTAATTGAAGATCTGCCATGCAGCAGAAAATATATATCTGGGTGGGAAAATGTCACTGGATAATATTTTCACACTGAAATGTCAATGGGATTTTAATCAAAACAGCGGAAGGAAATATGACATTATGTCTTCTAGGTGTTCTTGATAAAGGATGCTCTTTTCAGAAATCTTAAATTGCACTTTTCAATATGTTAACATCACTCGAGGTACTGGGTGTATGGGACACCAAATGAATGCATCCTATTTTAAACTCTATAATGAACGAAAACATATTTCCATAGATACAGCATCTATTTTAGGACATTCTTATTCCTCACTCCTCCTACTCACAATAAATGGCGTCAGCACTCACCTTAAGAAATAGAGGGCCAGATTCACAAAGGAACATACGACCCGTAAAGTTATGAGTGTGGATTCTCCGCGCTCGTGTGGCGTCTCTACACTTGTGGTGGAATCTCCACACTCTTGGCGGAATTTCTGCACTCGGGGAAGATACGCCCTATGGCGCACTGCAGAGAGTGTACCGTTTGGAGAGTCTGCCTCGAGCGAGCAGACTCCGCCCGAGTGTGGAGACTCCGCATTCAGAACTTTAGGAATCATAAGTCCCTTTATGAGTTGGGCCAGCCCCACGAGAGAGGCTCATTGTGCAGGTATTATAAATAATGAACTGTAGGACCTGTCTGGTTTTGTAACATTACCTGTGCTTTTCTCCATCAGTCGCTGGTGGTTTCCTGACCTTCTCTTGTTTTTCTCAGTCTATCTCTGACCCATCCATGGAATTCTAACAACATTCTCTGTCTCTCATTATAGATTTTCATGGCCTTCTCACTATTTTATCTTCCTCTTCTGGTCTTTTCATGGTCTTGTGATATTTTTCTCTTTCTGAAATGTCTCATTTGTTGGTTTTTTCATAATTGTTTTCCAATCTATTTAAAGTTTTGCCTAAGACATCTAAAACCCCTATGCATTGCTAATGCTAGTAACATCCCTATGCATTGAATATGCTTTCAGAGAGTTGCACACAATATGCTTCTTTTGAGTTTTTCACCATAGCATAAAGAAAGACAAACACTCCTTCTCAGCATTCACAAAAGCTGTGTCATACACACAAACCTGGAAGGAGACATGACATGCTATAAGCTAAATTAGACGAGTTGTCTTCATTTACTTCAGTTCTCTAACCTTCCTTCTCACGTTCACTCTTTCTTCCAACCATTACAAAATACCCCAAAAAACATCCAGGTGCCACTATCTTGATATCAGTAGCCTAAAATATTCAGTCTTAGCACAACTCAGAAAAAGACAATTGCTATATTTTCCCTCCTACCAGGGACATAACGCAGACCCCTGTAGCTTCTGTGGTGCATGGGGCCACCAACCTCTCAGTGGCCCCCAAACGTTACAGGGGTCCCAATTCAACCCAAGGCCAACGAATATCTGTGAGATATGGGAGACTTAGCGGCCCCTCATAACAATCTTTGGGGAACTATCATGTTGCTTTACTCCACTGCATCCTACATTTATTTACCAGAAAATATATCATGTTCATACCATGTTCTAACACAATGCATACAGCAGAAGCATTATGTGCATTTGTCGTGCCAAAGTTTACATAAGGACTGCAGGTGTTCTGATTAATAGTGAACCCGCATGTTGTAAGTTTGAGTACAGATGTCTGTCTTCACCACCTCCACATTTTGGCACTACTGTTAAAGCTGCAAACCACAATAACGGAGGAAAAAGTCTAATGGAAAACCCAGCAAAACATACATTTGTGGTAGAAGTTTTGTGGCTCTGGGGCTGTATTACAGAAAGTACCCCGGGGGCTCAAAGGGCCTGTGCGCCCACTTTGTGCACCCCTCGGACACTTTGGTATTAGAGAAGGGGCTGCAGATGCTTGTATGACCACTTCAGTAATGCTGATAGTGCTGGGACACATGCATAGGCAGCACTATCGCAAGAGGAGATGGGACATGGCCCCATACAATTGAGGCAATCTCTTTGCCTCTGCTTCCCACCATATTGTGGAGGCGGGCGCAGAGGCAAAGAAGGTGTCAGGAGGCACACTGAAAGAGTGCCACAAAAAGGTGGCTCACTGCTGGTGCGCCCACTGATGGCAGCCCTCTGGAGGGAGAAAAAGTGGTCCCTATGGACCCTCAGATTTCCCCTTGCAGGCGGGTGCAGTCACTCACTGCACCCCCCTGCAAAGGGATCTCTAATCTCTCCTCAAAGTGCAGGTGGGTTGCCGCTTGCACAGTGAAACATGGCATGGCTTTGAAGCAGCCGCTCCATATTTCACTTCAGTTCGCTGGCCTCCGGGCAGCACGAGTTTGCGGCTGTCCTGAGCACAGCGTATTCTCTGTCATAGGGCACACCTTTCCTGTTTGCACACCGCACACCTATTTAAAGGTCTGCCATGGCTCAAACAGGAAAACTGTGCCCTATCTGTAATAAGGGCCTGGATCTCTTGCAGTTTATCTATGGGAGTAAACCTTTGTATATTTACTGTTAACTCACTAGTGTTCCACGGGTAAACACTGGGAATCTCAACTCATTTCTGTACATACCTTTCACACCTATGGGTGTGTATGTGTGTGCACATGTTTGAGGGAGAGAGTAAGAGAGAGAAGCAGGAGATAAAGAGATGGAGCAAGAAAGAGAGAGGAGAGTGTGGGATAGAGATAAAGAGAGAACAAAAGAGAGTGAAAGAGATGGAGGGAGACGAAAGAAGAATAAATAATTGAATAATTATGAATGTTTGGTCTTCCAAAGTTTTTGCCTTTGGTATTTTGGCTGCTTCCAGAACCATGAGTGATACTTTAATGGGAAACTATGGTCATGATGATGTCCCTGGCTCTGGTCTTCTCATTTGTGAATTATAGCTATGTACTTAGTTGCCAATGCCCCAGTGTCCACCAGCTGCACCATTGTAGAGCCCACATCTATTTGGATATCTTGCTTGATTTTACTCTTTCTTGAGCCATTGTTTGGGTAAATAAATATCAGGTTCAAGGTCAGGTTTATTTGATTTTACTAAGAACAATGATTCCTGACACTAGACACCAATACAAGTCAATCACCACATTTCAACTAGTCATTGTAATAAAGGATAATGGAAACAAAGAGAGATGTGGGCTGGTGACTAAGATGCTGACTTTCAAATTTGGTGCGTGGATTTAAATTCGTACTAGTCAAAATGTCAATTATGCTGGCGTAACTTCTGGGATGACACTTTTTTATACTAAATTCAGAGAAATAATGTCATTACGCCACATGACGTAATTGGCTGTGCTTGGTCAGCATTTCTGTTGACCAGCATAATGCGAATGGACAGAATGCGAGTGGCTCTTACTCACAGTATCTGTGTTTATATGCATTTTTCCAAACCCGAGTGAGTCCTCATGTCAGTTTTCAATGCGCGGATGCATTTCACACTAAAAATAGTGCAAAATTGACATTTTGCGTAGTTTCACATAATCTTTCTCACATTTAACATAATTACACATATGAAAATTCCACAAATGTTACACACCCTTACTTTGGATCCCAGCCTCAACACTTGAATGAAAATTGTGTGATTCTGGGCAAATCACTTAATCTGCCTGTGCCTGAAATTGTAATTAAGTGACATGCAATTGTGAACATATTGTAATTAAAAAGGTGGAAATTCCTCCAACACATAGATCGTTTCCCCGCATCCACCATTATGTACAGTACTCTGCTCGTGTGCACTCCAACCAGGTGTGCAAATACAACTAGATACATCCAATAATATATTTCTAACAGGCAAGATTACTTTTTATCTCTTCATGAAAACACAATTATATTCCATGAATTAATTTTTAAATCAGTTTACTTTTACAGTTTATGTATTGCATTTAATATGGGGATTTAAATGTAACTTACAGTCAATTCATAAATGTTATGCTTCAAATATATCTCTAAGAAAAGGAGTGTATTAGGATATGTAATTTGCAAATACACAAAATATTGTTATCTCGCAATTTCACACAAACATTTTAACTTTTGTTCTTCGGTTTCTCAAACAGTATTTTTAAAAACACAGGACCTGATTGCAAGTATGGTGGTCCATAAGACTACCGTACTCTTGCAGGTGGACCGGCCACCACCAAACTGCGGGTAAGCCAACAGTATTCAGTGTGGTGGTCGAACTGCCACAAGATCACCATTAGCTATTATTTTAGTCTGGCTGATATTAACATATATTTTCCTTTTTAGGTCTCGCCTAGGCAGCGCTTTCGCTGTCTCTTCGAGACATGCTGTATTGCGAATATGGACTTTAATCTCCGCCCATGTTTTTAACTGTCTCCTTTGACTGTCTTTTGTAAATGCTTCTTTTTAATTAGTTAATTTATTTTGTAGTCCCTCTTTTTCTACTGTTGTAACCTCTCATAAGGGCTACCCCTTTTACATGTGACCTTACTCAGGACGTTTTATTTACTGTTTCACAGCACTCTTTTGTTAATCACTTCTTTGTCGTAGCTGCAGTTGCAGGCAAAACAGCTACATACTTCCCCAACCCCAAGAACCCCGACATGTTGTTCTTCTAATTGTTCTTGTAATTTTGGGTGCGTTTTGTTATGATTTTGGTTGTATTAGCATGCACTGCTTGGTAAAAGCTCATGCAAGGCACCATTATATCTATTATTTTGCTGCACGGCATGCCACGCTGGATCGTAAACAATGGCGGCCGCGTGTCTCATTGTGTGCGGCTCACCTAACTCAACGATTTTTGTTTTTTTTACCCAGTGCGGTACACCGTGCTACATCTTTAATAATGGCGGCCGTGCGTCTTTTCTTTTCGTGCTCGCGGTTCACCCAACTTAACACTTGCGGATCGTTGTTAAACTTTTAAAGCACCCTTTGTTGCCAGCCTGTTGTGTCCAGCACAGTAAACATAACCGCTCATCTCCTGGCAAACCTGCCCCCAGCACTTAATTAAGCTTGCGCATTACACACCCAGCGTAGATGCACTGTTGCCGGTTACTGTTCCATCACCAAAATAAAAGTCTGGCCCAGCAAGAAGCAGATAAGAGGCAGCCAATAGCAGGGGCAGCGCCATATGCACTATGGAGCCCGGCAATTTATTGCCCGACATGTTAGTCCCCATACTAGGTCTGAAACGTAATCACACAATAGGGGCAGAATTTGTGCTGCAGGCACCAGTACTTCTGGAACCCATGCATCATGCAACTTGTAACTGGGGCCTAAGAAAGCTCTATATTTTTTTTACTTGCGCTTGTTCATTGAAAATAAAAACTTTTGTACCTCCGGCATTATGTGTGTATAACTTCATCAAAGAGATTAAGTTCCCCTTCATAGTGAACAGGTTTGCATCCTGTCCCAGATCATACCATTCCACACAACTTTACAATTATATTGTTGTCTTTGGCAGACTGCAAAAGGCTTCTGGTTACCAAAGACCGTTCAAGATCCTATTGAGAAAACAAGCATTTGCAATGCAATAGGTCTCACATGACTGAAAGTTTGAGCTAGTGGCGTTGCAAATAATAATGCAACACCAATAGCTCAAACTTTCAGTAATGTGAGACCTATTGCTTTGCAAATGCTTGTTTCCTTAAGTCTGCTACTCATTTATTTCATCACTACTTCCACCCATGCCATTATGATGACATCATCTAGGTATGACAACATTGGCTTGTGTTTCCTGCCTTGCAGAGGCATCTTGTTGCAGTGATATCCAATAGCAGGTGGATAACAGGACTTCCCGCTACTGGTCTCAGTAGGAACAATGGCCCCAGCAAGGTGGTCTGACTTGAGTCCGACAAGATTTTGCAGGGATACCAACCCTCATGTTGGAGCTCTGTGGGGGTGATAAGTCCTCGCCTCAGAGCTCAAACTTTCTGTGGGGCATTAGATGGTATATAAAACTGTCAGCATGCTTAGAACTAGGGCTTCATTGCTCAAAGCCATTCTGCGGTCCCAAACCCAGCAATTCACAAAAAAATCACAGAGGATGAAATTTAAAAATGGCCTTTTGCTGTCTATTAAACCCAATTTGCAATTCGGAAAAGCTTTTCTCCCACAGTGCCGGGTGTGAAAACAGGTAAAAGGTGACGCCGTGACAGGGAATATAACTAAAAAATGTGGATGTGGTTGGAAAGAGAAGTAAGGAAAACATCTCAGGAGATGTAGTCTGCTGATGCTATGATGTAAAAAGCGCCCCATTTTGTTGAGACGAAGAGTACTTAAACAAAGGCTGACTCTAGGCTGAAACTTAGGCTAAACCCTGACCTGAGTGGAAGCCCTCAGATGAATGGCGCCGTGACCCGCCCATCCCCCCTCCACGAACTCCGCTGAGCTTTAGGTACATGCCCTTAATAACAAGAGAGGCAGAGCCATCCTCTGGAACGCACTCCCTGCGCAGATCCGGGGCCTTGACAACTATGTGGCATTTAGAAAGGCCATTAAAACCCATCTTTTCCCTGCCTCCTAGTTTTTTGGCAGGCTTCTTGTTGTGTCTGTCTTTCCTGCATTAGCGCCGGGACGCCCCCTTGCTGGGGCAGCTGTCGCGCTCTACAAGATATGATAACATAACATAACTGAATAATGCAGAACAAAACTGTGTCAGGAGGCACACTGAAAGAGTGCCACAAAAAGGTGGCTCACTGCTGGTGCGCCCACTGATGGCAGCCCTCTGGAGGGAGAAAAAGTGGTCCATATAGACCCTCAGACTTCCCCTTGCAGGCGGGTGCAGTCACTCACTGCACTCCCCTGCAAAGGGATCTCTAATCTCTCCTCAAAGTGTAGGTGGGTTGCCGCTTGCACAGTGAAACATGGCATGGCTTTGAAGCAGCCGCTCCATATTTCACTTCAGTTCGCTGGCCTCTGGGCAGCACGAGTTTGCGGCTGTCCTGAGCACAGCGTATTCTCTGTCATAGGGCACACCTTTCCTGTTTGCACACCGCACACCTATTTAAAGGTCTGCCATGGCTCAAACAGGAAAACTGTGCCCTATCTGTAATAAGGGCCTGGATCTCTTGCAGTTTATTTATGGGAGTAAACCTTTGTATATTTACTGTTAGCTCACATGTAAACACTAGGAACCTCAACTCATTTCTGTACATACCTTTCGCACCTATGGGTGTGTGTGTGTATGTGTGTGCACATGTTTGAGGGAGAGAGTAAGAGAGAGAAGCAGGAGATAAAGAGATGGAGCAAGAAAGAGAGAGGAGAGTGTGGGATAGAGATAAAGAGAGAACAAAAGAGAGTGAAAGAGATGGAGGGAGACGAAAGAAAAATAAATAATTAAATAATTATTAATGTTTGGTACATGCCCTTAATAACAAGAGAGGCAGAGCCGTCCTCTGGTACGCACTCCCTGCGCAGATCCGTGGCCTCGACAACTATGTGGCATTTAGAAAGGCCATTAAAACCCATCTTTTCCCCGCCTCCTAGTTTTTTTGGCAGGCTTCTTGTTGTGTCTGTCTTTCCTGCATTAGCGCCGGGACGCCCCCTTGCTGGGGCAGCTGTCGCGCTCTACAAGATATGATAACATAACATAACAGAATAATGCAGAACAAAACTGAGTGGAAAGATGGTGAAATATCACTGGATGGCAGACATTGGTGCCAAGACCGAATGTCTTCCCGTAAATGCCTATTATTATTATTTGTATTATTAATGTTGTTGTTGTGTTTATTATTTGTATCATTATTACTATTACCATCAAATACAATGAACTTTCCTACATGTGCAGAAGTTGTGAAATTGCAGCTTCCACTTTCCAGTCAACAAGATGCCTCCGCCTCCTCCTCTAACCGCTGGATACCGATTATTAATCCTATTTTTGGGTTCGGTGATTATCGCGGATTGACAGGCAGTGGTGCAATTATTTCTTTATATAGGATGTGCAAGATAACCATCTAATTACCCTGCTATTTCGGCAATTACCTTTTTCTGTTTGAATTCATAATTAAACCCCCTTTGGGAAAGGTCATAGGCGTCCAGTGATATTATTTTGTGGTTTTTGACAGCATTGTCATATTTCCCCTCCGTTTGAAGGGGATTCATGTTTTTCACCCTGTGCAGAATGACATTAATGACGGTAATTACAGTGAAATGCTTGGCCCCATTTAGAACACTCAGGCTGATTGTCATAATATTGTTAGAGAATCACAAACTCGTGGCACAAAGGGGGGGGCAACAGGAGAGCAGACACTGTTAGAGAAACAAGTTGTTAAGTCACCAGCAGTCAAATATCACATCATTTTCAGCAGCGCCCTCTTCCTCCAACAGTCAGTGGTGGACAACTAGGAATAATTTGTAGAAAACGGATGTGAAGTGGCAGACCACCAGAAGCATCAGTGACAAAAAGGCAAACTTTGTCCTCCTCATGAAATGTCACTTATGTTTGTTCTATGATTAAATATAGGTGGCATTAGAGACTACTTTTACCAACCTGGGGGGCATATTATCAAGCACGGCGTTAAAATTATCGCCGCTTTAGCGGCCGAAAACTGCAGCTAAAGCGGAGATAATGGGCTTGATAATACGCCCTTGAGAATTCCCATAGAAGCCCATGTTCTTGTGTCAACATGGGCTTCTATAGGAATTCTCTGCGGCATATTATCAATCCCATTATCGCCGCTTTAGCGGCAGTTTTCTGCGGCTAAAGCGGCAATAATTTTAACACTGTTTCTTGATAATATGCCCCTGAGTTACCCCTCACGACGTGTACGCAAAACACAGTAAAACAAACAGATGCACATAAAATGAGATAAAATAAACACAACCATAAAAATATTAACCTTGAGTTGAAGTACAACTATGAACAAATAAATTTATATTCATCAGTCTCCTTCTTGTACATCCTTCATTTTTTGGCCTCTTGATGAATTCTCTTCACATTCATTTCTTTCAACATCAGCAGCAGGAGGGGCCGTCACTCCGACTATAAAACAAATTGTTCACACCAAAAGGGCCACCCCTCAGACCGTGAACGTTCTCATACCTTACCTATTAAAGATCTCTTTCTTTCCTTAGGTTGGATCGTCCTTCCCCGCCATATTAGGTCCTCCACACTCCTGGACAGATTTTTTATTATACCTTGTCCTTCCTACTCTTTCAATGGATCCTAAATTCTTACCATAACCTAGAGCAAGATCCCACCATCTTCCACCTCTAACTCAGATGGCCTCCTTTACTCCAGCACTCTTGGATGAACAGGATGGGATGACTTTGCATGCCACGCCTGGCCTTCTTTAATCTATACCACATCTCTCAATGTAATTTCACTTCTTTGCACTCAACACTTATTATCATGATCGGGCCTCCAACCTTCATTTACTAGTCTGAATTCAGCTCTGCAAAAAATCCAAAATCGCAATCACTTTCCTTCGTGAGATTATAATCACTTTTCAAATTTATGGCGCCCATGCAAAAACTTTACACATCTCTTGACCTCTAAAATGTAATAATGGTCGCCCATCTGTAACGTAGTGTGCTAAGTTCTATGAAAAATGCCTTACAACAACTATTCTAAAAGCACCCTCTATGCTTTCTTCTAACCTACTAGCCTGTGGGTGATATGTGGCATTTAAAGAATGGTTGACTTTCTAATAAGGTAAAAATTGTGACATATCAATGAATGTAAATTGAAAACCATTGCCACTCAAAAGACCATAAATCCTTCTCTATTAAATGCATTGAATAGGAATTTTACATATACGATCATTTCATAGTATACTAAGGTGATACATTGATGTATCTTCTCACACTCTAATATAACCTTTGATACACCCACTCTAATTTACAGACTGTCATTCTCAAAACCATAGACACACCAACACCAATAACTACATACCCACTCACTGATTCTTAGGTTTACACACACATCCACTCACTCACCCGTACAGTCATTCATACTTATGGTCACTCAGTACAGGACTATCATATGCACTCATACACCTATATAGGCACTCACACACCGCCACTAATCCATAGAGGTACTCACACACCTAGTCAGTCATGCAAATAATTAATCACACAGCCATTTACTCACCTATACAGTTATACACACACCAGCTCACTTGCTCATACAAATACTAGCACATTCTTACGCTCTTATACAATCACTGATACAAGCACACACTCATCCATACAGCCACTCTCACAATCACACACTCTCACTTATAGCCATGTATGTACTCCAACACACATATATACTGCTTTTCACAGATGTAGTTACTCACATATGTACCACTGAAATATACATTCACTCACTAACACACCCATACACACACTCACCCACCCATATAGTCCATCACAGATGCACTATTGAATCCATGCACCCAGTGAATCACCCACTCACACATCTATGCACAGAGTCGCACACACCCCAACCACACAAACACTCAGGCACCCATACAGATACTCAGACAACCAATCAATAACCCATATAGACACTCATGTAGCTATTTGCAAACCCATGCAGCTGCTTACACACCAACAGAGAGACAGATACAGACATTCACACAGTTTAGTCACTAACCCATGCATTCAGTAAGATACATTTAATCACTCACTTATAGAGTCAGTCACACAGAATTTTGTGTTCATATATACTTGACAGAGCATCCTGCTTTAAAATATTAGCCAGTACAGTATCCCCTAGAATAACAATTTAAATAAAATAATATGATCACAGCCGCAATTTAAAGTATTTAACAAAAAGTACTTTCCTCTTTGGGGACAGTTTGACCAACATATGGAACTTCATGTTCAGGGCAAGAACTAATATTGGAACTCAAGATGATTGTCTCGTTTATCCGGCTTGAAACCCAAACCCTCCAATAATTGGGAATGCTATGAATAAAAAAATAAATTCAACTTTTCTGTTGCTTTTGAAGTTGCCTGCCTATTGGAAATTACGTTTATGTTTTTTTTATATATGCTTTGGTTTCGAATTGCTCGCCACTCATCTTTTTGCCATTTGGAAACACTGTTGAACATAGCTGTTTAATTAAAATTCTGTACATAGCATAAGGTATGTAATTCAAAGTCTAATATGTAGGATTTATGCATTTCCTGTTGATGAAGTGAGTATTATGAGCTGATGAATTCGAAGTATATTGATCAATTATTTGTCTATTTTTTAATTATTGTTTTGGAATACATTGCTTCCGTAGAAAGTCTATATCTTGAATAAACAGATAAAAATATGATTATATACTGCTGTGATGACGAAACAATGGGTAAGCAAATTGGTTACCTATAGTTGTGATGTCACAAGGGAAGTGCTTGCTTACCATTTGTTCTGCCACCATCCCCTGGTCTCTAGAATTCCGCATGCATTGGAGGATCATGATTGACAGGCTCGCCTGTCTTCTTCTGGCTTCCTCAGGTGTCCACAGACCAGATGGAGGTGGGAGAAGGCGGGCACCGCAGTGCCTGCAGTAGCCGCATTATGCCCTGTCAGTTGAGTTCTCTGCTGAACTCTGCTGATTGGCGTCGAAATAAACGGCGGCGACAAGTAGCTCTCACAGATCATCTATAAGCGCACTGCCAACTCTTCTTTCAATGTGAAAGTGAAAAGTGTGGTTTTGGGCAGGCAGGGAGCAGGATAGCACAAAGGGTGGTTGAGGTGCTTGGTCTGGTGTCTTAATTACTACTTGGGCTTTGGGCAGGGTTGGGTAACTTACAGAGGATGGTGGGTGTGGGCTACAGGAGGCCAGGTATTTATTTTTAAATTGTGTTGGAAGGGAACATATACATCGAGGGTGGTGGTAGGGGGGCAGTTTTTTTTATGTATGATTCCCTCATTACTCCTCAACCTTTGAATATATGATGGAAGCCGGGGTATATTATTTGGGGAGGAGGCATATATAACTAAAAAGTATAGATGGCTAAAACGTGAATAACCAGTAGTTGTTTTTATTTGATATCATTCAGAATCCCTCAGTGAAAAATATCCCTGCTATCCACAGTTATCCATTGATATTATATTTTATTTTAACCAGGTGATAATCGAATGAGAGAAAGTTAACAAAGAACTGGTCTTCCTTCCTTTCTACACCTGTTCGATTTTGCAGTCCGTGTTGAAATAGATGGAAGCATTTTAAATTTGAGGTACTGAACTGTGCATATATTCCAGAATAAGAGTATTGAGTGGATGTTTTGGTAAAGATTAGACCTTAGGGATATCTCTCATTTCCTATGGCTTTCAATCCTGCACAGACACTCATCATTACTTAACACTTCTCTCCACTCTTCCTCTGATACTCAAGTATCACCACACATGACGTGTATATGCAGAAATGAAGGCAGCCTTCACAGAATCAAACCTTTGTTGCTTCCATGTTTTGTAATCAAATGGTAGACCCTTCTTCGGAAATATTTTAACAAAATCACAAAAGCCATTAGTAACTTCGAATAATATCCTCACGTAACCAACGATTAATGTCACTTGTCGCTATCTTTCATGAGTTGGGCATCCCTAATGAAAGACACTAAGCTGAGTTTGAGAACCAGGCTCTCTTTCTAAATAATATGGTCCAGGTACTCCTCCTAACAACTTAGGTATCAACACTTGTCCTGTCACAGAATGATTCTTGAATAAAATCTTCGAAATACTGTGCAGCACAACAGTGTGATCAGTCTCACTCTTCCCACAACCGAGAATTTGGAACAATGTGTACAGCAACCAAGAAGAAACCGCAGAGGCAGAAAGGAGACAAACATCATATCCAAGAATGTAGAAGATGCCCTATCGAGTTTTGAATTATGAAGGGATTTCACTGCCTCTTGGCATTCAGTTTCATGTATTTCACGTGTTGTTTGAAATCAAAGGTTAAAGCACACCACCATCAAAACGACCGCCATTTTGTGGATCCGTGGAGGGGTAATGGCAATATAACCTAATGTTGACATTTAGAATACCTAAATCAATGCACAAAAGGATCTCTTCATTGCATTTCAATGGTGCCATGATGAGAGACCTACCTTTAGCATGCAACAGATTCTTTATATATATTAGCAAGAATATTCATTAACATCTCCCTCAGTGGAATGGCGTAGTTCAAATGTGAACTCTCAAAGATACTGCACCATGCTTCAAATTAATGTAATATTGGATTCTGTTCATCTTTCCGAAACCTGGGCTTCCTAAACTATAATGTTTTTAAGTATATCCCCAAAATTGTTCCCAGCAGAAAGAGGCATAGCTTTGGGGCAAACACAAAGAGGAAGCATCATCCATGGTGCCTTTTTAAGCCTCAAATCATTTAATTTTCTCAGCCTATGCTACATACCCTTCCGCGTGTTAGCCTACCAGAGACCGCAATGCTACACCACAAATGCCCTTCAATTATGTTTCTGCTGCTCTGTGGATATCAGTAACTTGCGATATAATGTTCCACTTTGTAACGTATGCTGGATACAGTGGTTATCAGCAGATCCTAATTGACTGATCCTCACAGCGTTCTATTTAAAATTATAATGTTACTCATTGGGGTTATTCGCCCCTCAATTACCACCACCAAAATTAGATTCTTCTCCAATTTCCAACACCCTTCTACCACCTAAGTCTTATGTTTTAGACCCTACCTGCAGACTTTAGTAAAATATTAAAATTTGCTATAAATTAGCATTTTTATTAACAGCTGGGCTTAACCTTTCACACACGCATTGGGATTAATAAAGTCAACACACTGGTATGCTTTGAGCGCACATGTTAAACTGGTATTTTTGCTTTCCTTCCTTTTCCATTCTTGTGGAGTGATTGTTATTTCATGCATGTTGCATTCACTGTGCTTTCGCTAACATCCAACTAGTCAGAACCCCTGCTAATTTAAAACATTTCTTCATTCTCTCCATGACAACAGTTTTCTGACATCACAGGAAACCTGGCACAACATTCATTGCTTATACTGTGATATCAATGATGTACTTCCTGAATATCGAAACACAATATCGAAGGGACACAATATCGAGGACAGACTATCAAAAATAAAATATCGACAGGTAAGTAAGTCTAGATTTTCTATACCCAACTCCACATATAAGTCCCTATGTGGTCATATAACTTCAAGGTACATAGATGTAGTGTTAGGATTAGTGAATCTCTTCTTCCTTATCTGCACTTACCTTTGAATATTTTGTCCCTCAATATTCTGTTCTTAATTTTCTTGTACCACAGTATTGTTGGTGTTGATATTCAGAAGTAGAATCATATCAAGCCTTCACTTCAGGGGTGGATTGCCAGTAATAGAGCATTTGAATAAAATGCAATAATTAAAATTTTAATTAACGTGTAGAAATTAACATGAGTATAAACAGAAGAAAATGCTTCAGGAGAAAATGTACACAGCTGCCACACTTACACATTCTAAGCCTCAATCTGTTTTATTGAAATGTTAAAAGTCTTTCATTTAGAAATGTTAAAGAAACAAATATTCTTTTGTGAAAAATGCGCTAATGAAGATATGATAAAGATGGATACTTTTGACCCTTCCTAAAAGATGCTTTTTCATTAAAAAATGAACATTTTATAAGATGATTCACATATTTTGTAGCAATGTTGCTGTTTTGTTAAAAGCTCATTGGTAGAATTGATTAGGATATAGCTTTAAAAACGAAACAGTGCAATCTTATATGAAGAATCAGCAGAAATTCTGCATGCTGACCCCTTGAACTAACTCATTTTCCTTTTCAGGTTATTTCATTGCAAAATGTTTATAGTTTTCCTAGAAGATGCTAAAATTTCTACATAACTCAATTTAGTTTGAAGGATAGTCTAAAATAAGTATTTGTGGGAAAACTCAGCCAAAAGGGGAGCTGAACCTTGCTCAATATTAGTTGCAATAATTTTAGTTAACAAAATTGTTAGTTAAATGTCTCTTGAAGATACAGAGAGGAGTACTCCTTTTCCCAGGAAAACCTCGGATGGTGCTTGGATGGAAGAAGACAGAAGATGCAACAGTTGCTGATACTAACAAAACGTGTTGTTAATATAAGTGTGTGCCTAGACTAGTCTGAAGATCTTCACTTCTCCTTACCTCCCTGTCTAACCTCATGCTGGCTCGCATATTACAGACTTTAGCCTGAAATGTTTCGATTGAGACCCTTTTCCATTGTCTTGGAACCTGTGTTTTATTGCCTTGAGACTCTACTGAGTTTCTTAAACTTCTCTTTATGGGACGTTCTGTTTTGCTCATCTTAGTGAACTGAATTTATTGAAGGTTTATGCTTGATTTCACCCTCTCAATTTACAGCACGTTAAGGGCGCTAGCTGAATTTTTTCATTTATTCATAGAATAATGATTCTTTCCTTTCTGGCACATGCTTATTATTGATTTATGCATTGTATTGATACTAACCTGATTTGAATTATCAATTGATGAATAAACCTGATTTAATAAAATTGATCTACTAAAGATTTGAAATAATAAAACCTTTAAACATTTCTTTACACTTTCTTCATTGACTCGCAACTAATATTGATTATTGAAGATATTGTTAAACTGATTAGTGATTAGATAACTCTTCTTGATTCCATGGGCAAGGTATATATTGGTCTGACTGTGTGAGGGTTAGCCTGAATTATTTTTATAAACCCTCATACTTAATTTAACCTGACTCTCACTTCACCACCAGTTGCAACTAAGAATGTTGTGGACATGCACTTCATTTATTCATTCATGTATAATAATTAGGCCTTGCCAGGGACTGCAGCTACTACCCTCAGTTTGCCCTTTAGTACCTCTAGCACTGCCCTTGCTTCCCCTGGTCATAGATATTGTAAAGGCAGTAGAAGGAACCTAAAGGAAACAAGCTTCTGAGAGCCCTCTTTCTTTTCTGTGTTTTCTATTCTTTGTGTTTGCCCAAATCCCTTCATATCTAGTAGGGTTGGAAAGCAATACAAAGGGTTTAATATTGTGATGTCAATGGATGAGGAACAGCCGACTGAAGCTGAACTCGTAGAAAATGGAGGTCCTCATCCTCGGATCCACCCCCTCGGCCTGGGACGACTCCTGGTGGCCGACTAGGAACACCCCCAACACTCACCGACCACGCACGCAACCTAGGGGTCATCCTCGACTCTACCCTCTCCATGACGAAGCAGGTCAATGCCGTCTCCTCCTCCTGCTCCAACACCCTCCGCATGCTTCGCAGAATCTTCAAGTGGATCCCCACCGAAGCAAGAAGGACAGCCACCCAGGCCCTCGTCAGCAGTAGACTGGACTACGGAAACGCACTCTACGCAGGAACCCCGGCCAAACTCCTGAAACGGCTTCAACGCATCCAGAACGCCTCCGCGCGCCTGATCCTCGACATCCCTCACCGCAGCCACATCGCACCCCACCTGAGAGACCTACACTGGCTCCCTGTCAACAAGAGGATAACCTTCAAACTCCTCACCCACGCACACAAGGCACTCCACAACACCAGACCAACGTACCTCAACAGCCGACTCAGCCTCTACAACCCCACCTGCCAGCTCGGCTCCGCAGACCGCGCCCTCGCCACCGTCCCCCGCATCCGAAGAGTGACCACCACCGGCAGATCATTCTCCCACCTCACCGCCAAGACATGGAACATCCGCCTGCGGCAGACCGAAGACCTTCTGACCTTCTGACCTTCAGAAGACTTTTCAAGACCTGGCTCTTCGAACAGTAGCAGCTTTCCCCTCCCTCCTAGCGCCTTGAGACCCTTGCAGGTATGTAGTGCGCTTTACAAATGCCATGATTGATTGATTGATTAATGAGGGCATGATATATTTCAGCTACTCCTGGTTGATTGCAGAACCAATCTCCATGCTAGCGGTTGATATTTAATTTTGCTTTAAAACGGGTATGGTTTTGAATCAGAGCACTGATTGTTATGCTTTGGTGGTTACATTTGTACTGAATTGTTTCTGTGTGAACGCTATGTGTGCATTCATGAGGGGAACCATCTAGTGCCATCCAAGGATGCAGATAATCTATCATGTTGTTGTAGAATGTTGAGGCTGGTGCTGACAGCTGATACGAGGCAGTTTAATCACTACTAAACAATCTTCATTTCAGGGTGTCCTAGGTCAGAGTTATGTTTCTAGAAGTTTGAACATGGGGTAGGTCTCCTGCTCCTGAATTATTGATCCAAACTGGAGCTGTAAGGTGAAAGTTTGACCTTGTATCACAGAACTCATGTGAACTATCAGGATCCCAAATTAAGTGGCTTTACTATAGCATTATAGGCAATTTCCGGGGGCTATTACAGTTGTTAAAGGTCCTGACTCTGAGTGAGGGCCTATAACGGTGATGAGTGCCTTTAACAGCTGGTAGATTCTGTGGTAGAAGGGCTATAATGCTATTTCAATATTCCACACGCAGAGGGTTGACTGTTCTAAGTTAAAAGGGTTGAAAGTGAACGACAATCTTCAGCATGTTGGTGCAGAAGTATTTTACCAGTCATTATTGGCACTAAGTCACTCCATTGTCTGCAATGGAGCTCTCCACATTCTATTGTTCTAATATAGCCTTCTATTCCACTGCCTAAAGTTATACTGGTTGTTAAAAGCCCTGATCCTGAGTTGTAGGCCAAGCCACAGGCGAGGGCTTACAACAAGGGAGAGGGCCTTTAATAACTGGTACAGACCGAGGCAGAAGGGCTATCAGGCTATTAGAACACTCCACCCACTGAGGGTAGAATATTCTAAATTAAAAACGGAGAATCATTAAAATGCTGGTGCAGAAGGATAATAAGCCTGGAGCTACTCTGTTGTCTTCAATGGAGCTTTCAATATTCCAAAGTTCGAACAGAGGTTATTGTCCCACAATACTTACTGATTGGCCAGCAGGCCAGACTAAATGTATGAGAGAATGAATTAATGGTGAATTTGTGACTCTCTAGAACGTTACCACTTAGTACCACAGAGTAGGAATACTACGAGTCTTAACCTGGTTCAGGGAATGCAATCCTGAAGGAAAAGCAAGTTGCATGAGTGTTGGGGACATTCAACAAGAAGTAACAGTCTCCTATGTGCATTTTTGGACAGTGACTATGCAGTTCAGCATATAGAATATTTATAGGAACCAAAATTCTGAAAAACAGTTTCTCTTAATGGAAGAAAGTAAGTAATGAATCGATTAATATTTTGGGAAAAGCCCCAGACAAGAAGCCTCACTCAAAAAAGGATTTGTAGAATGAGGGAGATGTATGAGTTAATATAAACTTTCAAAGCAAGTATGTTCATGGTGCTACTTACTTGTTTAACTCAGGCTTATGAATCTTATTATATTGCTCCACATTAAATTAATTTTTAACAGTGAAAATGTGATTACAAAAGGCTTGCGGCTTAGAGGTGACACAGTTCCCTGGAGCAGCGGAGATCCCCATCTTCAGTTAATCTGGCATAGCTGAACTATTATTTGCATCTAATTTTTAAAAGGTTAATTCCTCAGAGCAGAACAGTCAATATACATCTGTCAGTAATAGTTTGATATTAGCATGTATTCAAAGGAAATCCCTGATGGGATGATAGTCATTGATGTGTAAGTTCATACTCAACAGAAGTTAGGGTCCAGATTTATGGAGAAGTCATGTGATGCAGTAAGTTGTTGCATTGCCTAAGAACAAGCGAGCAGGGCAGCCCCATATCTACTAATTGGGATGCTCGTGTACTTTAGACAGCCACGCCCTAGGCAGACTTCCTTGTGCCAATGTGCAAGAGTGTCTGCATTGTCTGAAGAATAGTTGTTATACCGCTAAGGGGTCTCTTCCAGTACAAACCTGTGCTTTAAGGTGTTTTAGCACTTTGCATGTGGATGTACAATGCAGCACACATGCAAAGTGGGACAAACGAGAAGAAATCACAAGCATTTGCAATGCAATAGGTCTCGCATTTACCAGAGTTTAAGCTGTTGGCATTGTAAATGACAATGCATTAAATTTATGTTTAAAGAAAAAAAAACATAAATAAAAGGCATTTCATTTACAATGCCATCAGCTAAAACTCACGTAAATGCGAGACCTGTTGCATTGCAAATGCTTGTTCTGCTTTTATTGTAGTGATTTATAACTGTCTATATGGCCCTTATGATACAATAAATATTGTGAAACACGTGTTGGCTCTTTACTGCTGTCACATTACTCTATAATAAAAAATATTAATTTTGGATACTGCCTCTCGTCTGTTTTGGTGGGTAATAAAGTGCATGAGAGGTGCAGTCATGTGCAATTAACAGAAGCGTCAACGCCCCAGAAGAACGGAGACTGGTACTCGGTGTAGATGAGCTCAGAAACACTGGCTCCTTTTTCAAAAGTAAATTGAATAACTTGAGTGATGAGGGGATGACTTACAAATCATTTCGCATATTAGTGTCCATTTATTTTCCTGTTCGCTATCTGTAAGGATCTTTTCTATCTGTGTTGTGAGTTTTTTATATTTGTCTATCTGTGCAGACTTTTTCTAGGGCTGTCTGCGACCCTGATGCATAGTTCAAGAAGCAAGATAGTACCCAGCAATATATATTTATTCTAAAATCACATATGGCGGTAGAAAATTGGAAAAGTCTAAATGGAACATTCGGAGATAGGCCTACTCACAATAAGTGCTACAACAATCTTCCAGTGAAAGGCCGGAAGTGCATGTCCAAAAAAAGTTGGTAATAGATGGCCAGTTTTAGAAAAAAAAACACTCAGATTTAGCTAGCTATATCGACAGCATGAACAATGACCTGGAAAACAAACTTCACTCACCACTAGCATGCTTGCCGTTTTCCTGCACCTGCCTTTTTTAATTGAATGATGCCATGTCCAATTGTTGGCTATTATAACATTATGCATTGGGGGCGAAGGAGAGCAGGACCAACAGAGTGTAAGAAAATGAAAGGCCTCGATAATATGATTACTTATTGTCTTTTCTCACCCTTAGGTCTGCTGAAAAAGCTGAATACGCAGAGGAGCATTTGGCAAGTGTAAAGAACGCCCTCTTCATTTAGTTTACTATTATGGCTTTCACAGGGGCGAGAGTGCCATTAACCCTATTGTCGAGGAGGCCGATTTCCTTTGTGCAGACGCGCAGGAGCCATAGAATTTTTGGCCTTGCATTTGGTCTATTTGTCCATCAAATATCACTGATGAAAGGACCCGGGCAATCTGCGAAGGACACAGGCCTCCGGGAATCCTCATTAAACTTCCGAAAGTTTTTGCTGTCACTCGCTTTGAAAAGACTCTTGTCTCGTAGGGCATCTGTACGAAAGCTAGCGCCGCCACAGCCCTCAGTGAGCAGGGCCATGCAGCCCGGCCCAGACAAAAGGTGTGGCGCCCGGGCAAATGGCCTTCGTTTCAGCTGCGTCATCGGTCACAGCTTTCACCACAGAAAGGCTTAGAAAAACATGTTTATTTAACTTGGCTTCCCGAACAAAGAAAAAGTGCAAGGGAAAACAGCCAATCTGTTGCTTTTACCCTCCATGCGTACTGAAAGAAAAATATGTTTTTGATCCCGGAAAAAAAAAATACCACCACACTGCTCGACCAAAACATTCTCAGACTCAAAAACCTTCTCAATTAATTGGCTTGAGTGATTTATGGACTGTTGGTGTGCGGACAATTGGAACACATGTTAAAATTAAAACAGACAAGACCACAGCGAGATTATTTTACAAAATACAAGCGTCTAGTAAACAATAATAAAAGTCTGCTTTGCTTTATCTCTATATCCTATTATCGCTCTATTTGAAAAGCCGATGGCTCTATTTCTTAAGAACACAACTTCTTACGACTGGATTTACTTCAAGAAAAAGAACATGTTTGAACTTTGAATGTTCTCACTCGTGGAATCCTCCACTGACAGGGGGGCTCTTTCGAGAGGAATGCACTGCATATATTAACAAGTCTACCCTCGTTTCTCGAGTAATAACAGGTTTCACCGCGTGAGGACGTTTCACCACGCGAGGAAGGGTGACGCTGCCCTTCAGGCGGGTCTCTGTGACTCATCGTCCGTCATCACTAAACGCACAGAAACTATACCACTGACACTAGAGGCCTCGGTGGACAGAATGAGGAGCAGAGAAGGTGTCACGGAGACCGGCATCTGCAAGTGTGCAACAATTAAGACCCTGTGAAAAAGCAGTGCCATGAGCTGGAAACGTAAAGTCTTAAGCGAATGGCAAGGGGTAGGGTTTCCTAAGTGACAAACATACGAGAGAAATAAACACTAGCTATTTTGACACGCGAGACGCGATGGTGTGGGGGGGGAGGGAAGCGGGACTTCTGAGGAAAACTGGTGTGAAATAGCAGCAGGGAAGGGGGCGGAGAGGGGCTACGAGGGAGAGCGACATAAAGCTATATGGCTGCTTTGTGCGCGTACACGCCTCGTGCACTGTAGCTCTATGCCATGGGAAGCACTTTCAAAAACTCACTTACAAAATGTCTCAAAGAGACAGCTTTCGCTGTCTCAGCGAGACCTAAAAACATTACTCCTCATTAAACCTGCCTCAAGGAGGCATAAGATCTTGGCATAAATCCCTGTTTGCTATTCTTTATAGATAGGGATTTGCATCAAAGCCCATGGGTGGCTGCGTAGGATTGCCCATGCACCAACCATGGAAAGCCCCGTTGATGAAAAGTAGTTCAAGCCAAGGAAGTGAGCAACTTTGTGTAACTTGGCAACAACACTTCTCTGCTAGGTCTGCTTAAGCATCTTCCTCTGAACACCTGGACCTAAATTTACTGTTCTTTTGCACAGGTACTCAAGTAATGCAAAGAATCACAAAGAGAAGTGTCAATCAAATTTTGCAAGCAACATTTTTCTAATGCCAGCAGGTTGACTCAAGCACACCACAAAATGGCTTTGCATTGCATAGTGCTAAACCTCCGGCTATATGTGCAATGAGGTGGGGCAAGCATAAGCACTCCCAGCACTCCCTCAAACTTAGATCTACTAATTAAGTCTGACTAGGCTTAGCATGAAATCTCAGTGCAAACTGAATGCAGATGCCTACAATGGGCAAAAGGGAAATTGTGTGTGTCTACTGTGCACAACGTGTGTAATCACTGCGCAATTAAACATATGACATGATTCACCCATGGCAGCTGACTCCATGTACAAATTTCGGTCAAAACACTGGTCATTTGTCGCAGACAGCACAATGCTTGGCTTCACATAAAACCAATTTCTTTGCACAGGTGCAACCAATGACATCCTCTTCTTACAACTCTTTGTACATATAGCACTGCCAATGTTCTACTCTCTGCTCAATGCAATGATCTAAGCAAGGGGTTGCCATGTACAGGTGGTCGCTGCCTCAAAAGTTAGCTGTATTGTTTTTCACCAGGTGAAGGGAAAAGTCTTACCAGCAAGTGTGAGGCCTTTGTAGGTTAACATCTGGGGCCCACAGCAGCTCCTCCTGTCAGCACTGAATCTCACATCAGATATCACTCTTAGAACACCCTCAGAGCTTCTTCCGAGATGTTCTATGTTGGAAAACAAATGACAGCATCTCCACAGACGAGAGAGGATGAGGATGTGGTCCGCTGGCTGCGCTGCCGCCTCTGGTGCAGGAAACCAGGGTTCGAGCCTCGAGGTCACGTCCACATCCTGTGATTCTGGGCAAATCACTAAATCTCCCCGTGCCTGAATGTGTAATGTAAATACAGTGCTATGTAAAGCGCTCCAATACCTTCGGGTTGAGTTCGCGCTACATAAATATGCAAAAATAAAAAAAACACAAAACCTCCAAAAGGCTAGAGGGGCTAGCTCTGACATGCTTCTGACTCTGTACTACCCCAACTGCTTTTTAGAGGCATTGGTGGCAGGTCTGGAAATCTGGCTTTACCATTAAACTCTCCACATTATTTATTCTCGTTCATATTCAATAATTGAGATGTTCTCAATGTCGGTGCATGCCACTTGTCCATATCTCTACTAAAGCCACTCACTAGTAGCATTTATATTTAATATTAAAGTCATCATCCTGCCTTTCTCTACCAATCTTTGCTGCTACTGCTGCTGCCACTGGATGCAAACTCTGCTGCTGTCATACCCTGATAGATTTTCCACACCTACTATGAGTACTGCTGTGAAGGTGGAATCTCCTGCAGCCATCACATCATATGGTGCTGCTCAGGGCCAGACAGGAAACCAAAACCAGCCCTGGCAAGAATGTACAAACCAGCCCGCCTCCTTCCTCCTCGCTCTCACCAGCAAAGACTCCTCTGCAATGGCAGAGGAGCATCGCCCAACTGGCTCAGAGCCAACAGCTGAAAATAAAACAATATATTTTTCTTTTTTTAGCTGCTGACTGAGCCAGTGTGTGCAGGGAGGGCTGGGCCATGGGAGGGGGGAGGAGGAGTGGTAGATGCACTTGTAAGTGCGCATATCAGTTTGCCCGGCCGTCTTAGGCCCTCCAAACTGACATGCGCGCTTAGGTTTCTCCAATCCAGCTGTTTTGCACAGCCGGGTTGAAGAAACAGCACAGACTCCCTGTGGCTGAAAGAGCATTAATCTAGTCCACTCAGGCCAATTCCCACGCTGCTCTCAAGCTTGAGAGCAGCACGGGGATTGGATGGGGAGTCCGTGATTCTGTCCCAGGGACTGCTGTGGCCAGGAACTGGAAGCAGAGGAGCATGAGTCGGCCGGCCACACAAGGTAGGTCCTTAAATATTTTCTTACTATTTATTATTAAACTCCCTGCCTCACGCTCCCCCCCCCTCCGAGCGCTCCACCCACAGCTGCCACTGACTCTCACATCTCAGTTTTCTCCCTCTCTCCTCTCTTTCATTTCTGAAGCCCGCCCTGTGCCTTCCATAATTACCCAGGGAAAGTGGAGAAAATGGCAGAGGTGCCAGCAGCAGCCCCCACCCCCTCAAAACCAGCCTGAAAAAGGTCCCTGGCTTGGTATTTTGAAAAGGTGGAATCTTATAGTGTTATTTGAAGATGCCCAATAGACTCCTACATATAGAGGGCGTGCAAAACTTGTTAATGTGATATCGCGTGATTACGGAAAATGTAGGGAGCATAAATTAAATTACATCTAATTTTGCTTAATGCAAATCTGTTATTCAACACTATATCTAAGCACAGAATGCATACTCATATCGGTTTTTGACATGAGGACACATTTTGTGCTAAAAATAGAACTACACAAGTGCGTGGAACAACAGCTGCTCGCGTTCTGGTTGTTTGCCTTATTTCTCTGCTATAATTGTTTAGCAATCTGCAGCATAAATATGTGGCATGGTGCTGATTTTGGCAATTGTAACGCGAAATTCCCAAAATTATGCAAATAACTCGGTCGCAATTTAAATTTCTCTGGCACCTGGGAACTACACTCAATTACAATGCTAACCTTGTTTCACCTGTTCACATTGTAAAGAGCCACCTCTGAGCGTTGCAATGGGACTCAACCTACCATAATGCACTTTAACGCCCACTAGGGCGGAGAGGTATGTATAAAGCGTTTCTCCTCGGTGTTCAGTGCTTTAAATGGGCAGGTACTGAGTACCTGCACTTCTTTAATTTGAAAGGGAAAGTACCTGCACTTCCAAGTACAGCTGCGTAACATTTAATGGGTGAGTACCTGCACTTCTCAGGAGCAAACAGGTACTTTGAATAAAGAGTACCTACACTTCAATATTTGCATTTAAAGCACTGTCTGTGTTCCAACACCTGAGGCCGATTTAAAGAATTGGGCACTTGTTTATTTTGTGTTTACCCGAATGAAGAGCATTTATCCTCTTCTGTGGTGGCTGCATAATGAATGACTATCATTATAGAATCTGTGTCCTCTTCCATGGCTGCAGGATTCATTCCTCTGACACTTCGGAAGGCAGCAGACGGCTCTTCATTCATAATGTGCCTTCCTTGATAAGAAAACAAAACGGAACTAGCTGGCAGGCTCCCCCACCGGCTGCCTTCAGCTCTTCCATCACTGGAATCGCTGTGCCAGCATCCCCTGCCAAAGAGAAGCAGCCTGATGTACCAAGCGGCAAAGGTGCCAAGCTCTCAGAAGCACATGGAGCCGCTGTGGGGGTAGGGGGTGGAGGCAGAACATGGATGTGGCCGAGTGGTGAAAGCAGTCAACCTCAAAGCTGGGGAACCGGGTTCGAGTCTCGGCAGGGACGCCCAACATCCTGTGATTCTTGGCAAATCACCTAATCTCCCCGTGCCCAAAAAATTGAATGTGTGAGTGTAGGACCGGGGGTCACCAGGCCCTAAGGGGGTAGCGTGACTCGAGCAGGTAGGCATCCAAGGGCTTACGTGTAAAGTGACCATACAGCACACACATCCACTGAGACAGGAAACGCACGCAATAATTGACACCACACAGTAGTTTGAATAAACCCAATCAGTTTTATCTAGATCAACCTTAGGATCAAAAGCATTTCATTATGAATAGATTAGCAGTTCATTCCAACATCAAAACCTGGCCTTGAATCCAAGCGCGACACCTGGTGGTCCTGGGGAGCGTCAAACACAGCGTTTACGCAAAGCGCTGCACCTAGCAATTTAATAGCGCTTTTAAAACATGGCATTTAACATAGCGCAGTACATAGCAAGGCAATAGCGCGTTAAAACATGGCATTTGACATAGCGCTGCACATAGCAAGGCAATAGCGCTTTAAAACATGGCATGGAAACATAGGCACATTCAATATGGCTGGTCATTGAAGCACTACCTGATAACTCACTGGAGCATTTCAACATTGCATTCCCTTGGAGCATTAAACATTACCAGCCATTACAGCGCTAGACATCGCATTTAATTAGAGCATTAACCATTGTATCTAAGCAAGGGGGCTGCACATGGCAAGATCTTTCAGCGTCCACCATAGCGTGTCTTGACAGCGCTTCCCCATACCAGGAATCCAAGCGCTACCTCGCGCACTGGCTCGGAGCCTTCCTAGTGGGTATCAACCCTGGTCCCTTCTTCCAGTGTCCCGCCGGGCCAGAGACTCCGTTATTTAAAATTGAGGCGGCCGCCGGCCAGTGCGGTGCCGCTCCCGGGCAATAGGAGGCCCACCGGGCTCCACACGGGACTCCCCCGGGGGAGGGGCGAGTCTAGGGCCTCTGTACGGCCGTCCGCCCGCCTCCCCAGGGGGGTTACCTTGCTCGGGGGTCCCTTGCGGGCACTGGCGACGGTCTCCTTCGGTTGGGGGGGGGGCTCGCACTCCTTACCCTGTCAGCGGCTGATGAGGCCTCCCGGCGATGTCCGGGTCGAGGGGAGTCACGGTCCCGGGTCCTCCTCTGGTGCCGGGGGACTCGGAGATTTCCTCGCAGGGTTCTAAGGCTCGCGCCCGCAGCCGCCAATGACAGTGCGGCCTGCGAGGGCGTGGCCCAGTTGACGAATCGCACAGCGGCGGGGCGGTGTCGCGCAGTCTGCCCCCGTCACGTGACGGTGGAGGACAACTTCACGGCCTACCAAGGCCTTCCCCAAATTCCGGCGGCGTTATTCAGGCTGCGACGGCAGCGGCGGGACCCCGGGCTTCTCCGCGGGCCCCGGTGTCAACGGGGGCAATCTTTCCGGCCCTGGGCCGTAACGATGAGTGCTCCTCAGGTCCTCTCAACGGAGGGGGGGTGGAAATTAAGGGGGTGGCCTGCAGCTCGGGGGTGGTGATTATTTCGGCACCCAGCGCCCCCTTTTCCTTCAGCGACGCCCCAGCTCGGGGCAGGTAGGCAGGTTGTGCAGGGGCAGGCCACACGCCCATGGCAGAACAGGATAGGGGGGACCCAGGCAAAGTCAGGGAGCGCAGGGGTGTCACAGCGCTAGTACCTGGTCGATCCCCCAGCAGTTCAGTAGTAAGTCTCTGTAGTAAGTTTCAGTTGTGAGTTTCTTTGGTAAGGTTCTGTCGTCCTTCTGGCGCTTGATGGATCTGGCGCCCTTCACAGTTTTGTTCCTTGGAGGGGGGGGGGGGGGTAGGTTAAGTTTGTGACTGAAGGGAGTCCTCAGTCAGGCTTGGTAGGCTGTCCCTGGGTTCCCCTCCCGCTGGGCCAGATCAGTGGGCTAGTTCAGGATCCCTCACTCAACTTAAAAGGCAGCACCTAAGCCCTGTCACTTTCAGTGGCATAGGTCCCTGACTAGGCCCTACCGCCTAAAACTCCTGCGTAGGTTCCCCCAGGTCCCCGTCGCCCCAACTGACTAAAAATGTTCCCTCCTTTCCTTAAGTAGCCCTAGGTCAGGTGACCACCCTCTAAGGCGGCAAAAGTAAACCCCACCCTCCTTCTAGAAGGTTCCAGCAAGTTCCAGGAGCTTCCCCACTCTAGCTAGAGGACAAAAAGGCGGGCTGGTGTCGCAACATTGTTGTAGGGTCCCAGCCAGCTCCTGGCAACTAGGGTGCTGCTAAAAAGGCCACTCCGCAGTAGCAGGGGCCTGTGGCAGCCATCTTGGGGGAAGAGAGCACCTGCACCTTAACACTGATTAGCAGTGAAAAGGCGCTCGGAGACCTAAGGCCAACGAAAAAGGGGGTGGAAAAAATGAGGCAAGGGCAAAAATACAGGGAAGACCACCCTAGGGCTGACAGGTCTAACAGTGAGTCTGTAATGTAACTAATGCTCATGTAAAGCGCTCTGATACCTTTGGGTCAAGTTTGCACAATATAACAAAAAAAAAATGTATAATAATCATATAGATGTATATCCCTATTACATATATGTAGCATTGCTAGTTGGAGCGACATATGGTGTTTTCACTCTGCATATAATGATATTTAAAACATGTCTGAGGTAATGAAATCTGATATGGCTAAATATGTTGATTAGGTCTTTTATTTGCACATACGGTAAATTAGATTGATTGTATCTGAATTAACAATCTTATAACTATGTATTGTGCATGTCACAAGATCGAAAATTAAAGAAACAGAAAGTGAAGCCACTTATTACTATCGTTACAGTGTGCTGTATTGCTGTCAGCAGTCACATGTGTTTTTTTCACTATTTATTGAATTTACTAACGTAGCGTGGTCATGTGATCAAGGCCACAGGACGGGGCCGAAACGCGTAATGGGCAGCACATAGAAAATAAATAGTTTATTTTAAGCACAAGATTATGTTTGGAGTCCGTACCTGCTCTTGTGCTTGATCGGCACTGGGACTGTTGGTTTTGAAATATATATATATATGTGATCAAGTCCCCTGGGAGGGACGAACCCGTAATGGCTGCCGCACTTTGGGAGTAAAATAAACATTGCGGTGTGAATAGATTTCCAGTGGTCCGTGCTCTTTCGTTGCGCATGCAGGAAAAGGCGGTACCTTGAAAGAGTGTTTTTCGATATATATATATATATACACATACACACACACACACATATATATATATACATATATATATGAAGGACGTTGGGTGAAGGTGATTCGGTGGAAGGAGGGTTTCATTACTGGTCTGAGCAGGTTGAGGCCATTTTGTGGTAGCAAATAAAACTGCCTTGATTCTACCGTTTGAATGAAATGATGTATGCATGGCTCAGCCTGGCAAAGCAGTGGGCTGTGTGTGCCAGCACAGCCCAGCCACAACCCACTCACTACCCCCTCTGAGTACTGACACCCAGTGGAAAAGCAAGTTGCTTTTGATGCTACAGTGGAAGCCCTTAGTGTTTTTCTATTTTCCTGTTCAATAAAACTGTAAATAAAAGGACTTGAGTTTGAAGAAGAATAATTGTCTTTTTTCGCTTTCACACATAATTAAAGGTTGCTTATAGTTCTAGCATGCTTGCTTTAAATAAATAGGATTTCATCATAAAGCAAGGAACGTTGGTTGGAATAATTCAAACGCCCCGGGGCCATAGGCTGTATTGGCTCAACCCTTCCTGTCAGAAATCTGACTCAATTTCCCCATCTCTGGCTATAAATACTGGCCATTGTCATCCTCCAGTGGCAAGTGGTAAACACAGATATTTGGCTGGCAAACCAAAGCTGACCTTATGAGTATTTGTCAAAAGCAATCATTTCCTTTCTTTGTACAGAAGTAAACAAGCCTCCATTTTTCACCATGAACGTGTCGTTTTGATGGATGAACGTGAATGCTCCTGGGCTTCTATTGAACGTTGGTTAAGTGCGCTATGGTACATGAGACGTGCAGAGGAAATGTACTGACATTGCGACGTCATCAGACAGCGGTCCTTCGCGTGCTGAAGCTAGAGAGGTCCGAGCTGCTCGCCTTCTAGAACATTCTGAAAGATGGGCGTATCCAAAGTTAGTACACGTGGCTCATCAAGTATTCTATCGGTGGAGGAAGGAACTGTGCATCCTGAGATTGCGAGGTCATCAGACAGCGGTTCTTCGCGTGCTGAAGCTAGGGAGGTCTGAGCTGCTCATCTTCTAGAACATTCTGAAAGTTGGGCCACCTCATCCTTGAATATTCTATTAGTGGAGAAAATCCAGGCCCAGATTTATCAAGCCTTTGCTTTGTCCTTGTGTCACACAAGGTGATGCAATGACAATGCAAAGGCTTCTGTAATATTTACAAAACTACGCAAGAGGTGATTTGCGCCGCCTTGCTTGGCTTCGTAAAGAAATGTAGCGCAGTGCTGCTGCTTGCGGTGCATTATGTTACATTTCAAGCTGGGCAGGGTTCCATGTGTGGAGCGTGCGAGTTCCCATGCATCCACCAATGGATCTTGGTGCAGTCCCAGATTTACTGAAGCTAGTAAACCTGGGCAGGCATCAAAATGCTACGCCAACACCTGTCCAGGTGGGAAATAACAATGAGAAATATATCCTTGTTTCTTCCTCTTTCATTGCGTGATGCAGAATGCATCACGCATAGAAAGAGGAAAATGTCTGTAAGGATTGTTTTTGTGCAGGACAGTAGAAGTGCCAGTGCAAGGAACGAGCAGAAATGCTCTATATCTTTGTGAATGTGAATAATTTCTGCTCTCTACCTTTCATGTAACACTGCGCAGCACCTTTTTCTGCTGCCCTGTGTTGCATGAAAGACTAGGAAATATGCCCCCAATTTGTATTTAGAACATAACTCTGACCCAGCGAGGGATTTGTAACTCCCCTTAGGGAGCAAGTTAGTAGTGATACCAGCGGTGGTTTCAGTGAAAGGGCGTCGGGGCTCCGCCCCCTTTACATTTACAGCAATCAATGCCAAATCTATTTACTTAAAATAATACTCACTTGTGAGGGGCAGTGTCTGCACCACTCAGAGTCACTGCGATGTTGTTTACTGATCCTATTGAAAACACACACTCCATGACTAGTGTGTATCCGTCACGTCACGTGACTCATGACACTTTCACTTTGCCTTTCTTATTTGCTGGGCTGAAAACCTCCCGGCCCTGAGGGCTGTGATGTCATCAGCTCGGCAAAGACTGAGCATCAAGACACAGTCTCCACCCCTATTTGACATGGAGTTAAAGTGAGCCCCGGGCGTTTCCAATGCAAGCCCTGTCTCACTGAGCGTCCACGTCAATCAGGGAGTGGAGAGAATTGTCACCCCACCCTTTTCCAACTCGTCACAGGGTGTGGTGGGCCCACCCTGCCCACACTGTGACGAGTTGGGAAAGGGTGTGGCACTACGTAATGAAGTGATTGGCCATTTGATTTCTGCGCATACTCTGTCTTCTCTCTTCGTGCGCATTGCCACCAGGCAGTAACGGCATTGCATAGGAGGTGGGAGAGTCGTGGAGTTGAGACCTATTCTCAGTAGTAAATTTCTGATTGACCTCACTTTGTGACCTTGGCCGGGATCAGCCGAAATAAACTAAAAGCAGTAGTCAGAGTCTGGAGACACAGGCATGCAGCCACGGTGTGAAAAACACACATTTAACCCCTTTGCCGCGGCACGAATTCCGCCGCGGCGCTGGGGGGGTTCGGGGTCAGCGCGGCGCTGCCATGCTCATGACGGAACCACGCCGTCATGAGTCACGGGCGAGCTGTGCTCATGACGGAGTGGTTCCGTCATGACCACGCCCGCTTGCATTGTTTGCCGCACAGGCGGGGAATCAGTGCCGCGTGGGCGGAGCGGCCGCCAACGGCCGCAGCATGACGGAACCACTCCGTCATGAGCACACGGCGCCCGTGGCTCATGACGGAGTGGTTCCGTCATGAGCAGGCAAGGGGTTAACAGGTAAAATAACTTCACTATTAATAATTAATTTGAGTGTTTTTGCTACGGTTGTGGAATAAGCGTTTACCAGGCAAAACTTGCTTTATGCTACATTGAAATATTGTTTTCACTCAGTTGGTCTCGCTTTTATTTCACACATTTATGTTCACTGGCATTGTACAGAGTAGAAGGAGCAGTAAATGCGTCCGTGAGCTGTGTACTGTTTATCACATTACCCTACAGTCAGTGCACACAACCGGGAAAACAGTAGTGCATGTCCTGTCTCTGTTACTGCATTTAAAATCACTGGGCGTTGCTGCAAAGGCCTGCATGACTCCTGTTTTAGAAGAGGTGCAGAAAAACGGGAGCATGCAACAAACGAAATGGAGTCTCAAAATGGGATTCATTACACGATAAGGTACCATAAAAGAGACACCATTTTTTAAAAATTAGCCCCTCCCCAACACTCCATTAAAAATATGCGGGCTTCACTTTTCGCTTGCTCGCATGCAAAAATTCATTGACTGCTTACGCCTCACCAATCATAAATTCCACAAGCCGCCACTGAGTGACAATCACCATTTAGTGGGTCAGTCATCGTCCAGGAGGGGTGGACACAAGATAGGGACACAACAGAAACCATAATCACTGAGACATGTGCATTGGAGTAGGCAAAGAGTTGCGGGCTGGGAGGAGACTGCGCCACAGTCTTGAGGAGTGAGAACTTGAGGTTCCGCTTATGGAAAAGATGGTCAGGAGTGAGCAGGAGAGGGGGAGTTAGTGTTTGACTGGTTGTGTGTATTGTTTGACAGGGTCCTTGGAACTGTTTCTTTGCTTGCATCACTCACTCCTCTACAGACGTAGAAAGGCTGGGAAGGAAATGGATGGGATTGTCAACAGAACACTCTAGCGGATGTAATCTTCTGCTGACAGGGAATGAATGGCCGCCTTAGTCCAGAGAGAGGCAAGGGGGACAAACATGCCGCTGGATGTTGATGCACGTGGCATTCAAGCATGATAGAGAGTGGGTTCTAGTGGATGGGTTGAGTTCCTGGTTCGGTATGCATTAGGGAATGGCCGGTGTTTGAGGGGATGAGTGCCTTGATTCAGGCAATTTCAGGAATGATCGGTATGAGATCCGTTGTGGTTTCAGCTCTGGATACATTAGGGAATGGATAGTAGTGGATGGGCTAAGTAGCTGGACACAGACATGTTCGGGACGCAGTGGTACTAAATGAGCTGTGTTCCTAGCTATGTATGCATAATGAAAAGGGTGGAGCTAGAGGGGTTGAGTGCCTGGATCCTGACATGCTGGGAATGAGTGGTTCAAGACGTTTTCTGATCTTAGCTCTGATGAATCTTGGAACGGGTGGTGCTTGAAGGGTTCGGTGCCTGAATCCAAACAAGTTAGGGTCCAGGTGTTTTGGTAAGATCAGTTTGGTTGAGAGACTGGGTCTCAAAAAATCTACATGTGTACACAGGCCCATCTGGTTGCACCATCACAGAACAGTAGCAAATCGCAAAGTTTACAAGGTTGAGTCATTCTCGGTCCTAAGTTGACTGTGGATGAGTCGGATAACATACAAGAGAACACCTACCATCACATCTGTCCTGCCAACCTAAAAACCTTGCACCCTATCACAATTGTAACCTAAGACCAACAGATCTCTGGTCAGGATAACTGATTTGACTTAGGTTTTTATATAGCACAAGCAAATATCCGGAGGCGTCTTAGTGCTAAAGTAACGAGTTTGAGAGAGAGGACTGTGTCAATTGTGTCCTAAAAAGCCATGTTTTTAGAGACTTCTGAAAACTCAAAATGGAGGAAGCAGTTTTTATTTCCAGGGGAGGCATGTTCCAGTTCCGAGTAGTACAGACCACAAAGCTCCTGCCTTCCCATGAAGGAAGTTTATAAGGAGGCACCACCAGATTTGTGGCCGAGCTAGAGCGAAGAGTTCTCTCAGGGGCATACCCTCTGAGTGTCGCTCCTAAAAGGCTGTGCCTGATCCCTGTAGGTGATACAGAGGACTTTAAACTCTATTCTCTTTTGAACTGGGAGTCAGTGTAAGCTCACCAGAGCTTGAGAGGCAGAATGAAATCTGGGGACATGCTTCTGTTTGCCAAGGGCCTGGTAGGTGGGTATAGCTCATCACTAGATGGTGACAGAGTTTGTACTTTTCAGTTTTGACACTGTGATGCATATGCAGCTGACATATCAAAATGTTCTCATAGGTCAGACGAATCAGACAGGCAAAGGGCAAGGATGGTCTGAGATAGGGACACAAAGGTGGTACAACCCGGCGTCCCTGGCAGGAAAAGTGAAACACAGAAGGCCAGGAATGGTCAAAAGCAAAACATGGAGTGGGTGGGCAAGGCAAGTGAAAAAACAGTGTGTCAAAGGTGGACAGTGAGCAAAAATGAAAACATAACTTCACAAATGTGAGAAGGGGGATTGGTGGTGGTCAACTCCACAACGAAGATTTAAAAAAATTGAAAAGCAACAGGGAGGCAGGACGAAAAAGTTCTCCTTCTGGAAACAACAAGGCTCAGACTCAGATTGAACTGGCAGAAGCGCGAAGGAACTGATGCCTCAAAAAGGAGGACCCTGCAGTGCACCCCTGGCTTCAGTGAGTATGGTGTAAGTGCCTGACTAGCAGACAAGCTGAGGGAATCTTCCAAATGTATTGGTCATCAATAAGCACACAGGGTGTCATTGTCACAAAGGTGTTTTCAATGTAACTCATGCTTGTGGCTGAAAATCCCTCCATATATCCCTGTCAGAAATTCAGAAAACGATTTCTGGAGGGTGTAAATGCAGTTACAACAGTGGTACTGGCTCCCATCAGAGGAAGAAATCTGCACTTATAAATCCATTCAAGAGGTCAGTCAGGAAGGGGCGCTCCAAGCATGGGAATGCCCACATACAAGTATGTTTGGGTCATTCTTAAACTTCGATCTAACTCTTTTTCTCCTTGGAAACTGTTGAAGATTTATTGTAGGGGTCTTCTAAACTCATGTGATTTGCTTTTCTGTAACTATTCAAAATTTGGGCAAGATTATGTGAAATGCAAAACTGGCTTTTGGCTCTGTGTATTTTAGTATGAAAAGTGTTCTTGCATCCACTTTGGACATGAGGATGCAAAAATAAAGGACAGCAATCGCTCACTGTCTGTCATTTGCTTTGTTCCCGTTCGTTCCCACTCATTGTTTACAAAGTAACTTTTTTTTTACCGTGAATGGCACGTTATTATGCAGTTAGGCTTGATAGAATTTCATGTAAGAAGAGTAATGCAAAATTACAAAAATTATGCTAATTACACCGGCATAAATCAAATTTCACCCTGGGCCTAATTTATCCAGCAAAGAGCTGGAGAAACTCCCGCTCTAGGATGGGAAAGGGAATGGACCCTCCCACCCCCTCCACATGTGGTGTGGATGCAGAAGAAAAGCTTTCTTCATGGAGATAAAATGTTTTGCCTCCAGAGGAAAACACTGTCCATATACACCCGGCGCTCCTTTCTCTGCTATGTACAATTACACACTGGTGGAATAAGACCCCATGGGGCATATTATCAAGGACGGCGTTAAAAATTATCACCTGTTTAGCGGCAGAAAACTGCAGCTAAAGCGGCAATAATGGGCTTGATAATATGCCCTTGTGAATTCCACAGAAGTCCATGTTCTGGTGTCAACATGGGCTTCTATGGGAATTCTCTGCGGCATATTATCAAGCCCATTATTGCCGCTTTAGCTGCAGTTTTCTGCCGCTAAACCGGCGATAATTTTAATGCCGTCCTTGATAATATGCCCCCATGAGAGTTGTCAACATGCTATTCCCAGATGTAAGCAAGAAGGCAAAAGTATTCTAAACCATACAACCGAGGCAACAGGCTGTCTGCTCGAAAGATGATGGTCTACTTAAGGAGAGCTAAAATGAAATGCACCTCTGAAAGAACCTGTTTGCTATAGCGTTTTTTGAATGACACTTTAAAACTTTTTTTAAAATTTTTTTATAAGAAACCTTTATTACACAGTAAAAAGATACAAACAAGGGCCTACAACCACAAGGGCCGGCCGCTAGAAAGCTCGGGAGCCAGCAAGGCAACGCCATACATTCAAATGAGCCAGAAGCAAAAGCTCCCGAAAGTTCGTAAGCACATATAACAGGCCGCGGCCATAGTCCAAGGGCGATCAAAAAGGACGGTTTCATATTTTCTATTAAAAACAAACAATAACACACAAACAAGGCAATGAGAGTCCGAAATAGCAGCGTGTGCTCCCCAGGACGGGGGAAGATCCACATAATCTGGAATAACTCTGGACAGGAGGTGGTAGTGGGGGGCGGCGGAGAAGAGGACAAAGCACACACAATCACGTAGAATGCGCGGCTAGGGGGACAAAGCGACGTCGACCTCTCGCGGCAGAGGCGGAGCGCAGATATTTCCACAATAGGAATTCCATGGACCCCACACCTTAGCCCACCTCCCCGGCTTGCCTCTCCACTTTAAAACTTTTGACAATTTTTGCCCAAGACTTGTGAAGCCCTAAAAGCAATGGAAGGATTACTCATCTGCACCTTATACCTCAGTACTCGTTCAAATCTGGTGCCTGGAGTTTTTCGACTCTTTCCCATAGGTACTTTGTTTGAATTTTAAACCAGAAGTGACAATCCGCCAAGAGATACCATTTGACAGCCCAATCCTTATGCACGAATCATCATAGCACCCTCTGATTGATTTGAAATCTTTGATTGGCTTGCGCTTGATTGGAGATAGCAGGAAAACTGATGGGCAAACTACCTCCCAGTTGAAACGAGTAACAGGCGGAGCTGCTGGAAGCATTCTAGGCAGTGCTCTCGTCAGGACGCAGCATTCACCAGCTCATTTCTCCTGTTAGTGCCGCCTAACACAGAACCAACTCCTAACCTTGAAAGTGGGGAGAGGATGTGGTATAATGGCCAGAGCTGCCGACTTCAGAGCTGGGTCACCAGGTTCAAATCTCGGCATTGGCTCAACATCCTGTGATTCTGGGGAAATCCCTTAATCTCTCCCGTAAATGAATGTGTCCTTACCTGCTGCTCATTAAAAGTGCCTGTGTTGAAGATTAAGTGCCAGTGCTCACCACCAGAAACCACCGGCTCAAATGCCGCACTGATTCTAGGGGGTTCATTCACCAAATCATTGATGAAATGTGAAGCAGTGCTACAGGAGTGATCTTTTATGTACTCTTTACATGCCTTTGTGCATTGTCCTTAAAATTAACCCTGGGCGGAGCTTGCGGAGTAGTACTCCGTGGAATTTCACGGAGTTAGTGGGAAACTGTGAAATTCCGCAGGGCTCCATGGCCTGGCGGAGTTACATCCGCACCCCCGCTGCACCCTGTTCCCCCTGCATAGTAAGGCCTGACCTTACCTGTCCTGGGCCTCCTCCTGTCCTTGGTGGGTGGGTATGGCGGCACCGGCTTCCTTCCTGGTTCCATCCTTTCTTCTCCCCTGCTGCTGAGGCACTCATCGCCTTCCGCTGCTCCGGCTGTCCCTTAATTCAATGAACAGGAAGAACTGCAGTGCGCATGCGTGAAGGCATGCCTGGCCCTATAATAGGGTCAGGCGTGCCTTCATGCATGCACACAGCAGTTCTTCCCGTTAATTGAATTCTAGGAGCCAGCCGTAGCAGCAGGAGACGAGTGTAGCCAGCAGCAGGAGTAGGTAAGTCCTACACTCCTGTCCTCCTGGCACCGGTAAACTGCGCTCCGCTGCGAGTGCCGAGTTAAAAAACTTCGCAAACTCCGCTGGCGGAGCAGAGTTAGCCACCCAAGCTTACTTAAAATCTCCATCTCTCTGAAATCAAAAGAGAAAACAGGGCACAGTGCTTTCTATTTATACTGAATCTATATCTGTATTCCCTCATAATCCCCATTTTAGATGTTCTGTGGCAAATTCACAAAGGCAGGAAGAGTACATAAGATTACAACAGGAGGACAGGAACACGCCTTCACATACGCCAACTTCCCTCTGTGACTAGGCACCAATCTTGCCCCAAGTGACATATTACTAAGGGCCTTGTTACCAGTGGCTTCTTATTTCTGATGGCACCGGTGGCAGCAGTCACTCGCCCCATCAGAATTGTGGCATCTGCAGAAACAACACAGATCTCTTAACTTTCACTCACATATTTTGGCTGATAAAATCTCAAAAACTAAGTAATTACCTGGGGAATCTGATCCATAATTACCAATTCCCCCGGTAATTCTTCATTCTCAGTGGACCCTCAGGGTCTAACTTGTAATGGGCCCGATTAACTCATCCTTCGGATTTAGTGGTACCCATAAAGAGGGCTCTGTGTGGCCTGATCAGACTTAACTTTGGCTGGGCAAAAATAACCATAAATTGGTAATGCTGTTTGAAAAAGTAATTGCAAATCAATGGTAATAACCAATAGATCAACAGCAAATAGTTTGTCATTAGCAAGAAAAAGCAAACACAATACTTCAGTAAGGTGTGTTGAAAGAGGTACAGCGAGGCAAAATAGAGAGGCAATGACTCCATTTTACTCTTTATTAGTAAAATCTCATTACACCCATGGTGCGGTAATGTAACTGGAGATTTATATAAATCATGACAAAATCTATTAAGAGCTAAAAGATGGGGTGCATAAATTATGAGTTGCATTTTTCTGAAAATTAAAAGGTTTAAAGAGAAACAATGACCTTAAAGTGCAGTGCAATGAACATTATCCTACAGTGATTGACGGCTGAGAGGATGCAGTGAAATGCATTTGGAGCACTCTTCACTTTTAGAAATTTTGCCGTGGAGGGGGGGGGGGGTCTGCTGATTCCCGTGCCGGCCGCAGGTAAGAGCGGGGGTGATGGCTGGGTGCCTCCCGATTCCGGCGACGGCTGCAGGTAAGAGCGGGTGGGGGATGGCTGGGTGGCTGCCAATTCCCGCAATGCCGCAGGTAGTAGGGGGAGAGGCTGCCGGTCCCAAAACTCGACCCTCCTTGCTATGCCACTGGCAGTTTCACTGTTTTTTTTAATGTATTCATGGAATAGAATGCTCTAGGCATGCACATATTTTGTGGTATGCGCATGAGCATATTTGAAGCAGAATTGTGGAGGTGACATCAGCCTCTAAGGCTGAGGTCTATGTGTTAGAATTATGATGTCAAGCTGCAGTTTGATTCGAATTCTTGACATTTGGGACATGATCATGGAAGGAGCAGTGATTCAGTGTTGTCAGGTATCCCATGAGTCCACTAACCCTTTAGCACCCAAGAATAGTGCTTGCTAAAAGTATTACTTTGAGTACCACCTGGATCCCACCTCAAACTTCTTATGACGGGGACACCAGGCTAGATAGTTTGTGACCTGAACAAGTGGAGTTGATCATTTTTTGACAGTGATAGGACCTTGTCAAGGGACAAACTCTGTAATTAAAAATGTACAGGTGAACTGTGAGGATTCCTTTAGGTAGACGTGAAAACTGGAAGTACGTTGTTGACTGATTTTGTACAGTCACAGAGTGAATGGAGCTCTTTAAGGTCTCACAAAGATAGGGAGCGGCTTCACAAGTGCCAACAAGAGTGAAGACATCTACAGTCCCTTGGACCCTGGAGTAAAAGTTGAAACTCTTCTAGGAAGGGAAATTTCTTACAGATTCGAAGTTGACCCCAGGCTCAATATATTTGAATGTTTTTTGAAATAAGATCATTAGAATGTTCGTCACCTAGAAAAAAGTTTGTTATTTCTCTGAATAGTGTCAGGATCCCTGCATCAGAAACAAGGTGGAGCTATCAGATACTCCCTGAACAATCTACTGTATCAGTTTTGGGGTCATCGATTTCCAGAAGCTAGAAACGTGGGCTGCCTCCATGCTTCAGTTTTTCGAAGGTGCGTGGGTGTATTACGTGAACAGTCACTACCAATGTGATGATACTAACTTACACATATGGGAATCTGCACTTTCTGAACTTTGCAGACACAGAAAGTCAATATGGGTAAATGTGTTCTGCCCCTTTAAAGTACAGTCTGGTCTTGTTGACCACATTAATTCGTCAAAATGTATAAAAAGCTCGGGCTCGGCTTCACGAGTCAGAAAATATCAAATTCTCGATAACTTTACAGGTTATCTAAAAATAATATGCATGAAGAAAATACACATATTGTGAATTTCTGTGGAGGCTGAATATTTATTGGTCATTTGGAAGATATTGCTGGATTTTCGAGGAAGACAAAAAACATGCACGAAGGTGCTTCAAATGGAGTTGCATGTATATGTATCAGTACGTTTATTTGCACTTATTACATTATGTATTCAGTGGGAGAATGCTATAAGCCTACAATGCGTCCTATATTATTTAATTATTAAAGGAACATTCTCTAACGTGACTGTTACCTTGTAATAACATTTTGCTATCTAGCAGTTACATCTCGACAGGCACAGTGCAGTTGGTTACTGGCAATATCCTTATAATGCACCGTTTGGGGTCTATTATCCCATATAATGCATCTACAAAGTGACATGTTAACAGTACCAGGCCATCTATTTATGGGCATTCGATGGAGTGTAAAAGGAGAGATTCATGAAGTAAGAAGCTTTCCCTACTTTCTTCTCGTTTTGTCTCTCCTTTAACCACGACCTGGCGCTGAAGGGGTTAATGCTGACTTTCCTATATCAAGAAATATTACATGCACAGACCGATGTTACAATCTTACAGTTCCTGTAATACACAGGCACATAGTGAAACCCTACATTTACAGTACATTCAGTTTCCTGCAAAAGAAAGCTAGTCAGAGCAGAGGCGCAACTAGAGCCAAATTTGAGGGAGGGGGGGGGGGGGCTAAGAAAAAATTTCGGGGGGGGGGCTGAATCTTTTAAGCCATAGGCAGAGTGGAACTGCAGGGGCTCTTAGAAGGGGTGAAACATCAGCGAGTCCTCATTAACATGCAAATGGTCTTTTAAAGACCTGTGAAGTGCTCGGGTGCGACTGTGTTGGCGCCGGGAAGCTGTCTCATACCGGCGCCACACACGACGGGGGGGGGGAATGGGGGGGGGGGGCTGAAGCCCTTTGAGTCCAATGGGTGTTGCGCGCCTGAGTCAGAGTAGTACGTGAAAGTTCACGTTGTGGGAGATCTCCCCCGCCCTTCCCCTCCCCCCACCACACTTTGCTTGTCGCTGGCCCCGCTGCCAGTCGCTTCATCCCAGCAGAGACCGCGTGCTCTTTTCTGCTCATCTCGCTGACAGGTTGGTTAGCATCCAGCCACCCCAGGGTGTGCTGCCCTTTCCCTGCAATTTCATTCACACTGTCCCGAGGCGGTGCTTGCCTTTTCACCAGCCTCTGCTCATTTTGTGTTCATCTCTATGCCTGCAGTACTGTCATCTCTACACCTGCGGTCTTATGCACTTACTGCCCCTAGGGCCATATGTGTCATTCAAAATTGCGATCGCAAATGCCGAAATTCGCAGAATTTCGGTGTTTGCGATCGCAATTATGCTTAATGGTATGTATAAAAGAATAATTGCCTCGCAAAATAAGGAATCGCAAAATCTGCGATTCCTTATTTTACGCATGCATTTAAGGAATCGCAATTTGCAATTCCTTAAATGGAATGTATGAGACACCAAAGTTGTGCGAATAATATGGCATAAGGAATCGCAAATTACCACCAACTACAGGTTGGTGGTAATTTGCGATTTCTTTCTAAAATGCACATTTTTGCATTTTTCAAAGTGGCATGTGGTGCACACACATGCCCTTAGGACATGTATGTCGCCACATGTGCACCCATGCTCATTTCAGGGGTGCAACAGGGTGTCCTTTGGGCAGCCTGGCACACTTGAAATTGCATTCTCAATTTGCGATTCTCTAATTGAGAATCGCAAATTGAGAATGTCTTCCCATTCATTCCTATGGGCCTCTGGGCCTATAGGAATGAATAGGGAGGTATTCATTAACTGCGAATTGCAATTTGCGATTCGCAATTAAGGAATATGTAGGATTCACAAAATGTATTGCAAATCCTACATACATAGCGTTTTGCGATTCTCAAACAGCGATTCTCAAAAATTCGCTATTTGAGAATCGCAAAACCTAACATTGATACATATGGCCCCAAGTCCACTGGCAGTGTCTGCTGCCTGGTTTGTTTTTTCATATAGTTGTTAATTTACTTCCAGGTCAACATGAACATCAAACCCCATTAAAAATTACAATCAGGTTTAAAAAGGTTTTAAAAATGCTAAATGCCATCTTTGATGTATGTGCTTCAAGGGTAATTAATTTAAACAATGTACCATGACTATGACACACCTTCCATATCAAATGCTATAACACACCACTCACTAACATAAACATTTTTTGTAGTGCTTCATGCATCACGTCTGTCATTTCTAAGCACTCTAAATAAAAAATAACGCTTGTCATTGCCTCCCAATTTCATGAGACTCAATTCACCAACCTTAGAAGGATGGAAGACTGGTCTGGTTAAGACTGAAACTTGTGTCTTGCAAATAGCGTTTGTTTGACATAAGCGTTTCACTCACTGAGCCATCTTCTCATGCTTATTCTGGTTACCATGAAATAAGTGGGTGCATTTCATAGCACTCTTCCACTCTAATTTTAGGAACACACCTTTTTTGGTGACCATGGGGCATATCATCAAAGAGGCGATATAAAATTATCGCCGCTTTTGCGTCCGTTTTCGGACGAAAAGCGGCGATAATTTTATCGCCTAATCAGCAAGGTCACGCTATCGCGTAAATCCTTGCATTATCGCCCTTTCCCCCACGCCCATCTTTGCATCTCTAATGAGATGCAAAGTGGGCGTTCCTGCCCTGACATTTCTCGAATTATCAATGGGCACGCTAACCTGCAGAGCGACAAGCAAAGTAGCGATAACCTCTGTTATCGCTACTTTCCTTACGCCTGCTTCAAAACTGACTTAGCCATGATATCCTATGTAAGGTGGATATCATGGCTAAGTCTGCCCTGCCCTATCAACAAGCTATCGCCAAACTTTATGAGATTATCGCTGGATTTCCAGCGATAATCTCACATTTGGCAGTTAGCGCTTGGAATTTTATCGCTTTTGAGATAAGCGTTGCTAATAGCACGCTATCTCAACGATAAAATTCCACGTTACCCGGCGATAATTATCCTAGCGCTAAGTGCGCTTAGCGATAATTATCGCCGGTCCTTGATGATATGCCCCCATGATCCTAATCCAGACGTTGGGCCACTGATTTCTGAAGAATTGTGAGTTTCACTTGAATTCGACAACACTGCTCACACATTGGAACAGTTTTTCGCTACACTTGGTTTGCCAAGCAGCAGATTTATCAAATCATGCAGTCTTAGTTTGAATTCCCAGGAACTCTATGCCCCCCAAAATGGGTCAGTTTTCCAATATATCTGAATGAACGAATCCTGCTGATTTTGCAAAATTCTGCACATTTTGTTTTCATTTAAATTTTCCAATTGAGTGGGGTATCCCGAGTGGGAGCTCCTGTGAACTGATCTATGCAGTTTTGGAATCTTCAGATGGACATTTTTTCTGCCAACATATAGGGCATTTTGGACTGCAGAACGGCTGTATAAACATGGTCTCTTTTCTTCAGCTCCTTGTTGGCATTGCCAACACCCCTCAGGTGATTTAGAACATCTGTTATTCTACTGCAAACACATTACTTCTTTCTGGCAATCTATTCAAGTGACACTTGCAAACATATTCAATATACAAATTTCACTATCACATACCATAATCTCCCTGGGTATACATGCAACATCAGTCTCGTGTACACTAAATTCTTTGTCATCTTGGGACTGTTTCCTCATTTACATTTTGTTTTCAATGGGTATCAAAATGATCCTTGCAAACTGGATAAATTATAACAACACATACCACACGTGGTAGGCATGGATATGTTTTTTCAGGAATGCTGATAATCTTATACACAACCGACTATTTAACAAAAAGTCTTCTTGTCTCTTATGGTCCAAACTCAACCTATATTTGCAAAAGAATAACCTGCCCTAAAGTATTTCGAGAGACTTCTTGTACAAGTTTTATACAATCGCGATTGACAACACTCAGACCCCAGGCTCTTCTTTTATTTCTTTACTACCCCCCTGCTCTTTTCCTCTCCTCTTGCACATGTACCATGTTATATGAGACATTCAGGATATACATATAGACATACTCCTACAATCAATAGACTGTTATAAATCTGACTGTTTTATTCAATTGTATCTTAACATCTCAGTATATACGAACGATCTCATGTTGTATTTTGTTCTTTGGAAAACAATAAAAAGAAATTGTAAATAAAAAAAAAAGAATATTTTCTGCCAATTTAATGAAACATTTCCAGTAAGACAGGAATTGGGAATCTTAGCACATCTTTAGAGCACATTGACACATAAAGGTGCAATCATTAGCAAATTCCCACAAACATACAGAAAATGAAGACGATTTTGCTGTGACTAATTATGTGTCAATGGTTATCAATTTCAATATAATATAATAATGATGTCAACATAGTTAAATGTATTGCACTTTTAAAGTAGCACAAGTTTGATATAATAAAGGTGAATCCAATTAGCCTGTTTTCTAAAGTTAATCAGACATAGCTTGTGGCATCTTTCATGTTATAATTTGTCATTACACAAAGAAGGATATCCTCTGAACCTCCTCTTGGCTAGCTCTTCAAAATGTGTCTGTAAAAATAGCTTGGAGAGTTTCTTTAAAACCTGTTTAGAAATTCTAAGGATACCTTTGTACCTATGCGTAAGAGCTTTCTAGGTGTGGAAATGGAGTGGTAGAATCCGAACTGCAAATAAATTAAGAAATGTCTCTCTTTCGGTCACTCATGGCTCTTTGACGAGATTACATGCTATGATGCTGCTAATGAGAATATCTGATTTCCCTCTACCCCATAAGGGATCTTCTTTGCAGGACTTTCTTTCTCAGTGGGGTATGAATGTATGTTAGAACAGTGTATTTCAACTCGTCTTTGCTGCAGTCATGGGAGGAGAGAGCAGGGTGATTGTGGGATCAAACCCTGCAGAGTTCAAATCAACTTGTGTGGTGGTTAGGATTCACCACAAATTTTCAAACGGCACTCCAAATCTCACTGTGGCAAAATTTATGAATGAACAGCCCAGTGAAAAGGTCCAAGTAGGGGCTGTGTATATTTAAAGAACAATTAGGTAGTGGATCGCTGTTCCCATTGCCAACAAACAGATTGTCTTGCCCGATCAAAGTGATATTCATGAATGTGGGATTATAGGGGCCGATTCACAGAGCTAATCTGAGACAAATCCTAAACTTACTACTTTTGGTATTCACAGAAGACATTTAGTAATAGTAAAGTTAGAATTTTGTATTAAGTTAGGATTTTGTCTTAAGTTAGGATTTAAGTTAAACTTAAGTTAAACTTAAGTTTGTCTTAAATTTTGGTTTTAAGACAAAATCCTAATTTAAGACAAAATAATAATTTAAGACAAAATACTAACTTTACTACTACTAAATACCTTCTGTGAATACCAAAAGTAGTAAATTTAGGATTTTGTCTCAGATTAGTTCTGTGAATCAGCCCCATAGCAACGAAAAAGAGAGGATCCATTCTTTGGAAGTAACTACAGTTGTTAACATCTCTTTGAGGACTGCTTTTTTCTGTTTCTGTTGGTGCTTTCATTGCTCCAGAGTAAGCAGGTAGTAGTAAGGAAAGTGGCAGGGAAAAACCACAGGTAGCAGGTGCTGTTCATGGCTACCCCTAATTGAAGGCAATGCTGTCACGATTGGATGGGCGGTCAATGAGGGAAGTAAACAATTAACCTTCCCAGGTCTGAAATGTTAATCCAGAATTTCTAAGTGGGCAACTGCTCACTTCTTTGATTAAAGGGGCGACACAGTCTCATGTATTGTGACGCCGGATGAACAGCTCCTAATGTGTGCGCTCACTGTGCGTGAACAGTCTAATTTACGGGTCATGAAACGGCGGCTCTTGTCGCTTGGTCACCATGACACGTTGTCTAATCTCATTATAGAGGTCCACAAATGCCACTCGTAATTATAGCATAAGTGACTAATTCATTGGTAAATCGCTTTTAATTAGAAGTAATTGACACATTGTTGCATGTTAGGCTCAGGGAACGACTGTACGAAACTAGCAAATATCACAGTGGGTTGGGGGGTATTTCCAAATGCCTCTCCTCGGCCATGTTCTCACTGTCTCCACTGTTCTAATCCAGATTCATTAACCTCAACTTGGATCTTGCCCAAAATCTCAAAAATGAAGGATGACATTTAAATCACATTTGCAAGTCCAATACTCCGCTACATATTCATACGACGGTGTTCTCTCTCCTACATTACCCCTCATCTGGATTTGCTTCCCAAACAACAATTTGCTGGAGGGTGAGCAGCTGTTTGCTTTAATTCTCACAGTGCAGCTACTGCAATGTCTCCCACGCAATTCAAAAGTATGTCTGTGGATGTTGGCGTTACAAATTCAGAACGATGCAGAGAGCCTTCTACTGCGAACATCTTCGGCGAAGACAGTGGTCGAAGTGGGGGGAAAAAAGTAGGGGAACTGTGGGCGGAGATTCAGAGGGCAGGAATAACCCAAGGATTGGATCAGTGGGCGGAGCCACAGGTGTGGCCAGAATGCGCAAACATCCCAATTTTTTATTAGTATTTGTTTGGCATTTCACTGCCCAGTTTAATCAACCAATGGATACACATGATTATTTAAGGTTATAATGAGTTATTGACATTAAAACACATTCACAAAGTGAGATATGCTTCTAATCACAGAATGTCCCAAATGCGTGAAATGTGGAAGCACGAGCCATTTGTCCCCCGAGCCATGGAGTTTGTCATTAGCCCTTCTCCCTTTTTCCACAACAGCAGTTCAAACATGAATGGCAAAATATCCTAGTTTGCAAATGTTTTCTATATAATTATAGCTCTGCCATATTTGCCTCATAATGCAAGATCTGCTGCATGATCTGACCATTTAAACTAATAAATTGTTTATAGCTCAAACGTATCAAAAGTTAATAACAAATGTGACTTGTTTTGCTGCGGAGTGGATGGCTTATTGCAAAGGTTGACTGATCACCTTTCTCACTGTTGCATTTGTATGTTACACTGGTAGTAATAAGGCAAAATCTTTCCAGAGACTCTTAGCATGTGTACACATGTCAAAATAATAAAATATCAGAAAATATACTGCATTACGCTGCACCCATTTTTTTTTATAACCAATTTTTATTGATTTTCAGTTGCAACAAAGAACACAGCACCATTTAGGAATACATCTCTAAAGGCAAGACCAAGACACAAACATATCACATTGGCATAAAAGATAGACGTACTGTAGCCATTTTTTAATGCATAATTTAGTCAACACTGCGGCATAATTTTGTCCTCCTTTGCTGCATATTTAATTCCAGTGACCCCACAGCAAGCAGCACATGTTAAAAGTGCTTGTGAATGAAGCAGAGAGACTGTGAAGTTTGTGAACTTAGTTTGGTGTGCGTGCCAAATTCTGCATTGCCAATCCCTGGTGAGTTGCAGCTACTACTTCTGAAACAAGGCCAATGGAGCTAACTATGGTTGAGGCAGACTGGCCTCAAGGGCAGGGCCGGTCTTAGCACTGGTGGTGCCCTCTGTATTAATGTTTGTTAGTACCCCCCAATGACCACCTCTGCCATGGATTCCCTCACTACCACCCTTTAACAGTGCCCCTCAAGTCTCCATAACCACACTCTCTCTCAGATGCATTTAATTTGATTTACAGCGCCACTCGTACCAGTGTAGGGTGTCAGAGCACTTTACATCACACACATTACTCAGAGACAATCAATGTGTGTAAATCACTGTATAGAAAATGTTACATAAGACTAAGGACTAGAAGGTGTAGGAGTCACATGACAACCATACTACTAGGCGGTATAGTTTAATAGTGATTGGTCTGGAGAAACAAACTCAGAATTTTAAAACATAATACCATGGTTGGGGGTTCTCTTTAACAATCAGAATTGATTTATGTCCAAAAGAACACTTTTTGCAACATTAGGATAATCAAAGACTGGGGGGGGGGGAAACATAACGCTCTAATCTATACCTTGCTGTTTGTATGCAGCTCTTAGATGAAAGTTAATAGCTCACTGTTCTATGTTAGGATTTTAACTTATAAACTGCAAGTAACAAAAGGATCTCTCTGACAAAAGCAGTAGCTCACTGACCTATTTACATTATGTGCACTTTGTGATCTGTGTAGGAAGGTGGAATATGACCACATGGTTGCCCCCACTTTTTTCCTGGTGTTTTGCTGGTTTTCGACTTAGTCTGGCTGGGATCCTGCTATTCAGGACCCCAGCCTATCTGCTTTCTCCCTTAAATTGATTACAAGTACTATAGGTACACTCCAGATTGGATTCTGGGGTACCCTTATAAGTCCCTAGTATATGGTATACTATGTACCAAGGGCATAGGTACCCCAGCGGCCTACCAGGGGCTGCAGCATGTATTGTGTCACCCCTGGGAAGCCTTCCAAAATGACACCACAGGTCTGCTACTGCAGCCTGGGTAAGGTGGTGCATGCACCCCTTACTGACATATAGGTTCACTATATCTCTCCATATTACTGCACATATAAACCTATCAGTCACCCCTATGGCAGGCCTTACCAATCCTGAAGGCAGGGTGCTGGGTTTTATGTGAGAGGGTGCCCATGCATGAGCAGAGCCCCTCAGCAGCCTTCATTCTGGGGTTGTTTGTGATGCGGCCAAACCATACACTCTTAAGTGCATTATAACCAAACGGTAAATGCTAACTTTGGAATGGCTGCACGGAAACATGTTGTATTTGGTGTCAAACACTTTGGAATCATACCCCCACACAAGTAACTGGTATGGGAGTATGATCCCACCCTTCTAGAGGGAGAGACATGACAGCACCGGTATACCCGGTACCAGCTAACAGAGCCCTGGCATCACAAATGGATGCTGCCAGCCACAGACACGAGTCTTCCCTCCTGTTGCTGGACGAAACTCCGGCAGGGGAGGCCTGGACAATAGGTTTCCTGTCACAGGGAGGTGTCACCACCTTCCAGAAAGGCTTTAGTGTATTGGGGCTGGGTGGGTGCACTCCAAGAGTGCTTTGAAGTTCAGCACTGGGGGCACATTTGGTGTCCCTGTGCATAGTCCAGTTCAAACCCCTTCCTTGGGTATAAGAAAGGAACCCCTGGCTACAGGACTTTAGATTACACCTGGACGAAACTCTGATACTGAATCCTGGAACTTCGACGATCTACATTGAACTAGATAATGAAAGAATCTCCCTTGGAGTAAAGGAGTTACTCCCCTGCAAGGCAGGCACCAAAGACAGATCTGACCGGTTTGCAGCTCTGAAGCTCCCGCCAGACTCCGAAGAATTTTGCAACACATGAGGTGGGTTTCCGTGGTCTTAGAGGTAGAACAGTGCCCACAGCAAGTCTGAGGCCCGTATCCCTCGTGGCGACCGTGCAAACCGAACCCCTGGACACCACGTCACTTTGCAAAAGCATCAGCTTTCCAACAACTCCTGCAGCTAAGCTTTGGATTACTTATAGCCCTTACCCCGAGCAGCATTTGCACTGAAGATTGCCCGCCTACACTCCACGAGTGTTCCGTGAGCTAGCCCTTTGTGTTTTCTCTCGAGGTCCCTTCGCGATCCCTAGTCCGCCGTCTGGTGGGTCCCTGTGAAGGCAACTTTACCGCTAATTAGGCTTACCTGATTGCTCCAGACGTGTCCTGACTCTCCATTGCTTGGGGAGTCCCCAGGACCTTGCTGGTCCGAACCAAAGCATCTTTTCTCTTCCTGCGTGGGTTGCTGTTGCCAAGGCTTGTTGTGTTCAATACGCGGATCGACACCCCAGCACTCGACATCCTTTGTGGGACAGCTTAAATCCAGCTTCTGGTTGTCGTCGACACTCCTGGTCCTCGTGGCTGCAGAGTCAAGCTTCGCCTCTTCGCACTTGAATCACCCAACATCGGTGTGTTTTTGTCTACTGTGCCTCTGGTCACTGGCAAGTGACCCAGACTATGTACCCTCTGCTTTCAGGTTCTTCTGATCTTCGATCCAGGCTTGGATCACACCGGACACTTTTCTCCTTCCCGGCAGCAGCACTTTGCAGTAGATCGCCATTGAAATCAACGATGATCCCCAACACCACACACCTTTGCACCCGGCTTCCCTGGGTGAGGTAACTCAAGTACTCCGGTGCTCCCGTGTGTGCTGGCCCTAGAACCCTCTAAGTCTAAAGGGGTTTTCTCAAAGTCTTCTCCTAAGTGTCCTTAACTTCTAAAATTCCAACCGTGACTTTCCCATAAAATAGTACGGGGCTCGCGCCTGTGTTCTCACACTGCACACATCCCCTGTGGGTCTCCTGTGTCACTACCTTGGGTGGTTCCTTGGGGTCCCAGCGATTCTGCGTGCTTTAGGCACTGTGTCTAGTGAAGTCGTGGTTCTTATACCACTTTCTTAACATATGGTTTGGTCCGCCCCTAGGGCCCATTGTATATTGTGCTATTTACTGTCGTTTTAGAACTGTATTATTGTGCATCTTGGACTCTAATCTCATAAAGAGATTAGTAGTGAGTGTATAGAAATAAATACATATATTTTATATATACCTTGTTTGGATCTCCTTTCATTTAGTAATTCAAGAGGTTATAATCTGGTAAACCAAGCTGCTTTACACTCCTTCAAGACTTAGCCTGAAGGCTGCTCTCCATAGCTACCACTAGGATAGCTTTCAATAAAGGTTGTCTTTAAACCTATCATCAATAAGGGTTGTTTGGACTGGTACAAGGTGCCCACTATAACTAGTGGACAGCATATACCAGGCCAACTTCTCACAATCTGTATGGTACATGTTCTTTGCAGCAGGCACATTAACCCTCTGAGCTACCTTTCCATGAATCAGAACTTCCACTAGACAAAATGATCTCTCTCTAGGAAGAACATTAAACACCAGAGTCATCATGACATTTTTATTGTTGCCGAAAATTGCTGGAGGTCAGGAAGAAGGCAGCAAGCACTTTTAAAACCTTAATATACTTGCAAACATAATGCCTCCACCCAAAGTCAGCACCCGCTGCGGTCACACCGGTTGCACTGCCCTAGAGCTGGCCCTTCTCAAGTGTCCTGTGACCTCAGTGACAGAGTCACTGTCGCTCTAGGCTGTGCTGCTTCATAGGCCTGTCTGCAAGACTGGAGGTGAACTTCAATATGGATTGTGGTGGACAAACCTTGAAGGTTAACTCACACTTACCACTGCTAGGGTCCACCTGCTGGTGCTAAGACACCAGGGCTTCTAAGGTCTTGCGCAGCCTTCTAAGGTGTAGCATGGGATTGTGTTCTCTCAGGAGAGTGGTCTGGTGGACTGGTTATTAAGGCTGAAGCTGGTTCCCCAGTTACAAATTCAGTAGCTCTGGCCATAGTGCCACATTCTCTCCCCCACTGAACACCATACTGCCCCACTGAGAAAAACTCACACTGCCTTCAACTACAACCCAATTGCTGCCGGCTATAAACACCTGGATGTGGCTCAATTTAAATGACGCAGAGCAATATGCAGCCTACAAAAAAAAGTGACAACATCCTGGAAAAAGCAAACACTCATAGGGAATGCAAAATTTAGCAAACCATGTGAATTGTAAGCAGGAATAACATGGTTACCTTAATGTGTTTACACTCACTATTCAGAAATCAGTGAGTGCTCTTGCCTGAAAAGTTAAGGACATGACTACAGGGCCCTGAATGGACCCATTTCAATGCCCATTGCTTATATCCTTATAAAACGTAAGCAGTATGGTAAAAAGACCACATCCCTGTACGCAGAGCCGCAGTACACATTTTGTTTTCCAATCCACACTTTGCAGTACCTCCAGGATTGGTGCACTAGTTGCAAGCCCAGGGAAAACAAAGACAAGAAAACAAAAATAGCGCTTCACTGGCAAACTCTGTAAAAGTGGCGCTAATGTGTTTGGGTGTGAATAAAATCAATCTGGTCAGTTTGCTACCAGCAGGCGCGCAACACCCATTGGACTCAAAGGGCTTCAGCCGCTCCCCACCCCCCCACCCTACCCCGTCGTGTGTGGCAGCCCGGGATGAGACAGCTTCTCGGGCACCCAGACAGCCGCACCCGAGCACTTCACAGGTCTTTTAAAGACCATTTGTATGTTAATGAGGCCTTGCTGTTGTTTCACCCCTTCTAAGACCCCCTGTTGCTCCACTCTGCCTATTGCTTAAAGATTAAGCCCCCCCCCCGAAATTTTTTCTTTGCCCTCTGGCTACCAGTCTGTCTTACTTTACTTCTTTATTTTTCCTATTTTTAACCTTTTATTCCAGATGCTGCACTTTGGAATTAAAATACGACATTTCCAGCAAAAATTATTTTCAGAAAGGAGAGGAAAGAGAGTGAAAACCCCGTCTTAAAGTCATGGTTTTCAGTAAGAGAAGAACTGCTAGACAGAAAGAGAGGGAAGACGGAAAGAGTTGGGGGGAGGGGGGAAGGCAGCTGAAGCTACAGAGCAGAAGCGGACACTGTGTTTTTCTTCTCTGGGTAAGAAGAAAAAGACAGTGTCCTGTTACTTCTCTGCCGCCCGTCCTCGATCGCCAGGAACGCCGAGCTTTATAGGCCATGCCGATTTCTTGCGTCCCGGGACGCATTTTCAAAATAAAAAAGTAGGGGAACTGAAGAAGTAGGGGCATGCCGTGCCCTGCCGTTCCCCCCCAATTCGACCACTGGGCGGAGATGACGCGACCGGGGGAGCAGGTGGATTCAAAGAAGGTGAGTGTGAGGGGGAGGAGCAATGACAAGGCACAATAGGCAGTGGTAAATTAAGAGACTATGAGAAGTGCAAAGAAAGAGCATGAAGTAAAAGGAACACAATGAAAAATGACATAAAACAGTGAAACAAGACACACGAAGAAATGTGCAGATAAAGGAAAAAAATAAAAGAAGAAAAGGGACATAATACAGGGGTACATTAAAACATAAATTAAAAAAACGTAGACTACAAAACAGACTCAAAAACATAAGGGGCGATTCACTCTTGTATTTTGAACTTCGGTATCTAGTACTACATGAGTATGGTTTAACATTCTCTTTAATGGCTCTGTTAATTAAGACAAAGACTCCAATTAACTATTCATAAATGTGCAAGAGGACACGTAGGGCCCTATTACGAGTCTGGCAGTCCGAGGACCACCAGACTTGTGGTGGCACGGCTGATCCAGCCACTGCCGCACTGACGGTCCAACAGCCCGATTATGACTTGGGCAGTCGGACTGCAATATGCTTGGCAGGACAGCCACGGTCCGCCAAGCATATTACGAGTTTCCTCTCAACCAAGCTTTTCATGGCGGTTCAACTGCCATAAAAACCCTGACAGAGAGGAAACAAAGGGAGCCCTACAAGGCCTCCCTGTGCCTCAAACATATGTAGATGTGTGTGTGCACATAGCTTCCCGCACGGCATGGACTTTCAAGTCCATGTCATGCAAGATATTTGAAGTGCGGTCCCATTGAGGTACCTTTTTTCATGCCGTGGGACCGCCATTCCGCCCGCCTGCAAGACTACTTAAAACTCATAATTTTGTGGGCAGCGTGAGCTTTGGTGGAGTGGTGGCGTGGCGGTTTGCACCGTCATGCCACTGCTTCACCAAAAAATCGTAATCAGGGCCATAGTGTTTGAATATTCCTATTTTAGATAGTCCAAAATGCCTTTTTGCATGAGTCGTTATGACTCAATAACATTGCCTGGCAAAATGCCTACCATACACAAATATCTCCATTCAAAAAACATCAGCATGCACCTACATCCACTATCAAGCACCGGACCTCAAATGCGCTAATACTGCAATTAAAGTTTTGTAGTAGGTGGAAAGTGAGTTTGTCTGGGAATATTTTGAGTGAGATACTCAATAAGGGTGACTCTGCAGTAAGAAATTAGACTCACACCAAGTGAGGCAAACTGCACTAAAGTGTGTGTCTCAGGAAGAGGTGTGGGGCTGCGGCCAGGGCGAATGACACTGGACGCTGGGGCTCACGGTTCGATCCCCGGCACCGGTGGCAGGTCAGCCCAGCACCAAGTGACTCTGGGCAATAGCTCGCTTAATCTTCCCGACGGTCCCCAGCGCCGGGATGCCTCTGGGTAGCTGTGCGCTTTACAAATACAAATACTGGATTTACACCTAATTAGTTAGGTGTACCTATTTCCCTCGGATGTCTCTTGTCCCAATAGCCCAGGTTGTGTCCTGCGTGTTCCCCGTGTTCTCTGCTGTCCATTCTGTACTGAGCTACTTGAAGTTCAGTCCTGCTCCATGAGCTCTTGTCCAGCTAGGCTTGCCTCTGGCTAGGTAGAGCCTTATGTAGTGACTGCAATGTGGTGACTCCCGATCGGGGGCGGGTCCTCCATTAGGGCAGAGGAGCATCGCCCCACTGCTTTCTCGCAGTGCGATAAGCAGAAACATAAAATGGTATTTCAAATACCATTTTATGTTTATGCTTTTCGTGCTGTGAGAAAGCAGAAGGCAGGGTATGCCTGGTTGGGGGTGGGTGGGAGGGTATGCCTGGTTGGGGTCGGGAGGGTAGGCAGGTCCGGGAGGAGTGGCTTGCCCCGTGTTATGGGCCCTGACTGTTTGGTCGGCCCTCTGTACCAGTCATGCGCACTCTGCATTTTCTCTATGTAGGCTGCATGCAGCCTACACAGAGAAACTGGCCTCCCTACAGGCGCCCGGCTGGGCGCCGTCTGCACCAATCACAACAATGCCATTGCAGTAATGTGATTGGCCTAGGGGAGAGGAGGGTGGATGCCTGCTTCCTGTTCTCCTGCAGCAACGTGGGACCCGGCCAGGAGTGGAGGCGGCGCGGGACCCGGTGAGGTACGTTTTTTCTTTCATTTTAAATCCCCCCTCCACACGAACACCTGCACGAACCCCCACGCCACCCCCAAACCAGCCCTCCCACCCGCGAGTCATGCGAGCCACGACTGCTACTGATGCAATGGATGTGATGTAGAATATGTAGACACTATTCCTACAAAGAGATAAGATTGACACCAATCCTTTTACCTACCAGATCTCAGACTGGAAGGGATATTGAAAAAATCAGAGCAAGAGCCCTCACCTCTCCCTAGGGGTGGCATGCTTCATCATTGCACTAGTTTCGCATTGAGTCAGCCCTAAAAAGGAGCTCTTTGCTGGAGATCTTTTCTAGATTATGCCATCTTAAAATTGTCTCAAAAGCCCAATGTTGATTAGATGTGTAGACTGGTCAACTCAAAAGTATTACAATTAATTAGGGTGTCCCTTAGAAAGACTTTATTTTAAAGACCCCTGTTAAAGGTTAAAAATAAATGAAGCAGGAATATGATGTCCTCCTATATTCCTCTAACAGGTCGACATGTTCCTTGCTTTATGTGGCTTAGCAGATCAATGACAATTCTTCAGGACCAAATCAACTAATTGACCCCACTTGTTAGGTCACCTTCTTTAGTGACCAAAAAGGCATAAAATTATCCCTCCTGTATACTCTAGGTCCTACTAAAACTGAACCTATCCCTACTTGAATCGGGTCCCTTGGGCCTCGCTGGATATTTGGCCACTCATAGTTATTTATCTACTGCATATGGCCTCATCTCTGGGATCTTGGAGCCCGGGTAGGTCACAGATATCTGGAGGACCTACAATTTACAAGAGGTATAATTTTATGTCTTTTTGTTCACTAATGAAGGTAACTTAATGATGTCCAAAATGCCTAATCTGCAGTTAGAGGGACCCAGTTCTTAATCCACATCGTGTCCCCACGTATTAAGTCACCTTCATTAGTGAATAAAAAGGCATACAATTATACCTCTTGTATATTGTAGGTCCTCCTAAACCTGACCCTATCCCTACTCGAATTGGGTTCCTTGAGACTCGCAGGATCTTCGGCCACCCATATCTATTTGTCTACTGCAGATGGTCGATATTCTCCGGGATTCTGGAGACCAGGTAGGTCACAGATATTGTGAGGACCTAAAATATGCAAGAGGTATAATTTTATGTCTTTTTGTTCACTTATGAAGGTTACTTAATAAGTGGGGAAACTATATGGATTAAGAACAGGGTCCCTCTTACTGTGGATTTGGTGATTTTGTTCTGACGAATTGCCATTGATCTGTTAAGACACCTAAGGCAAGCAACATGTTGCCCTTTTAGGGGAATAAAGGAGGACATCATCTCCTACCATAGTCCTGCTTCATTTATTGTTGACCTTTAATAGGCATCTTTTCAGCTTTTTTAAGGGATACTCTACTTCATTGTAATACTTTTGAGTTGACCAATCTACACATAAAGTCAACATTGGGCTTCTGAGAGAATTTTCAGATGGCATGAACAAGAATAGATCTCCGGCAGAGAGCCCCGTTTTAGGGGTCCATTGGGCATTGTAGCACCAGCCCAACGAGGAGCTAGCCGCATGATAAGACAGGCCACCCTTATGGGTGGGGGAGGGCTCTTGCTTTGATATTTGCAATATCCCTTTCAGCCAGAGATTTTTCGATAACACAACTGGTGTTAACCTTAGCTCTTTGTAGGAACAGCACATTGTTTTGTTGGATGTTATTTACGTGGGAGAGTATGTGCTGGACCTTGATTACTCCCACTCCCTCTTATTTTATTGTTGAAAAATGTAGATACGCCTTGTGCATACTCGGCACAGAAAGTTTCACATAATAGATTTGAGATGTACAAAAGAGGTTTTTTTCTCAAGAATTCAAAGAAAAATATGTGATTCGTTGGGTTATGTTGCTGAATGTTGAAAATACCTTCTATTCACATGAATTTACACTACAGTGCCTGCAGAAGGTTTATTGACCTCAGTCAAATGTTTAGAAACACGTTTAATCATCATTTTAATGGTAACAGAAAGCATGGCCCGCTTCTCAATTCTTACATGTATTTACAAGTCTCCCAGTTGTCTGGAACTGCACAGAAGACCAAGACAAAAGGAAACAGGACATGGAGACCAGCACCATTAGTGGTGTCATGAGGAGGAATAGGACTAAAGAGAACAGAAGGAGCAAGAGGAGTAGAACCATGGTCAGGAAAACCTTGAACAGAACTAGAACCATGATGATGAGTATCAAGACCATAGGGAGCAGGACAACTAGGATCAAGAACACATACAGAACCCACACCAGGAGGATCAACAACGCAAGGATCTGGACTAGGATCACAAGGACCTGGCCATGAGGACCAACATCACAAATATCAAAAAGAACCAGGACCAGGAGGATAAGCACTAGTGCCAGAAGGACCAAGACCTGGAATAGAAAGACCTGGGCACTGGAGAGAACATGAAACAGGGACTGACAGAGACCATGATGCCAGGGGACAAGGAGGACTAAGATATTTATGATCATGACTATGATCTGGTGACCAGGAGCAAGACCATAAGAACCAGGTCCAGGGTTTGGAGAAGAACCAAGACCAGAAAGACCAAGAAGATCAGGAGGACCAGAACCAAGTAGACAAGCAGGATTAGGACCTGGAGGGTCAGGGTCAGAAGAAACAAAATAAAGGACAAGGAGTGCCAGCTCAGAATCAAAAGGAGGACCAGGACCCTGAGGAAAAAGATTAGATAGTGAACGACAAACAGGAGAATTAGCAGAATCAGGTGGATCAGGACTAAAAAGACCAAACCCAGGAAGCTGGAATGGATGAGGAGGAAAAGGGACAAGCAACAGCATCAGGAAAAAGAAACCAGGACAAGGTCAATCTGGGCTAAGAACAAGAACAGGACACGAAGGATCAGGATCGGAATCAGGAGTAGCCCCTGAGCTGGAGGAGGACAATGTTTACTGTGTCAAAAAGATGAAGAGGACAATTACAAAAGTACCAGGATGGAAAGTAAGGCCAAAGCTAAAATTAGCAAGAGGACTTGAACTAGAATCAAAATGACCACAGCCAGAAATACCAAAGGGACCAAGGCAAGGAAGATAAGGAGCAGTGAACCAGTGCAAGAAGGACCAGGGCCAAGAGGAGGAGGGCAGGAGTAGGAGAAGGGGAAGGACCAGAAGGAGAAGTATCAAGCCCTTCCTTGAATGTTCTAAACATCATCCTCTCCTACATCTGGTTAATGGTCTTCATGCTTGCATTATGATCTGCTTTATTGTGTTGTTTAATGTAATTTTGTGTTATGTTACGTAATACCATCCCATGCTATGCTATTCTTTGCCATTCTGTGTCATGTCATGCCTTGGTCAATGTGTGTACACAAAAGAAGCTACCCTGAGTTAAAGAAGACTGAAGTTTTAAAGGTGTTAAGTGGAGTTACTGGCATCTCACAAAAAGTGAAGGACTGTCCTTCACTTTCTGTCAGATGCCAGTGACTCCACTTAACACTTTTTAAACTTCGGTCTTCTTTCACTCAGGGTAGCTTCTTTTGTGTACACATATCAGTATGGAGGCCAGCTCACCCTGAATACCCCGTGCCTTTAGTTCCCTCCCCTGGCAGTGACAAGGGCTTTTGTGTTGCATGATTTGTACAGCTGATGGCTGTGGGAACACATTAGGGGTATCATTCACTTTGAATTAGTGGCATTACCAGCCAAATACTAGGGTACCTTGAATTCACTGGATTATTACCCCACAAACCAAAGAGTCCACCTTAACTGGTCTGACACGTTCTTCACCCCATCACCAACTATGGAATTAAATAATGAACTCACATTTGACGAAGCAACAATAGCAGAAATACTGCAGACACCCTCTCTGCTGGCAGAAACAGTGGTAGCCCAAACGGTAAAAAACTCGGATGAATGGGATGCCCTCTCAGCGAATAAGAAAGAACAGATTCACACGGCTTTACATGGGGCATTTATGACTGAATACCTCCAGAAAAACACAGCACCCAGAGGTTTAATAGTTACTAAGGAACCTAGACCTTTTCTGAATAACAAAGAGTTTCTGAAAACCTGGTTATGTATTGCATGGAAATGCACCAAAGACTGGCTGGTGCTAATAATCAACACAGCAAGAAAACTAGCTGATGCATTACTTGTGGAAATTCAGCAGAGTGAGTGCAGATTAAAGTCAACAGTACATATTTCCATTTGCAAAAAGAAACTCGAAGAAATCAACAATGACCATTCCCAGTACCAGGAATATCTCACACAATCTAAACTTACTAAACTCAAAAAGGATGTCCAAAAATTCAGTTATGAAACAACCCATCCATATGTCACAGATGAGCACTACGATAAACCACAACTCCAAACTACTGGGAGGAGACAGCAGAGATTCAGACAGACCCCGCAGGATTGGACCTTCAGCTCCGGAGAAGAAAGAAGTGGCAGTGACAGTAGTAGTGATGAAGGCACGAGACGCCCACAGGCACAACAGTTTCCGAACTATCAACAGCCACTGATGCATCCACCTAGGCACCCTTTCTGCTACTATTACCCACCAGGGTTCCCATTCCAACAAGTTCCCCCGCCTTTTTTATACAAGGGCAGGGGAAGAGGAAGACAAAAACAGGCCAGACAACAAGCCAGAGTACATTGGGAAGACCAGACACCCAACATAGTGGTCACACGGAGCAAGGAGAGAGACCAGTGACCGACCACAAGCAGAGACCCAGCAACATAGTGAATCTGAGTAGCCACACCCTCTCCCCAAAAGAAGATTCTGTCCTATCCAAAGGGTTAGGATTTGTGCCCAGACATAGGAATGACCTTTTTGCGCTTCGCATTGAACTAGCCCAGTTCTTCAGGAAGATCAAATTGCAGAGCTTCTTTGGAGACTTGGAATCCAGTCCACAGGAGACATGAAATACAGGATTGAGCAAATAATCATTTTTTTCCCCACCCTTCAATCCATCCCCTGTCACCTGCTGGCCTTTGAACAGGCAGTACTAATAGAGATAGTTCAAACAGACTGCCTTAGCAATAAAGGATTTCAGAACCTTACCAGAGGTGAAAGAAGAGCACTAATGGATCTCAAAGAGAACACCAAACTTGTTATAAAACCAGCTGACAAGGGTGGGGCCATTGTTATCATGGATAAAGAGATGTATCATACAGAATGCACCAACTGTTATCTGATGAACACAGCTACGAGGTGTACAACAGCGTCCCGACACCAAGGCTCATAAGTAGAATCAAGAGCTTAGTAAACAAAGGCTGTACTAATGACTGGATCACTAAACAAGAAGCGGAGTTCCTGGTGTGTGAAAACCCTCGCACTCCAAGGTTCTATACCCTCCCCAAGATCCATAAAAACAGAATGCCCCCACCGGGTAGACCTATTGTGTCAGGCATAGGTTCTGTTCTTGACTACTGTCACAATTCTGTGACTGGTTTCTTAGACTAATTTTCCAAACATCCACCTCCTAACTGAGAGATACAAAGGATGTCCTCTGCCTCCTCAGAGACCTAGAAATTAACCCCACTGAAGACCTGATTATCACAATGGATATTGAGGCACTGTACACCAGCATACCACTGAGACGCACCGTAAGTGTGGTAGAGCATATCCTACTTGATAGAAATTGGGATTAGATGACTCCTAGACATTTCATCATGGAATGTGCAGAATTAGCACTCACTGAGAACTTTTCGAATATGGGGCCACAATATACCACCAAATCAGGCGTACTTCCATGAGAAGTACCTTTGCTCCTAGCATTCCGTGTCTCTACGTCCAGATATTCGAGGCAGATCACATCTTTAATCAGAACAATTCCATCTGAAACTTTGGCAGCTGTACATCGGCGACGTCATCATTATCTGGCGCGGAAATCATGAGAAAGCCGAGAAGTTTGTCCAATGGGTCAACAGCAGAGATGAACATATAAAATTTACGCACTCAGTCACTAAGAGGAGGCGGTCTTTTTGGATCTGGTTATTACCTTTTCTCCAGAAGGGATCACAACTAAGGTTCATAACAAAAGTACAGACAGAAACAGTCTCCTTCTGTTTGAAAGTTTTCATCCGAAGTCCCTTCGATAGAACCTCCCGGTAGGTCAGTTACTAAGGATCCGAAGGAACTGTTCCTCCATCGAAACTTATGATAAACAGGCAGAGACATTGGAAAATAAGCTGACAACCCGTCATTACCCCAAAACAATTATCAAAAAAGCAAGAAAGAGAGCCAGGAATAATAACTGAGAGTCACTTCTCGAAACCCAAAATAAACAGGATAATGAAAGACTTGTATGTGTCACTACGTACACTCCAATCTCAAATAAAGCGCAGAGCATTATACGGAAACACTGGCACATCCTCAATGCCGCCACTTTTTGCGTTCAAGCAAAACACAAGCATACGAGATGAGCTAGTCCACGCGAAAACACTGTCCCGACAGAACCAGAATCAAACCACATTATGGGGCAACCCCAGACCAGTAGATCACTACCCTTGCGGTAGCTGTGTGGCATGCAGCTACACTAGCACAACCAAGGAGGTGGATATAAAAACCAACAGACCGTGGGTACTTAAGAACTTCAGCGTTTGCAACAGGGAAAACGTAATCTACCTCATTACATGCCCCTGCAACTTGATGTATGTGGGCATGACAACCAGAAAGATTAAGACCCACCTTAACGAACACAGGAGCACCATCAGGTGCAAAAAGACGAACACAAAGCTGACGCTCCACTATCTGGAACACAACCACAAAGATGTTGACTTGAAATGGGTAGTTCTTGAGGTCATAAGGGGAATGAACCCAAACATACAGAGAATACTTCACACCAGAGAACAACGTTGGGTGGATCGACTTCAGTCATGGGACACTGGATTAAATGATGACATCCCATGGCTCCACATTGGGCGATGATGAAATGAGGGATACATGCATACAAGCACAGCTAACACTGATAATCATGCATGGTGCTCTAGAAAGCACCATTTTCTTCTTATTAGCACTAGAGCGCATAGGCCCTTTTCCCTCCAGCTCATGTTTACCCTCTGATTACTATCTTCTGCAGCATGAAAATCCTGGGTTTCTTGCAATAAAAACCTCTTTTTTCTTGTCTACGACAAGAGGCACACTGCACATTCATTTGAACCTTGAATAAGTATTTTTACTTTCACTGCGAGGTATGCAACTTAATTTGCACCCTTTAAAGATAGTGGCAACTCTGATCAGCCTTGCACTACTGTTCTGAAACTTGGTACACAAATAGTGTGAGACCAACCAACATGGACGCACTAGAAGAAGGCACGTGCCACGCTAAACATTGTGGCCACTCTGACTAGCATTGCCCTACTGTTTTCCACGCAGTATACAGACAATTATGAGAATAGTCCTCTAAACCAACACAGGTGTCATGTTGTTTGTATACGCGGAGCACAAGCAGGCCGGGACAGGTGCGCTCTGTGTATGACAGCTGAACGCACACATGCATCTTCAAAAGGAGCCCACACTGACACGGAGGCCAGGCAGACTCTGTCGCCCTCCATCGGGACACCAGGGAATCTCTACGTGTTGTGAATTTGAGCTACAACCGCCGCATTTCCTTTCTGACGCAACGGTCAGGCAAGCACCTGCATTTATTCAGAGAGGTTTCCAGACACCTGAAAATTTTTCTGGGATTTGTTTCACCACACGTGCTTCCTATTCGTCAATTAAGGTGACTATTTAACCAGATTCTCTCATCCTTCATTCCACAATGGGGAAGAGGAGTGAACACAGCTAGGACTTCGGAGAGAGATGTACCTTGATGTAGTAAGCGTATGTGTGGTAGTATGAATGCATGCTTATGTGAAACCAACCTGGATGCTTCTCTTTAAATGTGAAATCCATTTTTCATTTTTCCCTAGGGTCTCTACTTCACCCTCCTCCCATGGGGTGTGTAGTAACCACCAATGGGGTAAGACTGTGAGCCGGTCTCACAACTGTGTAAATGGCATACCATGTATGTCTCACCTTTGCAGTGACACGTGTATCACACAATAGCCACTTTATGTATTCCATTGCATGTGGGGCCATTTTCACTGCAGTTTTTAATTTTACTTTTACGAACTCCTCTCAGGATTTCCTCTCCTGATGGCCATCTCAATTTCTTTTTTACAGGTTTGAAGAAACTTTCTTAGGTAGAGTGTGACATAGATCCACCTACCCAGTGGTAATCTCGTACCAAAGGTTTTGGTAAGATAGGAGTCCATATCTCTTTCTTCCTGATGAATGCCATGGACCCTTTGAGCCAAAAGGGCAGAAACATGTCGACAACCTTCACCATTACGGTGATGGGGCACTAATTCCCCTTCTTCACCGCTTCCATTTTAATATCCAGTAGTTGCCTTTCGAATAAATGTTTTTTTGTTAATTGCACTGATTTTTAACTATCACTTACGGTCACGGGCCCCACTTAGATTTAGAAGTGCCTCCCTGTCTCCAGGTGGTAGGCCCGCACTCTATCAAACCAAGTTTTTAGAGAGTGTGTGAGGAAAGTCCTTCACTTTTTGTGAGATGCCAGTAACTCCACTTAACACCTTTTAAACTTCGTCTTCTTTCACTCAGGGTAGCTTCTTTTGTTTACACATATCAGTATGGAGGCAGCTCACCCTGAATACCCTGTGCTTCTAGTTTCCTCCCCTGAGAGTGACCAAGGGTTTTTGTGTTGCATGCCTCGGTCAATGCCATCGTGTCATGTTACATGACTTTGAGTTATGCTCTGTTACAGTATCTTATTCTGTTTCGTTTTATGGGGTGTTGCCCTTCTGGAGCTTTATATGTGCTCTGCTACCTGTGGTATCTCATTATGCTGGAGAAAGAGTCGGAACTAACCTAATTTTGGTCAAACAAGTGTCTTTATTTGGACATGGCAGAAGGTTGTGTTTTGAGTAGAACTAAAAGAAGTGCATTTCAGAATTAGGGAACCAGGACTGAAAATGAGTAGTCTTTCGCCCTGGCCTTTCTAAAACAAGAGACTTTGAAGGAGACTGTGTTCATGGATGTAGGAAGCTTGTGTCAATGTGTATGAGGAGTATGAATTCAGTAACCCTGGAGACATAACAGAGATGGGCGGTGAACCAGGCAAAGAAAGTTGAAAGCAGGAATGTGCAAAGGTTTGGGGAAATTAAATGAAATCATTTGAAAACGCTTAAGTTTGATTTGCTGGTATTTAAATATGATTTTTTTCACTCAAGGCATACACAATTAAAGCCCTTCAGAATAATGGCAGGAGATTGCTTAGAGCAGAAAACGAAAAACCCAGTCTCCAGGATGAACAAAATTGCACAAAATTACCCAATAGACAATTTTTAAAATTTGCATTATATAAAATTCTCAGATTTCACATATTTTGTAAGTATAATTAAAATGTCACCTAGGTGCACTTAAAAGACTTGCAGGCACATGCATCAAAGCAAAAACCGGTCGCAAACGGGCAGATTCTCAAAATCATCCCAAATGCAAAAACCGCAATTTAAGTAATCTCTAAATTGCGATTACTTAAATTGCGATTGCGTTTAAGGAATCTCAAATTGAGATTCCTTAAATGCAATGCATTAAAGTAAAAATATTAGCGATTTCGCTAATAGGGGGTGCAAATTACCATGAAGTTGAACGTCATGGTAATTTGCAAAAACGTTGAAAAATGCACTAAAGTACATTTTTCAAAGTTCCATTTTACACACACACATGCCCTTGGGGCATGTGTGTGTGCAAGATGTACTCATATGCAGATTTCAGGGGTGCAACAGGGTGTCCTTTTGACACCCTGGCACCCTTGAAATTGCATGAGCAATTTGCGATTCTCTAATTGAGAATCGCAAATTGAGAAAGTCTTCCCATTCATTCCTATGGGCCTCTAGGCCTATAGGAATAAATGGGGAGGTATTCCTTAATTTGCGAGTCGCAATTAAGGAATGTTTAGAAATCGCTATTTTGTAAGCGATTTCTACATGCATAGCCTTTTGCTATTCCTTATTAGCGAATCCTTATTTTTCGCTAATAAGGAATCGCAAATGGCATTGTTGATGCATGTGCCAGATTATTCCTTCGTTTACTCTTTTTTCGAATCTGTAAATCCCTCTGTTTCCATTTGGTTTGGTCCTGTTTAATAACATTGAATTTAAGAAGTAGTGTTTTTTTTTTTTTTAGTTTTTCTGTTGCACGGCTTGCAGCCTCATGGTTACTTCATTCCCCTCACTGTGCATTTTTGCTGTGGCATATATCCTTGACGGCGAGTATGTTCAGCCACTCTTCCTGTATTGCGAGGGGTCTGAAGAAAATGGTCATATAGCTGTGCCACAAGTCACCAAAAGGAGCATCTACTAGTGTCCTGTGAAATAAGGTGGGCGAGCCAACACATGAACTGAGAGAGCCAAGACAGAGCCGAGCCAATGGTCTGGCTCGGATCTTAGAGCCCGTGCATGAGTCGAGCCCTGAAAATACGTGCTGTAGATCATACAACAAGCGACATAAAATATGATAAAGTCTCTTCAAAGTTCAAACAAGTGTATTTCTTTAAAATGTGGTAGTTTTAACATTCATAAGGCACATTATAGCACTGCACTGAGAAGTACATATTAAAAGGGATAATTTTGTACAACCTGTAGTCTAAAGTCACATGTTCGAAAGTGCTTTAATATGCGAAGAAAAAAGAGTTTTGGTGAAATAAAATATTTGCCTAAGAGCACACAATTTAAGGAGGGACGCCGCAATTTAACCAGGTTTTCTGGTTTCGCTCTGCACAAATCAGCCAGTAAATGGGCATTTATTTGTCTTTCCTTAGGTTAAGATTTGTTTTTATCTCTTGGTGCATTCTTATATAGTTTTTAAAATAGAGCACAAGCTTAACGCAAAGGTAATGGATCTCTTTACATGAGCATCAGTTACATTAAGCAAGGTCACATGCATTGTTTATAGGCATGGGGAGATTAAGTGATTGCCTAGAATCACATGATGCTACCGACGCCGAGACTCGAACCTGTTTCCCAAGTTCCAAAGTTGGCACCTCTGGCCATAAAACCACATCCTGGGTAGAGTGAGGGAGGCAGAAGCCACATGCACATGAAAGCTTGGCTTGTTATGGGTTTGAGGTTCCTACAGGACCTCAAACTGAAACAGAGGCAGACTTTAGACTTGAGCGTGGATTTGAGGTTTCAGTGGCTCACCCACCTCTATTTGTGAAGGCTACTGAAAGACCATTTCATCTGCACATAATGTGTACAACGCAAAGTGCCTTGAATTTCTTATTTTGCTCCACCGGTGATGAATTTGCTCCAATGGGAACCAAATAAGGGCTTAATGAACCGGAGAATGTGCTCATGGTTCTTGGGGTTTAACACACATCCATGTTGCTGTAGCCTTCCAGCTTCTGGATTCGAATTTTGGGTTAGGACTGTGCACACAGTTCTGTAATAGGCTTTATGTCAGAGGATAAGTGATTTTGCTCGCGCCTCTCCAAAAGCATATTGTATAGTGGGATTAGCTTTCTCACCAAGTTAATATAATGGTTTATGTTCTTGGTCATCACACTTCAATGTAAAGAGTAGATAATTGTACACAATGCTTATATTTTCAGTCTTTTTCACCAAGGAAGGGTCCTCTCTCAATCAATCAGTCAATCAATCAGGATTTGTAAAGTGCAACTAATCCCCAACAGAGTATCCAGGTGCTTGCAGACCCCAGAGGCTCATTTGAACAGCCAGGCCTTGAGGGGCCTTAATTCTGGAAGCTAGGTGATGGTCTTGAGTTGTGTGGGGGGACTGCCCAATAAACAAGGGGAAACAGCAAGGAGAAAGCAGAGACAATGAGGCGAAAGAAAAGAGAAGGGACACAACAAACGACAGAAAAAGAAAGGAGAAACCAGAGAAAACGAGTGAAAAGCAAGAAAGCACACAAAAAAGGTGAAAAAAGCAAGAAATAAGCAGTTAAAATGAGGGACAAGCAAGAAGGTGGCACAGAACAAATGGGGGAAAAGCAAGGAGATAGCAGAGAGAACGAGAGAAAAGCAAGGAGAAGGCACTCAAAAAACAGGGGGAAAAGCAAGGAGAAGACAGGAGCAAGAGCGACGCAGCAGCATGGGGAGACCTAGGCCTGGGACCGCTCACAACATCTTCAGACAAAATGAAGGGGTCGAATTAGATGTAGCTACTGCTCCCCTCATTGCTGTAGCCACAGGGCGGTGGGGGAGGCTTATGAGGGCTGGTTAAACCATACAAATCTTTTCCCAGTGTAGGTACCTGGCACAGCGTAGACGTGTGGGAATTCAGAAGGCAAATCAGCACAAAAAATGCCTTTAGATATTATCTTGTTACATTTGCTGTTTTCCAAGGCAGGTTAACTGTCGGATGTATGACGTTACAACGCACACTTTTACAACGCATGCACTTACAACGCATTTTTTACAACGCATAATCCATTACAACGCATGACATTACAACGCATGACACTACAACGCATTTTTAAAAAATACCTTTACAACGCATTACCATTACAACGCATACTACCTTTACAACGCATACCATTACAACGCATAATATTAAATTACATTTAAGGTAAGTATTAGATAGTATAGGGGTAAAAATTACTATTCTAACTCCAGGGGGTGCAACAGTAGGGTAAGTGTTGGATAGTATAGGGGTAAAAATTACTATTCTAACTCCAGGGGGTGCAACAGTAGGGTAAGTGTTGGATAGTATAGGGGTAAAAATTACTATTCTAACTCCAGGGGGTGCATCAGTAGGGTAAGTGTTGGATAGTATAGGGGTAAAAATTACTATTCTAACTCCAGGGGGTGCATCAGTAGGGTAAGTGTTGGATAGTATAGGGGTAAAAATTTACTATTCTAACTCCAGGGGGTGCATCAGTAGGGTAAGTGTTGGATAGTATAGGGGTAAAAATTACTATTCTAACTCCAGGGGGTGCATCAGTAGGGTAAGTGTTGGATAGTATAGGGGTAAAAATTACTATTCTAACTCCAGGGGGTGCATCAGTAGGGTAAGTGTTGGATAGTATAGGGGTAAAAATTACTATTCTAACTCCAGGGGGTGCATCAGTAGGGTAAGTGTTGGATAGTATAGGGGTAAAAATTACTATTCTAACTCCAGGGGGTGCATCAGTAGGGTAAGTGTTGGATAGTATCGTGTAATATTATGCGTTGTAATGGTATGCGTTGTAATGGTAGTATGCGTTGTAATGGAATGCGTTGTAAAGGTAGTTTTTAAAAATGCGTTGTAGTGTCATGCGTTGTAATGTCATGCGTTGTAATGGATTATGCGTTGTAAAAAATGCGTTGTAATGGTAGTGCGTTGTAAAAGTTGCGTTGTAAAGGTTGTTCCCCTAACTGTCAGGTTAAGTTTTCTGAAAAATTGCTGCTCATTCTTTAACCCCTTCCCTGCTCATGACGGAACCACTCCGTCACGAGCCACGGTTGTGCTGTGCTCATGACGGAGTGGTTCCGTCATGCTGCGGCCGTTGGCCGCCGCTCCGCCCACGCGGCGCTAATTCCCCGCCTGTGCGGGCGATTAGCGCAGTGGGCGGAGACGTGACGGAACCACTCCGTCATGAGCACAGCTCAACCGTGGCTCGTGACGGAGCGGTTCTGTCACGAGCACAGCGCCACCGCGCTGCCCCCAAACCCCCCCCAGCGCCGCGGCGGAATTCCTGCCGCGGCGAAGGGGTTAAATGTGGCGATGTTGTTTACTTTTCTTCCTTGGACTGCAAAGTGAGAGGATTTTGTAAAGTGAACAATGTGTCAATCTCTCTATGGTACAGACAGGGACTCTGGAATTAGGCAGCAGGGAATGCACACAATATGCTGCGATGTTGACTAAACTATGTGGCAAGAAAATAAAAATTATGCAGCGTAATGCAGCTCATTTTTTAATAGTAGAACTTGATTATTTTGTCATTTTTACTCACACATTCATTCAATATTCTTTATTCTGGCAGATTACCATAAAAGCACATAAAATATGATGCATCAGAACAGTACAACCATTAAAACCGTCACATAAAACAGTTTAATAAATCCAGGAGAAAGTGTAAGAAAAAATAGCATATAGGAAGCAGTAATTCATGGTACAAAAAAAAGGTAAATAAGAAAATACATAAAGTTCTTGCGTTACACTAATAATCCGATTCACGGGAAAAGAACAGCTTCTTGGTGGCAGCAAAGGGCTTCTCTGGCCTCAACAGACTCGCCAGACACTTGGGAACTCGATCCCCCACCACATCTGGCGCCAGGAGGTGCAACTGCACCCTATCCTCTGAGGGGGCATGGCCAGCCTCAACGGCACTAAAGCATGCTTTGCAGTTGCGCAGCGGACCCGTCTGCACCCGCCCGTGGCCAGGCAAGGCTGGGCTGGGCCACCCCTCTAACTAGGAATTATGGGAAAAAGAAATGCACTGCTGGGCCTTTGTTGACCACCCCTCCCTTCAAACCCAAGCCTACATCTATTGATCTAATGCTGCAGAGGGCAATTGGGGTTGTGGCAACAGACATTGATCCGGCAGGAAGGAGGCTATCGCTGAGCGCAGGAGTGCCCTATATGATGGTTTGATGTCAAGGAACTTGGCAGGGATTAATTCTAACCTTTGTATTGGAAAAAATTACATAATTGTTTTCTAGGAGACATGGGCAGTGGGTAAAATGTATGGTAATGGTTTTTCTACATACAGCGTTGAAGCCAGCCCTCCAGCTGGGAGAGTGATCAGGGATTAAATGATCTTAGTAAAAGATGAGATTGCCTGTACCAATAAGCAGCTAAAATATATTCCCCTGATGTAATGGGGCTCAAATTCAAGTTTCCTTCTGGGGTAAATCTGATTGTACTCAATGTTTATGGAAGATCGGTCTCTTCAGGCGTTTTGACTATGTTAGATGATCTACCAGACCTTTCTCAGCACCAGGCTAAAATTGTAGTCACTGGGGATTTCAATATTCCTTTTGAGCCATGACCTCTGATTACCTCCTTGATAAAGGAGGAAGATGAGCTCTGGCACATCCCCCCATTTGTCTGGCAAAGCTCCACATGTTTTCTCTATTGCCGCCCTTCAGCTTGCTTTCCTAGTGGTAGGCAGGAGCTTAAGGGCCTGCAACGGGCAAACGCTTTCCGATCCAGAGAGACAGCCTACTTTTAAAGGGGGAATTAGTACCAGTGTTATTGATCACATCCAGCTTGATGTAAGACTTTGGCCATTACTCAGTGACATGGGAATTGTTTTTCGATCAGATAGCGATCACAATCCGTTGCTTTTATCGCTGACCGGTGATTTGCTCAAGAGAGGTCTGTCTCCTTGCCACCTGGAGCTCAGGAGCCTATCCTGACAAATATTTAAAAATGATCACATAGCGTTGGGTTTTAGCAGAACGCGGATTGCACTCTAGGATTTACCAGTTGTTTTTGCAGTTTTTTTGTAGGTACGAAAATGGCACTTGTTTCCCTAATTGATTAGTGGCTATCCACAGTGATTTCTTTGAAATGCTGAGCCAAGTAGTTTATAAGGAGGCAACCCAAAAGACTCCGGCTCCCCGAAATGGGCATAGATGGTATAATGCAGAGTGTAAGTTGGCAAGGAAGGATCTCAAGAGGGCTACTAGACATTGTAGCCATCTGGACATCTCAGCAGCTCAGCTCAGATATAAAGCTACACTTGCCAAAGTGAAAAAGGAATGGGCTGAGGAAAATTGGCAGGACTTGCTGACAGCTGCTAGGGTCAAAGATGACCACTCCTTCTGGCACATTGTTTCCCATAGAAGTTTAGATAGTATTAGCACTCCTAGCTTTCACATTCAGTCGGAGAAGTGGGTTGATCATTGTTCTGCACTCAATGCCAAAGATGATAATATTGCTATTATACCCCAGCCCATAGTATTAAACACTTCTCTCTATGATAGATCTACAGATGCTGAACTAGTTTGTTAGTCTTGAAGACAAATGAACAGCCATCAACCTGGCTCCTGGCCCTGATCATATTCCTGGAGACCTGTGTAAGTCAGAGCCCCTATTCTGGGCACCGTACATTAATATTGTATCAAAAGCCATAGCTGCAGGGGGGGGGGGGGGGAAATACCTGACTCTTGGAGGGCTGCGGAGATTTTAGCAGTGAACAAGAAAGGTGATGCTTCTAGTCCAACGAATTATAGATCCATTAGCTTAATTGACAATTTGCAAAAAATCTTTGTGCGACAAGTATTGGATAAATTGTAGGCCTGGATGGATGCAAACTGCATTCTTTCACCTCTTCAAGCAGGTTTTTGTGCTAAAACAAGTACTTTTGACCAAGATTTTAGGTTCACACTATTAAACTGGAAATATGTGTTGTTAAACAACCAGAAAATGTATGTTGCTTTTGCTGATTTAAGATCAGTTTTTGATCTTGTGCCTTGAGAAAGCCTATGAAATGTACTGTTAAGCATGAGATCCCCTACTAACCTGGTAACTTTGATAGCAAGGATGCATGATGCCAATTACGCTCAGGTCCATTGGGGGAAGCGCGGAGAGTTAACTGAAAGAATACCGATACAGCGTGGAGTACGCGAGGGGTGCGTTTTGGGACCAATATTATTTACCCTGTATAGAAGCAGGTTGGTAAACGATCTTGCTGATTGTAGAAATGATTTGCCTTGTCTGAATGGGATAAAAATACCCATTTTGTAGTATTCTGTTGAATCCTTACTGATATCTAAGATTCCTGCAGGACTACAGATACTGCTAGAGAAATTCTTGAATTGTTGTTCGTGCAGGGGTCTCAAACTCAACACAGCAAAGACAAAATATATCTTGTTTGGGAAGGGCGAGTCAGACACACTCAAGTCAAGGTCGATGAGAAACCCCTAGAGCAGTTTCACAGTTTTGACTATTTGGGTGTTAGGATGTCGGATAAGTTCAGAGCCACAACTCAGCAAAAGCCACCTACTGATGATACTGAGATCAAACGCTGCCCTCCGCTTTTTCAAGCAGACCCAGCTGCACCCAATAAACCCAGCGCCGGAGGTCTTTCGGGCTAAAGCCCAGGGTGCTGCACTTTTTGGTGCTGAGATATGGGGATATGCCGACACTAATAAATTGGCCGTAGAGGAGAACAATTTTGTATGGCCTCTTCTTCCTGTTTCCGTCAGTACCCCACTTGTCCCCCTGATTTTAGATGTAGGCATTAAAAGAATCATTGATATTGCCTCACTAAAGCCTTTGATGTATTGGTTTCAATTATAGTCCACGCCTGAGCTGCACGATTTTCGAGAAGCTCTGAAGGAGTTGTTGAGGATGGATAGTGGCAAAAAGATTTCCTGGCTGAAACATGTGGCAACCTGGTTTAAGTTACGTGGCCTGTTCTATTTATGGGATTACCCTGAGGGGATACGCAAGGCTGTGATACTTACTGTGAAAACTAAAGAGTGGGAATATGTGCATGACCAATAAACCTTGAATACAAAGGCAGGACGCTTGACTAGTCAATTTCTGAGCTTCAAGTCTAGTCCCAAATTTGAATTATTTTTAGATGTGATTTCACCGCCATGAGCAAAGAGCTTGGATCTGAGATTCCGTCTGGGCGGCCCGCCACTAAGGACCTTTGGTGATTGGAATAGAGAGAAAGCTTCAGATAAGTGCTCAGCATGTGGCCTAGTGCCTGAAACAGACGAGCATGTCCTTTTTTCTGCACTGTGTATTACAACTCTTGTAAGTGCTGGATACGCTCAATTTGTTTAAATTTAAACATGATACGCTATTTGTTTGCACATAGAATTCTAAAAACAGATACGTCTGGACAATTGTCTTTGAAGTAAGTCGTTTTCTGCGAACTGTTTGGTTTAAATGCTCAAAGATTATGTCTTACAAGCACAGAGACATGTATGTCTCTGCAATCTTAATATTAGACTGTGAACTAGTTATATTGTCTTATATCTGCTGGATTTTTGATTGTTTCTGACATGTATATGATTTCATATGCAATCTTATTATTGTATTTTAAATACTGATATCTATAACATATGGAGTTTTCAGACATTTATAAATTATTCAGTGATTACAGTTTTGTGGAATTATAATCTAGTATGTTTTAATTAGATTCGTTTATCTTCCTTTGTTGAATTTTATCTATCGGTACCTTGTCATATTTTTAAGCTGGTGTGTACCAAAGTCAAATATAAACTTGTATGCTTTGATGGTTTTTTAAAAGTTTCTATTGATGATGAAAAACAGCTTAACATTAATAAAATAATAAATAACCAAGTGAATAGTTCATCCGTGGAATGCATGCAGGACCTGCGAGCCTAATCAAGTGACCACAAAGCAACCCTTTTCTTTCTACATCTCCACATATGCAATAGGAAGCAGGAAACAGCAAATACAATAGGTTGGGCTGTGTTACATCTAAATTTCCTTGATATACTTCTATACTCCCTAACACCCAGGTCGCGGCACAGCAGCAGGATCCATGTCCTCCAGTATGCATGGTAATGCAGGCAAGAAAAAGGGATACATTCCTTTGTCTCAGTGCAGAATGGGCAGCTCATGTCTGGTTTGCCAATTTGCAGTAAATGTTCGCAAAGGCCGTGTCCAGATCCGAAATTTTGTACATGGAGTTCTAGCAGCCAGGGGCTCATTTGCATCCATGTTGTCTTCCAGAGAGAAGGCATCTTTAAATTCCCAAGATTGCGGCCATAGGGTAATTTTTACACATGTTACCACTGTTTGGGGAAAGGTTTCACTTCACTAGTACTAGTTCCACATCCAAATACAGCTTCTCTGAGGGCCATCATCATTTGCAAAGGACCTTCTTTTGCAAGGTGGCAAGTGTTGCACCATTTTTAGTAACTTTTGATCTGTTTGTGCTAGAAACTAAATTAGTTTTTTGTTAAAATCTGCAGATGATTGATTATATAGCAAATGTGGTAAATTCATAACTCTGCGAAAAACACCATGGCCACAGAATCCCATAATTCTGTGGCCGCAGAATCCCATAATTCCAGTGGCCTTGCATACAGGGAATGCAAAAAAGAACTACTGTAGGAAGTCAATTTGTTTCTAAACCACAAACATTTTAAATACATGCAAATAAACCGTACAAATATTTCAATATATACCAGCAGTTGTGACAGCACAAATTAAGCATATTTTGTTTTATAATTCTGAAGTGTGATGGAAAAAAAGATTTTAATAGGATCAAAACAAATCTTGGTGATGCACAAGTGATAAATACTGTATTGTATTTAACATTTCTATAGCATTCACCATCCCTATGTGTGGCAATGAAGTTCTTACCTACATGGTCAGAAAGCCACATCATAAAGGGTGGCATGTGGTTAGAAAGGTGTTGTCTTTGTTGTGTGATCCAATGTAAGAAGTGCTTCCATGTCATGCTTGATGACCAGAGGTGCGTTTATCGTGTTATGAGATGCAGTGTATAGCGGTGTCATGGATGATGAGGTGTGAGAGACACAGATGCACAGTTTATGGCTTTCCAGTAAACTCGGAGCTTTGAACAGCTCCATGGGTGCCGTTATGGTCTTTCTCATGATTATAGTCTGCTTAAGTGGTTACTGCATTGGGATGTCAAATCAAACATTTTGGGGCAGATTTACTAAAATTTCACACCACGCAACACAGCAAGGCAACTTACTGAATTGCATTGCATGAAAGGCAGACAATAGAGATTCACTATATTTACAAGGATATGACACATTTTTGCTGGTGCACTGTGTGCTGTCTAATGCTCAGTTGCAGGGGTGCCAGTGTTACAGGCAGGGTTGTTTTTGTGTAGGAGGGGACAACTTTCTGCACAAAAACAATGCTTAGAGGCATTTTCTATTTTCTCTGTGTGCTGCACATCCAGCACACATAGAATGAGGAAGTAACAAGGAGAAATAAAGATATTTCTCCTTGTTACGCCTCATTGGGGAAGGCATAGCATTTTGATGCATTCCCAGGTTTACGAGATTTAGTAAATCTGAGAAGGCACCAAAATCCATAGGTGGATGCGTTGGTAGAAATGGTTTACCCATGGAACACCATCCCATTGCGAGGTAATACAAGGCAGTAATATACATTGCCTTGCGTTACTTCATTTTTACTAAACAGAACAAAGCCACGCAAGGTCACTTTTCATGACTTAAGAAATGCCCAAAATGATTTTGCATCGCGCTGCATCTCAAAAGTGGCGCAAGCCGGATTCAAAATCTTAGTAAAGCTGCCCCCCAGTGTGCAGTTTTGGGCTAGAGCTGGCTTTGTTGGACGGAGCGAGAAGAGATATCTGCTGGGATATGCATTGTTACTATCATCTCATATCTGAAAGTAATTGTGAGATGTAAAGAAGCGGCTATAGTATATAGATATTTTGGACTTGCAGTTATGGACTAGATAAATGTGCTCTGATTGACCTGTAGTGGTTTACTGGCTGCACAGTACTGGTGATGAACAACCCTTGTAGCAAATATGTCTAAATTGAATGTAAGAGGTATAAGCTACAGTGGGCTGCTGACCTCTAAGTGCTATGTTATTCGTATTAGTGTGGACCAGAAATGTTGTCTATGAACTTACACAACTCTATAATACCCCGGCGAAGCATAGGCCAGCTCTCAACGTACCTCCTTAACAAAATTAGTTTGCTGGTTGGGTTGTGTCCAGTCTGTAGATTGTAAGCTAAAGATTGAGCTTTAGGGTGCGACTGTCTTTCCAGGTTCTGTTGCCGGTATATGTGGTGGTGTAGTTGTCTTGGAAATAGCCCTGTTTTCAACTGTCTTCTGAAGTGTGTAGACTCCTTGATGCTTTCAAAACTGGCTGTTAGTGTGTTCCAGAGCTTAGCATCCTGTACTGAAAAAGTAGTGCCTCATACAGATTTCTTATGGTAAGGAGGTATGATAAGTGGTGGAAGCCTGGAGCTCCAAATCAGTATCCTGATTTGTTTGTATTGCTTAAATTTAACTTGTAGGTATAGTGGTCTTTTTTTCTTGGAGGCTCTTTGAACAATGCAGAGTGCCTTGAAGATTGCCCTTCTTGCTATAGGTAGCCAGTGGAGTGATTGCCAGAATAGAGTCATGTGTTCTCTTGGGTGAAGGCAGAGAAAAAATCTTGCAGCATTTTTTCGTATGAGCTGTATTTTACATATTCTGAATGCAGGTGTACAAAGGTTTAGGCTGTCTGAATTGTCAAGCTCTGAGATTATGAGTGTGAAGATGGCTTGCAGTTTCTGTTGGCATTCAGGGTATGGGAGGAAGCATCATACTGTTTTCATTATATAGAAGGCACTCTGTTTTAGATGCTTAACATGTGGCATCAAATATAGGTCGGAATACATGGTTACCCCTAGGCTTCTGACTTCTCTCGATATTGTTGGAGGGGCCTGATGTTCCTTAGACCATATAATCGTAGGCTCACATTTTTGTCATTGTCTGCAGGCAATAAACTCTGTCTTTGCTGTATGTAGTTTTAGATGGTTATTCATCATTCATGTGTTTACGACCCGAAGGCAGTCATCATTTTTTAAATTGTAGAGGCCCTATAGACCATCTGTTGTTAAAAACGATTTGTCTGTCATCTGCGCACTTGTATTAGGTGAGGTTGAATGATTTAATCAAGTTTGGTAAGAAGGTTAGGTAAATGTTGAATAATAGAGGAAGGATATGATGGACCCCTGTGGAATGCCACAGTGTTGTGTGTGAGGGGCTGATATGAAAGGTGGTTCAAACACTAGTTCGCTGTCACAGCTGAGATGCCAAGAATTCAATGGCATTAGCTGAACTCCCTTCTTACCTTTCACAAATGGTATATCAAACAAGAATGTGCTGTGTGAAGAGATTGCACAGCTGTACAGGACATTGAGCCAGCAACGTTCCTGACATTTCCTATTCCTCATACACAAGAGTGCCTCTTCCCAAGCCTAGCAGTCATTCAGAAGCAATGTACAGTCAGGAAACTCTGGATCCCAGTCTTACATGGTGCTTCAATTAGCCTATTGTGCTGGGGCAGAGTTATCACAAGTCAGGCACGACTTATATTTGGCTTACATTGTTCCAGCCTACACAGGCCTGTTGTGAAATATAGCCTGGTGAGGTCATGTATCTGCTATGCAGATCATTATTTTGTTTGCAGGATCCAGATAATTTGTTAGGTTAATGTGCCTGTTGCAGGTAGCTATATATACCCGAACTGGCAGTAGTTTGAATCTGCAATGACCCAATATACCCTGCCATGTCAGAAAGGGCTGCCGTAAAAGACTATCTCTCAAAAACTGTTTAATATCTAGGTAACCCTAGCAGGGTCATCACACTGGGGATTCATCTCCTTGAACCAGATATTGTGAAAACCATAATCAGGGCATCTGAGGCTGAATGCATTTGTATTATAATTGACCTCTCTGAACATGTCCACAGAACATCACCTAACATTTTCAAACTTTTGTATATTGTAATTTTAGATGTGTGTACTATGAATCTGCTTTTAGAAATGTATTGACTCCTGTGAAATTTTTTATTTTTGTCTTTGTTGTCAAAGCAAATAAACTGCTATTAGGAAGTCTTATGTAATTAATGTACTAAATCCATAATATTTGGTGGACAATTGGGCTAGTGTTTTTATTGGGAGAAGTGTCGGAACTCAGGGTGGTATGAATTTTATGGATCCTCACAGATTCCAGAATTTTACTTCATAGAAATATGAGGAAAATCGGTGATTTAGTCAAAGTTTGGTGTCTTCAGTGCATTCTGGGTATGAAAAAGTGTTGGGATCCATGCAAACTACACCACCCCAGACTTCCCTAGGTACCTTGTTTTCAGAAATGTCAGTGTCTGGAAGGTTTCCCTGGGTGCCGACGAGTCCTGGTGTAAATACCACAGCTACTACACTGCCAGATTTGGTCAATATGCATGGCAAAGTCATGATCTTTTCTTGTTTCCTAGGGGCCTTAGGGAGCCTTTCCTTTCATGGTGATAGGTCAGTCACACTAGTGGGCTACTACTGTTATCGGAAAATGAGTCTGAACAGTGTATGGTGGGACACTTGAGGATCCTCACAGATTCCAATATCGTGATCGGCTTTTTCTGTTATTTTGCTGTATAGCATCACTTTGTACAATGTGCTGCACAATAGAACAAAACAAAAAATAAAACTTGGTACTTGTTGGAAGCATTTTCCTCGCATGCTGACTTTGATAATGGAAAAGGAAATGTTTCTGGTATCTTTACCAGAAACATTTGTTTTCCTTATCTCTGGATGACCCGTTGAAGTACACCACACTGTGAAAGCTGTGTGGTGAACGTCAACAGGTTGTCATCTGCCCTAAAGCAGGTGAAACCCACCAAATCCATGCAGCCTGATGTTCTGTCCAACAAGAATTTAAAACAAGCTCCAGGGATATGATGGCCACATTGCATTAACTTCTTTATTCCATGATGTAGAGGACTTTCCCAGCTCTAGGAGGCCCCCAGGATGGCAGGCTTCTTTGATTGTGGAACAGCGAAAAGCACTGTAGTCAAAGAAAGGTGGCAAATGCTGCTAACTGCCATGCACAGACAAAAGAAAGTGCCATACACGATCTATGGAGAAGAGGGCAAGAGAGAATAAATAATTTCGAGAAGTACAAAGAAGATAGAAGAGAAGATTGAGAGAAGAGGTTGTAGAAAAGAAGAAAAGATTAAGAGAAGGAAAGGAGAATAAATAGAAAAAGAAAGAGAACATTAGCGACAGGAATGGGAAGATAGAGGCAGCAACAAACAGAACGGGATAGAGTGGAAAAGGTTGAGTGAGGCATCGGGGCAGAGATTGGGAGATGGGAGTAAATAGAAAAAAGACGGAGGGTAAAAGAGCAAAGTAAGTGCTAGGTACATGTAGAGAAATGGTATCCGGAGATTTTAGGTTGAATTTATAGCTTATCGTGTTTTGGCCACTATACGTGGCCCAATGTGATTTCAAAAGAAAAATGTGCACCTTCTTTTTTAAAAGAGATCTTAGTGCAAGATTCAAATATCCCCTAGAGATCTTTAAAACCCTAATAAGGTCTACACATTGTCCACATTGCTTTTTTACAAACTGCTTTACAAAGCCCCCCTCCCTCGCCTCTGTTATTTGTTACTATATGCTTTTGGTGGGAAGAGCTGATTCCTTCTCTTTTGATTCATATTAGCCATGTCTCTGTTTGCTAGTCGCTAAAAAGTACAACCTACTTGCTAAGAAGTCCAAGTTCTATTAAGGAGGTGATTTGGCTTTCTAGTGTACTTTTATACATAGCAATCTCTTAACTGTTTCATAAAATGAAGCTTGACTTTTCTGCACCTGTAATAATGCTGAACAATCCCTCTGCAAATAAATATTTTCTATTTCTAGTATACATGGTAGGCTTCCAGGCTTTCTACATTCACAACACAGAAAAGTGCATGCTCCTCCAAGCAATGTTAGCCACATATACGGTGCCACCTTGAGGGTCCTATGCAAGGAATATTCTGCATTAGAAAGGGTAGAGAATGTCCATAATTCCAGAAGTGGATGTCTCCGTAGCATCCAAATGGGAGATACCATGTAATCACCATCAGAAGGAGAGGTTATTAAAGAGCAGAATTCTAGATGAAAACTGTGAAACCACCACTCAGAACAATAGAGACAGTGCTGCTGCTAGTGTCCTTAGCCAGGCCACAGACCTCAAATGCACCCTTTCAAGGCTCACACACTCACTTATACTTCACCGTGCTACCTACCTTACTGGTTGATGTCTAAAAAAGGTCTCCTTTGGTACAACAGGTTTCACACACCCTGCCTGTAACTATGAAGGGTGTATGCCGCAGGCAGAGCCTGCTTCAAGTTCATGCAGTTTTAATTGGTGCTTTGGATGATATGCAATAGAAAGATTCCATCTTTTGTCACAACCTTACTGTGAAATTCATTGTGGGACCTTCCTAACGTCCCCTGTAAAATGGCATTTAAATTCTGTTTAGGTTTCACCATTGTTGCATCCCATAAATGTTTAAAACTCATTGTCCACCCCTAATTTCCCAAAATGTTCTTAATGGATATGCTACAAGCTCTCTGTAAAGTTTTTTTTTAATTATTTGTTTTTTTACATTTTTTATTTTTTTTTATTTTATTAATATTTATTTGTAATTTTCAAAGCAATAATAATGCATACAGTAAGTAGACAGAGCAACATATACAGATTATATGAGCATCACATACAGAATTATATAAGCAAGTAGACAGTAGGGCATGTCTGCAATTGTGGGCAGTTTTTCCCTTAAATGTCCAATGGCATGTACAGGTACGTCCTGTGGGGTCACATTATTCGTCTTAGCTAGTCCCATCTCAAATACAGTACATATCACGATGTAGTCCCTGTTGACGCTGAGTCTCCAGATGGGTAAGTTCGTTAGTACTAGGTTCACACTACATTTCATATTGCCTAGATCGGCCCATTCTCACATTTCGCCCCGTCCCGCTGCCTCAAGATGAGAAAGCATTATCTCTCCTCCGATTCCCAGGACAGCATTAGACTACAAGGGGGAAACTCTGCTATCACTCCCTGCTACTACAGGGCTGGTCGGGGGTGAGCTTACAGTGTGAGCCAGCAAGTATTGCGTAAGAGGACCCCATATGTCTCTTGGTTTCGAAGCGCAGGGCACCGTCTCCGCATAGATTGTAAGTTGGTCCTGACAGTACACCAGATCCTCCAGCCATTCCTTAAATTTAGGGGCCCGCCCTCTACCCCATCTGCAGGCCACCCTGCGCTTCGCTAATAACAGCGAGAGTGAGACATAGCGGCGACGCGCTTTGGGAATTTGTCTAGTGTAGCCTAGGGATGGCCGGAATTTGCGAAAGTGACTTTCGCAAATTATCGCGAAAATGTTAAAAATCTCTGCAAACACGCGGAAATATCGCGAAGATGCGGAAGTTTTTTTCCCGCCCGTTCGCGGTATTTTCTGCGTGGGCGCGGCTCGCCAACGTACCCATGCGGTTGCTCGCGGGCGCGGCCATCTTGTTTTCACTCTTCTCGCGGTGCATGATCGCGAGAAGAAAGACGTGATTGCGCGACCAATGACATTACTGCGGGCGTGAACTGTCGCGAGACAGCGCAAATGGCTACCAACAATCCAACATCTCGTGGAGAACGCGACCGGATCGGGAAAACTTTTCGGCGAACGCGGGGATTCAGGTAAGGCGATCGCGCCCGCGCGAGAATGTATTATTTTACAGCGCGAGCAAGAAACAAATTATCGCTAAGCTGCGGAATGAGGAAATTTTGACATTTTCGCGCTCTCCGCGGAACGCGAAAATGTCAAATTATCGCAATTTCCGCGAGCGGAACGGAAATTTACCCCAGGCCTAGTGTAGCCTAGAAGCGCAACTAGGGGGTCACAGTCCATCGATAAGGCCGTCTTCTCAGAGAGCGCTTCAAAGATTTGTCCCCAGTATTCCTTCACCTTCGGGCACTCCCAGGCTAAATGCAGGAACCCAGCTCTCAATCCACCGCACCTATCGCATCGGTCGGTGTCCCGTAGCCCAAAGCGGCACATCCCAACCGGGGTACAATACATACGTTGCAAAAATGTATAATGGATTATACGCAACCTGGCACTAGCTGAAATTGCCGCAGTTTGTAAGCAGCAGTAGCGCCATTGTTCATCCGTAATATCCCTGTCCAGGTCAGCCGTCCAGTGTACTCGCGCAGTACTATGAGGGCTCCCGCACTCTGCTCGTATCGATCGGTACAAGTTGGACACCAGGTGCCCAGGACTCGCGTTCTGTAACATCTGGTGCAGCGGCTTTAGGATCGTTGGCTCCCGTGGAAATCTCGGGAGGATGGCCCGCATACCCTGCCGTAATCTCACATATAGAAACATTTCTAAAGGGGTGGGTTGTATGTCGCCAAAAAATTGAGCTCTTTGTAAAGTTATTTTAAAATTAGTGACAAGTTAAACTAAAACTTCACTTACAAAGTTGGTCAGAATTAGGAAACTTCACACCTTATTAAGCAGATGAAATTTCCTAACTTTTCTTCAGGTGAGGTTTATCCTTGTGGGCCTTCCCTGTGTGGTGATTTTCTGATGCAGATTGTCCCGGGTAGGACAAAACTCAGCAAAACAATTTTGAGTGTGGAAGCTGTACATCCACTCCTCAGGTAAGAGCTGTTTAAAGGGAGAGCTCTGAGCTGTGGCCAGCTTATCTTAAAAAAAATTAATAATAAGCTTTGCATTACTCAAATATACTCAAAGCTGCAATTTTACCTCCTTCTACTTCAAATCCTAATCTAATTGATAGGATTTAAGGATGGACTGTGAAAAGTTGATTAAATGTACTTTAATATGTACCTTAAAAATCCACATGTTCTTTCACATAGAATCACACTGTGTGTGCACTCTGAAAATCAAAACCAGTAGAGCGAATGCAAAGAATATCAAGGACGGAACATTGAAATAAAAAATAAAAAAAATAAAATATATATCCAAAACACACAGAGTTACCCCTTATGGAAGAGCCACTTCAGGTAGGTTCAATCCCTTCTTCTTTCATTCACGAAGGTTGCATACAGATGAAAAAAGATGTCTTCTGAATTTTACTGCCATTCACTGCCAGACCCGTTTCAAGTCTCTCAACTCTTCTTCAATGGCAATGGCAAAAACATGAACCACAGGACCGGTAAAGTGCAGCTGCATAATATTCATTTAGTACGTCCCAGTGGGCGTGGCCACTTCTCTGGCCTTATGGTCTTCGTCGTAGTCGCACAAAATAATCTGAAGTGAATCCGTACTGTGGCGCAAAAATCACAAATTAATTTCAAAGCCTCAGTGGGATGATGTTCAACCTTAAAACAATCCTGCTGCAATGTGTTCCTTCGTGAAGAAGACTACCTCCCTTAACGATGACGTCAAAATGGCCTCATCTCGGGAACGCTGCTTTCTCAGCGGGGCTTCTTCCGCGACCAGGGCAGGCCGCTTCAATCCAAAACACACAGTTACCCCTTATGGAAGAGCCCCTTCAGGTAGGTCCCATCCCTTCTTTATTCATTCACAAAGGTTGCACACAGATGAAAAAAGATGTCATCCGAATTTTACTGCCATTCACTGCCAGACGCGTTTCAAGTCTCTCAACCCTTCTTCGATGGCAACCACAAAAACATGAACCACATATATATATATATATATATAAACACATTTGCACAATATATTTATATATCTTTAAGGATGTAGATGTGGAGTTAGGGCCAGTAAATCAATACTTCCCTAAATGCACTTACCTTTCAATGCTCTATCCTCAATAATTTTGTTCCACGATATTCCAGGGGTCGCCATTTAGTAGTACAACCAGTACTTGGTAAAGAATATAGCTATAGAACACAGTTTTACGGTGTGGCCATAGTTGAGGGCAATTCCTCACCCCCTCCTAAATATATACTTCTGGCTATGCGCCTGGCTCACCTTTACCTCCCCATTACACACATCGCTCTTACATGCATTGGTCAACTTCCTGATATTTGTATAGAATGCCCTGGTTCCAGATCAATTCCACAAGTTGATGTGGATCTGGGTGTCATCAGCATCCATCTTCAATTTTATGTAGTCTGACTTCATGAGACTGGCTAATATAGACACTCTGAATAACTGTGGTGAAGGACAGCCATGGCACCCATCAATGTACATTGATGTACTTGAATGATCCAATCTCGACCTCAGTTTAACGTCAAGGCTTACATTAATTTGGGTGCTGTTTCTATCGCTCTTTCCAGGTTTGCATGTTTTGAAAAAGTATCTGGAGGTGCACTCACTTGTACACAGTAATCATAATTATGGTTTTCATTCCATGTGCATGACTGATGCTTTATTGACATGTACAGAGAATTGCATTAAATTCCAAATATTAAGGAAAATTCAACCATTGTGCCATTTGCTGAATCAATGCTGTGAATTATACTGTTTGTTGTGCTACAGTCGGGCACTGTCAAGGTACGTGCAGTTACTGGATGGGAGATTTCCAGAATGCTACTATTGCGTTATGTTCCCCTCTCCATTCTGAATGTGAAAAGAGTCAAAAGGTCTTGATAGTGTGGCTCTGACACCATGCAAATGTTCAAGGTTTGCTGTTACTTTTGCATTCCTGAACATACTGGTCTTAGATTTAAGAGATTCCAGGATTCCTTTGACACAGTTGACTTTGTTGGCCTGCAGAGGCTTCTGTTGCCTCCATCTTGGATTTGTGCCACCCCAATGAAGGATAAATTCTCCAGATTATGCTGTGCTCAGTGACCAGATTTGGTGTGTTAAAGGATCTGATACAAGATGATCAAATATGTCTAATCAAACTTGCTAAGTGTACTCAACTAATATACCATCAGTATGGAGTCCAGCACAGCATAGAAAAATCATTTATAAGACATCACTCCTTTAACACACCTAGAAATATTTTATCGATTTATTCTTTGATTTCAGGATCAATAAAGAAGAAAACCTGGGTCAGATGATAAATTATTTAAGCATCAATGATATTTGCTTAGCTGAACAACTTATTGAATCCAGCAATCTTTCTATGGAGTAAGAAAAGACCTTTAAAGAGTGAGCATATTTAATTGACATATTACGAGACAAATATTTCATGTTGTCATTTCTAGACACTATGGGGCAGAATTACTAACTTTGCACGCAACACAGTGCAGCAACCTAAGTTGCTACTCAGCGCTGCATTGTGTGAAAGGTAGGGAGCAGAGCAGTGCTATTTTCCTCACACCTGCCCTGGCTTACTTAAGGCTGCCATTCTCCAATATACACCCCATTACACCTTAGTACATGAGCATGTGTTTTCTCCCAAAGCATAGATTTTGCACTGGAGGAGCACAATTCCAGTACAAAATCTATCCTTTAATATGTTTCTCACTTCGTATGTGCTCTGTGCAGCACACATGCAAAGTTGGAAACATGTTGGAAAATGCTCCACGTTTACGCTTGCCTCAAGGAGGTATAATTGTTTGGTACAAAACCCTATCTACAAATGTTATTAGATAGGGATTTGCATCAAAACCCATGGGCGGTTGCATGGGAACACCAATGTACTTTGCATGGAATGCCGTCTTGATGAAAAACAGCTCATAGGAGAGCAAAGTAGTGCATAGCACTACTTTGCATTATGTTAGGCAACTTTGCACCAGAATTTACTTTTGTGTCACAACCCTGTGCAAAGTGTTAATAAATCAATATCTTTAAGAATGCCACTCAGAGATTTCCATTTGTTATGCCCAAATAGAGGGTGATTGTTGAGTATCATAATTTCTAGCTGCAATTTACAACCAGTGAGCCCAACCAAATTGTTTGAGGGTTGTGCCACTGCACACAATTGCATTATTGGGGCCCCATTATTCTTATAGTCTTGGATTACACCCTAAAAAGATGTCCTACATTTAATTTCTTCAATGTCTAGGATTTCTAATCGTTGGGCTGTACATGCTGGTGGTGAAAGACATTAGGTCCAATACCATGAAAGACAGAAGACCACCATATTGAGATGTCACCTCTGGCCCAGCAGTGATCTCTGCCAATTCACAGAAGTCAGTGCCATGAGGACTCCTATGAAGGCACTGAATGTTTGGGCATGGCCACCTTCTTTTAGGCAGCCGTGCACCAATTCTTTTTGTTTTTCACAAAGAAACTCCCAAACTCAGGAATTTGTTCATAAAAAACAAAAAAGCTAATGACCCCCACACCCTGGGAGTTTTCTACCAGGGTGTGGTGATGATGTTAGTGACCGACAGAAGAAAAGGACATCAGACCGTCTATTCTAAATAGGGTGGGCGGTATAATGCCCCCATTCAATAGCACCTACTCTGTCAAGCCATCAGAAAACGTTTTCTGGCAGCTGAGCCGGTGAGGAGGTGGACTGTCATCAGAAAACTGTCAGCCCACCCGAATCATAATTGAGCTTGTTGACCTAAGCAGTGTTTAAAAAGATTAAAATACACAATGGTGTGAGAAGTGGCAATATTTTAACCTCTCGAAAAGTTCTAATTTCACTTAAGAGGTTTTGCAAAGGAGGTAAACTTTATAAGTTAAAAAGGATGCAAAGTTTGCCACCTCAGAAAATCTTTGTGTGTGGATAAAATTCCCCAACAAATTAACATTTTTGTATTACACTTGTATATTTCAAGCACTTTATGAAAACATATTTTGTAAAAAATATTGGGTTTCTTCTTTTCACACAAGCTTACTTTTTGCAGATCTTCTCACTAATTAATAATTCTATAAAAATTACTGACTTTACAAAATAGGTAATACTAGCAAAGTTTTTTTTTTAATTCTCAAATTTGGAAAATGGCCACAATTGCTTCTAGATGACGCTTACACAAAAAAGAGTGAAAATTCTACTGCCAAAGGAGTGCCAACTCAGCTCCCAGTAGCTGGGCTCAGAGCTGGGCATACAGTTTTCATCTTGTCTTGGTAATAAGGGCACTGTGTTGCACAAAACAGGTGCAGCTCTGGTGCAGGCCAAGGATTGCTTTAAGGGCAGAGCCCATTACAAAATGAACAACAACAAAAAACAATGATCTTTTACCGTAATAGGACTGCTTAATCATCACTTTTCATGCTGCCTTTAGAGATCATAAATTTGAATGCCAGCAAAGCAAACTAAGGGCATATTTATAAGCCCCTAACACCACCCGAGTGCCACTTTTCTGACGCTCCGGTGGCGTTGCTCTCAAACTGATATTTACAAGGTGGCGTTAACGCCACCTTCCAAATATGCACCTTACTTCAGTAGTCGCTGCGGCCAAGGGGCGGGCAATGGGTGTTGCAGTGGACGTTCCGCTGCAACACCCATTGCCCTTTGATGCTGACCCATATTTACAAGGATGGGGCAGCGCCAAAAATTAGGACCAGGAAATACCTGGTCTTAGGATGGCAATGCGAGGAGAAATCATTAAAAGAGCAAACGCCTCTAAAGATTGTTTATGTGCCCTTCCTGCACATAAGCAATCCCCCCTGCAGCACAGGCACCCTTGCAACATAGAGCAAGTGTGCCTGCGCTCGTGCTAGGCAGCTTTTTTAACGCACGCACTAGGGGAAACAAAGTGGAGAGCTGTATTTTTGTAAATATGGTGCATCCCTGTGTTTAAAAAATGTCAGAGCATGGCATTATCAATTTTGGAGTAACACCGCTCTACGGCATTTTATTGTAAATATCCCCCTCAGACTTTCAAGGTGAGTAAATTGAGTACCATTGAATTGGGTAATAGTAAGATATATTATTTACTCCGCTGGAAACGGGCAGAAGGGTGGTAGGAGACACTGAAGAACAGAGGATATTAGTATTATGTTATTCAGCTGTGTGTTAACTGTATAATGCAACATTGAAAAAAATACTTCCCCAGTGTCTTTGCTAATAATGTGCCACCTATGGAGCCCACTAAATAAACCTCTTGACATTTAAGAGGCAACAGATGGAAAGCTGTGTTATTTGTAAACTGGAACAAAACATTTATTTGAATTCCTGCTAATCTCACCCACTCATGTTCTGATTATCTGTGTTGAAAAAATAATGCAGAATGCAGAATTATTAATTTAATGCTGTGCAAATCCTATGTTAATCCAGATTCAATTTGGTACAACAGTGAAGCCAAGCCACTAATGTGTTTTTACATCATGTATAATGACTTGGCACTCCCACTTTTACAAAACAATAATCTTTTTCCTGCTTGTGAAATCACCTACTGGTCAAAAACCTTACCAATCAGAGAGCATTGGTCGTAAATGTGTGCAATGACACTATGGGGCAGATTTACAACTTCTGGCGCATCTCTGCAAATCAGCAGGGATGCGCCAGAACAGATGCGTCACGTAATCCCCCCCTTGCGCGACGCAACTCCTGCAATGCACAGGGGCCGCCCATACTTAACGTGGTGCGTCACTCCTTATGCCTGCTTCAAGCAGGCGTAAGGATTTGACGCAGCAGCGTCGTAAAACTGACTCCGTGAAATCTTGTAGATTTCACTGCATCAGTTTTACGGGGCTTTCCTGCGCGGGAACGCCCAACTTGCGGCAGAACGCCCACATGAAACCTGACGCAGGTTTCATGTGGCGCAGGGCTTTACAACGGGACGCATCTGCCTAGATGCGTCACGTTGTAAATAAGTCGCAACGTGGTGCATGGTTTAAGCTGCCGCTGTGTCACAAAAGTGATGCAACGGCAGTGTAAAAGTGGCGTAAGGGGCTTGTAAATCTGCCCCTATCTGTCTAAATGCATGTTTAATCCGATCATCAAATATGTTTCCTATCCTTTCTTTGTACATGAGCACTGCTTATCTGCCCTGCAGGGCTTTTGATAGTACAGGCCCTTTGATGCCTGGTTCTTTGATTAATAAAAGGGACATTTCAGTGTAGCATTTTATCAGCACATCATTATTAATTGTACAGCTATAGTGCACTTTTCGCACCAGTAGTTAAACTGTTAAAAAAATAAGTGCCGGGGCTCTTGCCAGGAGGAAGCTTGCAACAGCCTGTTTCTCCTGTTAGAGCCACCTAAAAGAGAGCCAACTACTAACCATGAAAGTGGGGAGAGGATATGGCGGGATGGCCAGAGCTGTTGACTTCGGAGCTGGGGACCCAGGTTCGAGTATTGGCAGTCTGCTCAACATGCTGTGATTCTGGCCAAATCACTTAATCTCCCCATGCCTACCATAAAGGAATGTGCCCTTAACTGGTGCTCATGAAAAGTGCTGGTGTTGATGACTAAGTGCAAGTGCTGAGCACTGGAAACCACCAGCTCAAATTAAGCACTAGATCGCGCTTTTCTCCTAATCTGCCTGATTTGAATTTCTGAGTTTTAAAATGGGTAAAATACTTTTTGTCACAGAGAGTCGCTTCATTTTTTTTCCAATCCTTGTAAACTCAAATCACACACATTTCTCTTTTTTCATTTGACAAAATGATATTGCATCAATACATTATTTGGCCTGAGTAATATCCCAGTGCCAATCCTCTCTAAAAGGTTGAAACGCATCAATGGTTCAGTACATTTGTGGATTGCCCAAGGAATCTTTTTTTGGCAAAGATGTTGTAGATCATGTTTTACTACAAATGATGATACCCTCAGCTGTGCTACTCTTGACCTTTTGTATGCCAAAAAAGTTATTTAAAAAAACTTTTATTGCACAAACTGAGGATCAAAGACTCTTGTTTCAATTGTGTTGTGTAAATAGTTTATTAGTAATACAACACCAGTGTCTTTTCTAAGATGTCTTCAAAATGACAATATGTAACACAAGGAAGTTAATGGCCCAATGACCTTTGAGGTTACCTATGAGATCCCATGATTATCCTTAATCTTATAAGCAAATAGACGCTGTGGGGCAGTGATTTATTTAAGAAAACGAATTGTAATCTGTACCTGCACAATGCTTTCATGTTCTCAACTCCTATCATGACCTGTGTAGGGAATGGATTAATTTCTAGATGAACATGCTTGCTTGATTTGGAAGTAGTATTCATTGTTCAATTACTTTTAACAATCTTTGTAGGATACTTAATCACCATATAGGCTTTCTTTTGATGTTGCAAATGACCCATGTCTATAAGTGGCCCTCGCACCACAGGAATCATTAAATAAAATGTATGAAATTTAAGCAATTATAGAACTCCGTGCTGACTGATGTTAATGCCCTGATAATTACCAGTAATCTTCATTAATTCTGGGCCTGTTGTCCTCATTCCCTTCATTACTAAGTCAGATATAACTCTCTTGCAGACATAAAAAGGCAAAAGGAATACTGGAACCCATATCCCACCTCCTCCCACCGGCGGTACTTAAGTCGTACTTACCCAGCGTTCATTCTGAACTACCAAGCTGCACATATGAACGCCGGCCGAGCATCATGAATGGGACGAGGACAACAGGACCACGACTAAAGATTACCGGTAAGTAATAGGGCATTATCCCCAGGTCACTCCTGTTATCGTCACATTCTTTACTAAGTGAAAATACCCAAGCCAAAAACCCGGTATTTACATAGAAAGAACCCAGAAAAGGATACAACACCAAACAGCAGCACCCAAAAGTAATTTATTAACACAGGCAAAAAAACAATCCAGGAGCTCACAAGATGCAACTCTCCCAAATAAAAAGATGGTATTATCACACAAACCATTCTGGAGACAATAATGCCCAAGTAGCAGCGTTGCACATTTCAGAAAGGGACACCACTCTCATTTGCACTCAAGAAGCTGCCTCCCCCAAGTAGAGCGCCCGAAACCACCAATGGAGGAGGAGACACATACAGAGAATAAGCCAGCTCAATCAGCTGCTTGATCCACCTACTGATGGTCAATGAAGAAGCCCTCTCACCCCAGGAGGACACCCCAAAAGAACAAATAAAGAGCCAGCCTTCTTGAAGGAACTCGTGCGATTCAATGAAACCAGAAAGGCCTGCTTTATGTCCAACAAGGACCACAGAACTTCCTCATCCAACCCTGAATCAGCCACCAAAGCAGGCAGAATCACTTCCTGAGACTTGAGAAATTGAGACACCACCTTCGGCACAAAGGAAGAATCCAAACACAACAGAACCCCATTGTCAGAAAAAGACAAAAGGGTTCCCTAGCCATCAGAGCCCCCAATTCATCAAGGAACCAGGCCGAATTGATGGTCACTCGTCCCATTCTGTCGGCAGACAGAAAAAAGAACAGAAGGAATGCTGCATAGGTACGACTTAAGTACTTCCGGTGGCAGGGGGTGGGGTATCGATTCCAATATTCTGTTTGTTCTTTTCCTGTCTGCGAGCTAGTTATATCTCACTTAGTAATGAATGGGACAAGGACAGGAGGGACCTGGGAGGTAATGGTCTTTAATTATGGTATAGTTCAGGGTGCCTCTCATTTTATTTTATGTTCGCAGACAGACTAAGCTTTGCAGTTGTACATGAACTTGGCCTGGAACATAGGACTGTTTCATGTGAAAGCGAGACATTATTTTTTCTCAAAACAAGGTGTAAGTGGAGGTTGATAAGTGATCTGTACAGAATCACATGATGCTGAGCTGAGGTTTGGATTTGAATGTGGGCTTCAATTTCCCAAATCTGAGGCTCTAGACATTAGGCCACATCTCCTCCTGCATGACTTATTCATCATCCTTTAACTCAGTTTTGGACTGCACCTTTGACAGGGGCAATGATTTGATATTTACGTTCTCCTACAGGACTGAAAAACTCTAGACCAACTCCTTTTCTGCTATTTTCAACCAGAATTTGGCTCGCAGTTGCGTCAATTTTTCAGTTTTTGTTATTACAGCTTGAAGTTCAGCAACCATGGTTTACATTGGAATAAAAAGGATCAGTGCATTTTATCTGGCTGCATTTCCATGTTTATAAATTACAAATCATTGTCTTTCTGATTAATAGCTTAGCAATCACCAAACCACATTTTATTGGATTGGGTGGTGATGGACGAGACAGAGGCAGCAGAGATTCATCAAACAATCCCCACTCTTGTTAAAAATGGGTAGCATGCCTACAGTGCTGCATTATACAAATGGGAGTAAATTGTACTGTACTACATTTAGTACGAGTTGTGCAACCTGCACATTTCAAACATTTGCAGACCCGAGCGAGTGGTCACTGACGTGAGATGTCTACGTGTAGCATCCTATGCCCAGTCAGGTTGCACTACTTTAATAGATCTGGCATTAGCTGAATCAAAGGGGGTGTTTGCACTGGTCCCACCCAGTTTCACTCTCTGGTCAAAAACAATGCCAGTCAGACTGCACTGGTCATAAATGTCAATGACACAACGTTGGTGTTGCACTTGCATCGGCCTGTGGTGTAAATTAGATCTGGCACATGAAAGTTGATCGGCATTGCCATTTAGCATTGCATAGGCCTCAATGCAAAGCCATAGTAAATATGGCCCAATATGTATTTGTAAGTGAAAGACAAAACAAAACCTATTACTATAGGTGTTGGGTTTATTGCATGAATCTTTGTGGTGCTATAATGCAAACTGTCCTGTAATGCACTGCCTTTTTAGGTCTGGCGTTAGCCAAGACATTTTGATTTTACTAAAATGATATGTATAATATACTTATGGGGTCTTTCAGCCAGACGTCTTCAACCATTGGTCTTTTATTGTGCAATACCCAGTTTCTTCCTACCTCCACGGCATACATCCTGGTTGCAGTGGCTCATGCATTGGCTAACCTCACTGTGAGTAATGTCATGCTGCCCTTTCACAAGGAGCACATCCACCCACAAAGACGTTCCCTTAGGTGTCAGGTGGCAATGTGCACTTTTTGAGACCAAAGTATATTTTTGCTCTTGATCAATGTTTTTTAGAATGATGAGGGCCCGGTAGCTTCCCCAACAAAACATTTTTTCAAAAACCGTGACAGTACAAAACAAGGATTAACAGAGCCAAAAGGCTACCAGCCAATACCAGGCATCATAATAATAATAATCCATATTTGTAAAGCGCAAACATATCACCCCTTAAGGTCTTAAGGTGCTGGGAGATCGGAGAGATTAAGTGAGCTACTGCCGAGAGTCACATGATGCTGAGCGGCTGCAGCGCCGCGGATCGAACCTTGATCTCTGCCCTCCGGAGTCAGCTGTTCTGGCTGTTGCACCACACCTCTCCTAATGCATTGGCAATGCTTCTTTGCCTTATTTTACTTTGAGGTTTAACCCCATTCGGGTGAAACCAACACAGAACATACTGCTGGTTAATGGTTTCTTTCAGCAGCCTCCAAATACACACTCTGTGGTAGAGTAGCTCAAGAATAAGAGACTCTTCTCATCCTCACTTGAGTCTCAACCATGGGTTCTTACAAAACGAATGACAGCACCTCCGAGGTCATTTGCATTGAGTGTATTAGCTTTTAGGACAACCACAGCCCTATTGGTGCTTTGTGCTTCTAGGAGCTATACTTTCCTTAAATCTTTGGAAATTTACATCTGTTATGATGTGTTAATATGAATTTGTAGAGCGTGGCTAATCACCCATGAGGGTATCCAGGCACTGAATAAGGCATGCCTGAAGGGGGAGGAGGAGATCCTGCCTGTTTCATCTGGAAGACCCATGTCTTGAGGTTCCTTTGGAAGTCTATGAGGGAGGGGGAGAGTCAGAGGTGTTTTGGGAGGCCGTTCCACGTCTTGGCTGCGAGGTATGAGAAGGGATGTCCTCCGCTTCTGGTCTTCTTGATGCAACGGTGGTGTCCTCCTGCCTGGGATGCAGATCAAAGGTGTCTGGTGGCTTGACAGAAGTTGAAGCAGTGGTTGAATTAAGCTGGATCGGTGTTCTGGAGAGCTTTGTAGGCATAGGTGAGTAGCTTGAACTTGCATCGTTCCTGGACTGGGAGCCAGTGGAGATTGTTGAGGTGTGGAGATATGTGGTTATTTTGCAGGATGATAAGGATGAGTCTGGCGGTGGTTTTCTGGGTGGTTTGTAGGACATGGGCTGGGATTACAATGTAGAGAGCATTTCCATAATCAAGTCTACATGTGATAAGACCCTGGGTGACCATTTGTCTGTTGTTCAGTGGGACCCAATTAAAAATCTTGTGCAGTATTCACAGTATGTGGAAGCATGATGAGGAGACAGCGTTAGTCTGTCTGCTCATGGAGAGGTTGGCGTCCAGGATGATTTTGAGATTCTTGGCACGGTCTGCAGGGTTGGGTGGGGAGCCAAGTTCAGAGGACCACCAAGAGGCATCCCAGGGGGAGTGGTTGTTGCCGAACATTGGGACTTTGGTTTTGTCTATACTGAGCTCCGGCTATACTGATAGGTTTTCGTTGTTTTGGTACCAAGTAATTTATTAAATTTTACTCTACTTTTCTAAATTGGTGTGGGATTTTCCGTCTGTTGTGTTTTTACGTAATTAGTGTTTGATTGCTGCATAAATACTTTTTACATTTACTCTAAGTTAAGCCTGTCTGCTTTTCTACCAAGCTACCACAGGGTTAAGCATAGGTTAGTTTACTGACTTTTGTGCTTCACCCTGACAGGGATTGTGGCTGTAGCTTGAGAAGGATTCTACGCTGCTTCAACAAACAACCCAATTCCTCACACAAAACCTATAATGGAGTGTATATTTCTGGGTAGAAGACGCTAGTTGCAGTCGGTTTGCAGTGTGTTTTGCCCTCTGGGAATGGACTACTCACTGGAAATTAGAAAGCATATTTTCTATTAATTATTGAAGTTTTTCATTTGCTAAATGTTTGCATTAACACAAAATAAACACATAGATATGTTATCACTGTTTGTAGAAGGATATATTCAAATACATTTAGATTGACCATAACTAATGTAGGCCTGTATTCTAAAATGGCTAACTTCGGTTGCCATCTTGCATTGTAACATGTGACCATTCTATGTTTAAGTGAAGCTGGAGTCCCAGTTATAGAATTCAATGCTCTTTTGCTTTGTTTCCCATGAAATGTTTTCTTTCTTTGTGATAATCATGGAATGTTTTAATGAGTAGCAAATTCACAAAGACACCAGCAGAGTACAGGCTGGTCCCTGTATCTCATCTTGTTGCAGATGATGTAAAATAGAAGGATGCTGAGATAAGCTGTATTGTGAGTGGTGCTGAGTACCTAACAAGCATATGCTTGTATGATCTTTAACCTGATTGGACTGTCTCATGAGTACTGTGCACAGGTGTATGAAATGTTATGTTTGTTTTATTTAAGATACAGCAGAGTAGATTACAGGTTTTTCTGTTTTCAATGCAGTTTAGAGTGGAGTAAGAGATTTAGAGTACTCTCTCAGATTGAGAGAACTGACTTATTTGATGTACTCATATTTCGATTAATTGCTACTATTCTGATTTTGATTTCTGTAAACCTTTAAACTTTAATAAATCTTTATGGTTTGAAAACGTATTCATTCTGTCTTTCTTGTGGAGCCTCATGTGTTTCTTCTTTATTGAATTTATTGTTTATTTGATCAAGCTCAATTCTGAACTTCGATCCATCTGATAGTGTTTTATGGTCCCGAATATTTGTACATAGGAAAGTGCTAGATGTATTACGGATAAAAAAAACTCTTCCGCAAACAACTGAAAACCTACCTGCTCACGGGAGAAGATAGTCTCGATTCTCCCTTGGATACATGCCTAGCGCTGGTACACTCTCACAGTAGCCGAGCACTTTACAAATCCCTTCATTCATTAATTCACCAAAATCATGAAGCATAGTGACTTTTGAAGGAAAGTTTAATTTATTTATTAGACATATAAGGCCCGTTTCACAAAGCATGGTTTAATGCACTCCAAAATTAAGAGGTTGTGTGAGGGAAAGAATGTGAAAAATAGAGTGCCTTGGAAAGGGGAGCCAGGAAGCTGGGAGTGCAACAGAATGTAGGGGGCGTGATAAAATGTGGGGCATATGTAGTTGTGTGACTTAATGTAAGGTGTCAGGGAGGAGAAGAAGGAAGTGAGAAAAAAGCTGTGACAAAAAGAGACTGTGGGAAAGGAAGTTAAGAAGAAGGTGTGACAGAGAGGAACATGTAGGAATAAGCTGACAATCAATCAATTAATCAATCAGAGGTTTGTAAAGCGGAAATGCTCACCCAATAGGGTCTCAAGGCGCTAAGGGGGGTAGACTCCGTTGAGTGTTGGGGTCATTCGAAGAGCCAGGTCTTGAGGTCCTTCTTGAACTGGAGCAGTGTAGGCACTTGCCCGAGGTAGAGGTTGTTCCAGGCCTTAGCTCCAAGGTAGGAGAAGGACTTTACTCCCGTTCTGATCTTGTAGATGCGTGGGATGGTGGCCACAGAAAGGTCAGCTGATCGGAGGTGCCTCGTGGGTGCGTGGAGGAAAGGCGGTCATTTAGGTATGCTGTCCGATGTTGTAGAGCGCCTTGTAAGCGTGAGTGAGGTGCTTGAAGGTTATTTTTCTTTCAATGGGTAGCCAGTGGAGATCGCGGAGGTGTTGGGTGATGTGGCGGTGGCGGGGACAATGAGATATACGTAGAGAAGATTTTCTGGTACTTTCCCTCCACAAGAGTCAGGGACAAGGACATTTCAGGCAAGTGTTCATATAATTGATTCGCAGTGCTGCATCCTGCCGCTACACATGCACACACGTGTACGCATGTAAGCGCACACACACACACAAACGCACACACACACACACACACTGCACTTAAAAAGATAATTGGTGTCTTTGTAAGCACATCCGATAATTAATATGGGTCTCTTGTGAACTACAGGCTACTATACAAAGTGTAGATCTAACCAATGGCTACCTGTGCTGATGCTATTGGTACTCTTTGGAACCTACAAAACTGACCTCATGTGCTTTTATAGGGTTTTGAATTGTAAAGAACCCAGTCACTCTTTACAGCACAGTGTTGGAATTAATGAAACAGCCAATGCAACAGAAAATGAGATAAAGAGAAACCAAAAGAGAGAAGGAGGGAGAGAGACTGAAAGACAGCGAGCCAGACGGAGAAAGAGCAGAAATAGAACTAAAATGTAAAAGAAGAACAGGATTAGAGAGATTATGCACAAAGTCTTAGCGTGCATGCACATTGCAAGAAAATGATTTGCTACCTGACTGGCAGAAATGCAAATAATGACATTATCCCAGATCAGTTCCTGATGATGATCAAACATTGGCATCCATCAGAGACACTTGCCCTATGTCTCCCGATACCATTTGGTAGACACAACACTTGCTATCTCTCATTAAGAAATAGTGTGGCAGGCTAGTACCCCTTCAGTTCTTTTTCAAGAAAAGGTAACCACAAAATTAATTCTACATCGGTGTCAAAGCCCGCGGCGGCTGCTGCTAATTCGACTTGGGTGGGCAGGGCAGCTTAAAAAATAACTTTAAAAAGCAAACACCTTTTGCTACCGGCCGCCCAATCGTTTGCTCTTTGCCACTCTTCGCTGTTCCTCTGCTCCGTGTCACTACAATCCCCAGGAGCACAGGCTCCCAGACTCTCTATACAATCCCAACGCATCTCTCATGCATTTACTCCCAGCATGATAGAAGCTCTGAGATTGGGCAGAGTGGGCCAGTTTAGCACTGATGATATCTCCCAGGAAGAACCTGGAGATATCAAAGTGCGCATGTGCACTTTCAGTGCCTAAAACCACTCCTCCCCCTGCTGCTGTAGTCGAGACATAGCCCCGCCCCAGACTCGGGGACCGTAAGTGAAAAATAAAATGACGATAAACTCTTTTTATTGTCATTTTATTTTTCTTCTGTCTGTGGCAGTTCAACAGTAGGCGGAGGAGCCGTCCCTGGTCAAAGTGGATGTCCTTTGAATAAAACTTGAGTCCAAGCCTCCTGTGAAACGAGGGCACTGGTCTCTGAAAATTCCTAAATATTTCTGATAGACCAAGAATTTAGGCTTATTGTGGGAGGAGGGTTGAGATCCCTGCAGGGACAAATTAATGTTGAAAGTTTAATGGAAATAAACGAAAACCATCTGTGCATCTCATCCTTACTAAATCTGCCGCCTTCTTTCCTGCACCACAATCACTGACCCCCCAGGATACAATGAAATCAACAGCAGAATATTCTTCATTCTGACAGATGTTCAATCCCATGCAGCGAGAAAATAAGTGAGCGCCAAACTGCGAATCTCTATTTTATTCAATGCAATCCTTTCCACGCTTATTTTAAAATTCCACTCATCCTCTTTGATCCACTCTGACAACTTTCACATTGGTAAAAAAAAGCTGATAGAGTTATAAGCATTTTATTTCATTTATTAAATCGCTTTATCCATGGCTCTTCTGTTTAAGAGGCCCCATAATCTCTTTGCTGTTTGAACAAATGATCCTTCTAATGAAGTCACAAATGGCTTCTCCTCCTCCAATCTATCTGAAAGCCAAATTTGTTACTCACACCCTATGTTGCTGTTCCAAATGATGGGTTTTGAATTCACATGAACTCAGAAATCTACAGATATATACTTAATTATAGGACTACAGGAGTGTCAAAAGAGAGGCAGCTTAAATGGAGAAAAGTGATGCAAAGGGAATTAAGGTAGACCAGCGATTAAATCAAGCTAGGGGCCGGATTTATCAAGGCTTTTCATCACCTTTAGGGGCACGATTTATCAAGGCTTTTCATCACTCTTGCGCCTCGCACGGGGGCATGAGGGCGACAAAACACTAAATTCAGGTTTATCAAGCCACACAAGGTGGCCTTGTGTGGTCCTGCATGGCTTGATAACTTTGGAGTAATGCAAGGTCATGCAAAATGCGGTCTTGTGTTACTCTGCCGCAGGGAGTCGATACATGGGTGGAGCATGGGTGTTCCCTAGCATCCATCCATGGATTTTGGTGCAACCCCAGATTCACCATTAGTGGTGGACCTGGGAATTTGTCAAAATGGTACACCTCCTCAAGGAAGGCGTAACACAGAGATATATCTTTATTTCTCCACGTTTTTTCCTCTTTCTACGTGTGCACACAAAGAAAGAGAATAATACCTCAGAGGACTGTTTATGTGCAGGAGGTATTCCCTGAACTAGAGGTGTTTCTGAATACCCACAAATGTGCAGGTTTAAGGACGCTCATAAACTGCCAAATCTAACCACACCTCGGAATTTATTCAAGAGCTCATTTTCCACGGTCCGTAAGTGGGATTTATGGGTGCAACGTATTTCAAGGGGGCGCAAAACATAGAATTTCAGGAAAAATGCAAGCTCCATCACTTAGAAACAAATATGTGGCCTGGAGAAAAAAACACAGCCCTACCTATGCATTTTGATGTTTGTGGAAGAGAGAAGGAGTTTGGCTCAAGCAAGATGCAACTGCAGAGAAAATGCAGTTGCAAAGATTCTGCACCCTACTCTGAAGTCGCCTGTTTGTGGGACTCACTTCCTATCAAACGAGGGTGCTCTCAGCCACTTCAAGCCATCACAAAAAGCCTTTGAAAACACATTGTTGTTGTTTGTTATCAACTTACTTGGTTCACACCTTTGTCAGGAGACCTCACCCGAGAGGTGGTACATGTGTTAGGAATGTAGTTCATTTCAGACCAGAGTCCTTTACCTTACTCAGGGATATCTTGATGAGTTGTAGGACCTTTGTAATGACAGGACATATTTAGTCCCTCCATTTAGAACAGTTTCAAATGTATAACCCATTTTCAGCTCACTCAAGACCTAAAATTGCCAAACAATATTGAATTGTACCTTAAACAGAAACAGTGGCATACAAAAAACTGCCAATCAAATCATACCAAAAGGCTTGAGCATTCTTCAATAAAATCATTACTTCTTGAATTTTGATCTAAATTTGTTTTGTCCTGCAACAACAGCCTATTATGAAGACTTCAATGTCAAGCCAGCTTGTACTTGGATCGTACAAAAGGTAAAGGCGACTTATTGAATGTTTAGAGGGTGCGACTTAGCAGTGCGGTAGAACGCGCAGAGATAGAGAGATGGGGTGGTACATAAGGATGTAGAACTAGGTAGTGGTAGAAACAGAAAGGAGATAGGTATGGGATAGATAAGGTGCAGTGAATGAAGGAGAGAGGCATGAAAGAGAAACATATGCCAGAAAGAGAAAGAGAGAGTGGTAGATGGAGGTAGTTAGAGGAAGGGGTTGAGAGAGAATTGTGGTATGGAGAAGGGTGGCCATTTACTGATCGGTGAGGCAGAGAGAGAGATGAGACAAAATGGCAAGATGAAACATAAGGGGCATATCATCAACGGCCAGCGATAATCATCGCTGGCCATGTTTAGCGTGCACTATAATAACACCGCCTATCGCCGGATTCTATCGCCCGGTGAGCACACTATCAGCAAGGCTCATCGCCGAGGCGATAGGAATCCCGGCAATAGCGGCGATAAGGGGCAATATCGCAGGATTACCTGCAATAAAAAAGCAGCGGTAGTAAAAACATTGGTGATAGGGAGATGTGGACTCAGCATGACGATCCAACTCCCATGTTAAACATGACTAAGTCAAAAAATTAGTAGGCGTAAGGAACCGGCGATATAGCCGGTTAGCGCTACTTTTAATGTCGCTAGGCCGGTTAGCGATTCCCTTGTTGATAGGGAGATCCTTCGTTAGCGATTATTTACGCTGTATTTCTCAAGGGAACGCCTACCTCGCATCTCATTAGCGATGCGAGGCGAGGCGAAAAGAAAATGGGCGCTAAAGCATGGATTCACGCGTTAGCGTGTCCATGCTGATAGAGCGATAAAATTATCGCCGCTTTTCGTCCAAAAACGGCGATAATTTTAACGTCGGCCCTTGATGATATGTCCCTTAGTTTTTACACTGAGTCTGAAACCAGAACACTGATTACATGGAATCCACAGAGCCTACACATATAGCTCGGGTGAATGACTAAGGCTGATACTGACATTTGCTCTTAACACTATTGCAAGACTTGCAGATGCCTCTGTAAATTGTATTCCATCTCTGTTGTGTATTGTATCTCTTAATCCCTTCAGCATGTCTAATTTCAGACTTAGAGGTCTGAGTCCAGTGATTGATTTGTCAAACCTTGAATTTCCCAAAGAGATTACCAGGACCCTTGAAAAATGATTTTTAAATAATTCCGAAAAAATGTTTCCCACGAGTGAGCTATGCACCAGGAAGATTTTCATGGCTTTTGAACTTGGCAAAGTTAGACCGTTCTGATCTCTAGTTACCCAGCTCTGCACCGGGGAGCAGTTTCTCACATTTCGATGCAGGAACCTGAAACATATGGATTTGCAGCGCTTCCTCCTGCAAAAGTAATTTTGTGAATTGCAACAAAGAAACTTAGCAACCTTTGCAAGAAAGTATGGAAGCAGAGACCGACAAATGTGCACACCTCTCCTCATTCACAGAATCTTTATAAAAACTAGTGTACGGTTATAAAACACTCATAAGAGGAAAGAGTGCGATAATTTTGCCTATGATGCACCAGTCAATGTCAACATCTCTGATGATGCACAAAGAGATAGGTTCTTTTAAGTGAATATATGTCGTTACTACGCATTCCGTTTCAACGCATGCCTTTACCACGCATGCGTTACAACAAAATGTTTTTTCTTCGCATTGCCCTTACCTCGATCTTGCCTTTACCCCGCTTTTTCGTTTTTTGGGGGGGAGACCCCCCAAGCCCCCTTTCTTCTTTTTTTTTTTCCTTTTTCTTAGGTCTTCGCCAACACTAACGAAGGACTGACGCTTTTTTTTTCGACCAGGAAGACGTTTTTCCGTGATGACGTTGCTTGCGTGCTAAAGACGTCGTTGAAGCAATACGCGTTGTGAAGACGTTAACGAGGTAAGTGTACCGTTGTAAACGTAACGCGTAGAAAATGCTTCGTGGTAAAGGCTGTTTCCCCTTTTAAGTAGGACTGGGCAAAATTCTAATTTCACAGGAGGAATTTGAGTGATTTTGCATTACTCTTGTGATGTGAAATTACTGAAACTACGCGATTACGCCAGCATGAGTGATTAAGAGTAGTTTGAGGTAAAAGTCCTACCGCAGAAGGACAGGAACACAGAACTAAGAAAGAGCAAGCGGCTGCGGGCGACTGCTGTTTGTGTCTTGTAGGATTTAGTGCTATTTTCTAAGCGTGAAAAAAATCCTTGGGCCCATTTTGGATGTGAGAGTGCATTTTGCACTAAGAAAATTGCGCTAAATGCTGGGTTACACTTCTCATGTAATTACATATGATTATGAGTAATTTTGTCGTGATTAGATGTAATTACACAAGAGAGAATTACGCCAGTTACGCCCAACGCTACTTTTAACTGTTCCATATAACAACATGCTTGATGAAGAATCAGTAATATGTAGGGCATTTCTTACATTCTCAGCCATAGGAGCGGGTTAATAATCTTAAACAATTTTCATATTGAACAAGAATCAATCTGAAAGTATACCTTAAAGAGACAGATCTGGGCAAACGAGAAGTCAAGATGCAACTCATCAAAGTAGTCTCTGAGATGGTGGGCATGGGAGCTGGAATTATATGGCAAAGATGCACCAAATTATGCAGCAGCATTGACTAAATATACAACAAAGACGAGCCAGTTATGGGGGAATATGTGGCACATTCTGTGGCTAAATTATCTATTTTGATATGTTAACATATTGATACCTCACCAACAATTAATGATATTGTCTTGCATGGGAAATGGAGAACACTGCCCCTTCTCTCTGCAAGAATAAAATAGTTTGTGCAAACCAAGCTTAAACATACACGCGTCTTGCAATTAAATGCATACTTATTTGATTCTGTTTATCCCAGTTATATTTAGGAGCTGGTATTCTGTATTGGGTTTAGTCTGAGTGCACCCTGTGGGCCTTGAGAAGCTTTTTTCCATTAAGAAAGAACTTCACAGGAGCTGACAAACCTTGTTTAAAATATTTACATTTAAATATGGAAGAGTTAGTTTCAAACTGAGGCCAAATACCCTGCATAGTCAATCAACTGGGGATATTAATACTCTCTGAGCAAATTCCTGAGTTTTAAAACTAAATACAGCAACCTACAAGGAAATGTGACCAGTTGACCTTTGCAGAGTTTTCCTATGTGCTGCATCACGTGCTAGGTTTCTTCTAGCAACTTCTAGCAACTTTTGGCCATTTGAGCAAGAAACATTTCTATGCTAAAGTCTGCAAATTATTCAGTTGACAGTGAACTATTTGACAACTATGTTAAATCCTTAATTAAGTGGAAAGTGTAACAGGTTCATATTTGATTAATTCCAGTGTCCCCTGGTGCATTATTTTGCCAGTGTTTGTTACAAGAAGCACAGCTGGTGTACTAGCTGTGGCAGAGACAGGAGTTAAAAAGAGACAAAGAAGCGTGCTTGCTGCTGATTCCAGGCTTTGATTCCCACAGAAGTTGCTAAAAAAAAGTAAAAAAATAAATACATTTGTAAAACAAAAACCAAAAAGACTGGTATAGAGCCCAGAGTATCATTCTTTTGGGATATTGTGGCATAAAAATCAGAGGCCATATGTACTAAAATAGGATTTGCAAAAGGTGGTCTGAATTTGGTGACTAACTTTTTGCTAATCACATTGGGGCAGATTTATGAGCCCCTTGCGCCACTTTTGCGTCACTTTTAACATGGGAAAAGTGACGCAAAAGTGGCGCAAGGGGCTCATAAATCTGCCCCATTGTATTTTGCAAACTGACCTATGTATTAATGGGTCGGTTCACAAAGTACTGAATCGTAGTGGGTTGAAATCCGACCTATCTCATGAATATTAATGAGGTAGGTCTCAAATTGATACCTAAAATGATTCGCTACCATCACAGGAATGGTGGCCTGCTGGGGTAAGCAGAACACTATTTTTGTGATTTCTTTTTAATAAAGCAATAGTTTTTTTAATGCAGCCAGTTTTCCCTAAAGGAAAACAGAATGTGGTTAAAAAAAAGAGAAGTTTCACAAACTTTTTATAGTCATAAGCAGTGGTCCATATTAAAGCTTATTTTTCAAATAATAATCAACATTCACATTCGTTTGCAAATGGATTACCACTACCTTTGGGTTGTCTGTAACAGAACAATCTTTTACGACCAGATTTCAGTCGCAAAACATTAATACACCACATTGTGAACCGTTATTTAGCGCTGCGCTTAACACATCCCTGCCAAATAGCAGTGTGGTAAACCCTAAGTGCGATTCAGTACCATATTACTAAATTGCTGTTTGAGTTTGGCACATACCAAAAGCTATTTTGAGTTCACAAAGTCTCTGATTTAGTGAATTGGTGCCTCTGAGATTACGAAATAGCTTACTATATCTGGTCTATGAGCTTTCCATGCATGGCAAACTCAAATGTGTAGGTATGTGTCAGTGATACAGGGTTTCCAACGTAGGCCCAGGAGGGCCGATCTATGCTTAATTTTCAGGATATCGACAAAAAATATATTTAACCTGAATTCATCTAAATGAAGCTCTTTTACATACTCACTGAAAATTTGGCTTAGATGCAGCTCTCTTGGGCAAACAATGGGCATGTCTCGTTTTGCATATTTACAGAAATGGGGGGATGCTAAATTAAATCGCCCCAAATGTTTTCAGCACAATTTGAGCATTCTGATTGTTAAACTTAAGAAGCAAAAAAGTAATCTTGAAAGCATGCCTCTAAATTCTCCATTCCTGATCAGGTACATTGTGCTACCATAGCCAAATGAAATGCAGTATTTGGGGTTTGAATTTTCTAGTTTGGTTGGGAAGAAGGCCTCTACATCCTGGTATTGATTTTCAGGGGTGAAAGAAAGATGTTTTGCAGGCCCTGCACTGCAGAGCCCTTACAGGCGCGTTTAATAGCTGCCATCTGGCCTCGGAACAAACCTATAAAGCAAGGAAAGCCTCTTGAACCTCTGTCTCGGCGGGAAAATTAGCTTTGCTGTAAAATACATTCCCATTTATTCGCTCAGCTTTATAAATATTTCATTTTTTTCTTTACGGCCTTCTTTGGGCACTGAATCAATATCTGGTGTCTCTGCAGAATGAAATTGCAGTCCCTGCATGACCTGGGCACAGAGCTACCATAGCTGGAATGGCGACCCCTGAATGACCTGGACACAGAGCTACCATAGCTGGAATGGCGACCCCTGCATGACATGGGTACAGAGCTACCATAGCTGGAATGGTGACCGCTGCGTGACCTGGGCACAGAGCTACCACAGCTGGAATGGCGACCCCCGCATGACATGGGTACAGAGCTACCATAGCTGGAATGGTGACCGCTGCGTGACCTGGGCACAGAGCTACCATAGCTGGAATGGCGACCGCTGCGTGACCTGGGCACAGAGCTACCATAGCTGGAATGGCGACCGCTGCGTGACCTGGCACAGAGCTAGCATAGCTGGAATGGCGACCGCTGCGTGACCTGGGCACAGAGCTAACAAAGCTGGAATGGCGACCGCTGCGTGACCTGGGCACAGAGCTACCATAGCTGGAATGGCGACCGCTGCGTGACCTGGGCACAGAGCTAACAAAGCTGGAATGGGGACCGCTGCGTGACCTGGGCACAGAGCTACCATAGCTGGAATGGCGACCGCTGCGTGACCTGGGCACAGAGCTACCATAGCTGGAATGTCGACCGCTGCGTGACCTGGCACAGAGCTAGCATAGCTGGAATGGCGACCGCTGCGTGACCTGGGCACAGAGCTAACAAAGCTGGAATGGCGACCGCTGCGTGACCTGGGCACAGAGCTACCATAGCTGGAATGGCGACCGCTGCGTGAGCAGGCTGCTTTCCGGTGAAATAATGGCTCAGGGATTAAGAATCTTGTCACAGAAAGGAGATTATTAACCTTAGACCAGGTGAAGGGTGCAGTGTGTGCCCACTGTAGCTAGCCGTGCATTTTAGGACTGAGAGGAGGGCTTTAAGTAGGCTTTAAAAGGTGGGGGGGTGGTCTCAAAAGGGGCATGACCATGAAACAACTAGGACTCCTGTAAAGGGGTGTTGCCTCTCTAATGAATAGCATGGCCTAATAGAGGGGACTAGAATCATATGTTGCACAAATTCATAAACAGTTATTTCAGAAAATCATAAGCAATAATATATTTAAATTTATGCAGAATTTAAGTCTGAAAAAGATTTTTTTTGGGGGGGGGAACTGACACATTTTATGAGCTAGTTGTTGTAATGAGTTTACATTCAATGAGCTATTGTGGTTTGTGTATTTATGTTTAACTGAGGAACCGTCTCCAGGGTTCACTATTAGAATAACGAATGTTTAGACTAATTTCTCTTTGGACTGCCTGCCTGAAAGAAGACGCTGTGCTGCACTGATAAAGAGCTGTCAACTTTATCCTGGATTGTATTACTTTGCAACAATTGGCAATGATTTGTAGAGGTGTATCTGTCATCACAGCGACACTGGAAAGATACCATCTTTATTTATGGACCCATCTTTGATTTCAACGTGGACTACAGCCTGTATATACTGTCAAGGAACCTTGTAGTGTTAACAGTAGATGAACTACTACTACTACTACTACTACTACTACTACTACTACTACTACTACTACTGGAGACTGGCTTACCATTCTTTTCCACCTTTGGCCATTTTCCATTTTGTGTTCACTTGAGAGCACAGAGTTACCGGCTCAAGCGCACTGTTTTAATTGGCAAAAGAAGCATTTCAAGTGCATCAAGTGGAGCATGCTAGTGAGCAGGGACCGGCTCAAGCATACCACATCCTGTGTGGACCGCGTATATGTGCATTATCATTAGATCAATCAATTAAAGGCTGCTTGTCACCCGTGAAGGAATCCAGGCGCTGGGGTTTCTGCAACTGCCAATGTCAAGGACACCAATGATGTACCGGGATGGCGGCAGGGTAGGTCAAGAAACGAGCGTTCACTGAATGTAGGACACTAATTGGTGTCCACACGACCGCCGGACTACGTTGCAGGCTTCCTTAGACAGCAACTTTGGGTACCTACCTGAATACATGGTATGTAGGTTTTCCACTTATCATGTTGTGTAGATAGTTACTTTGGTCCTGATGAAGTGCCTTGATCCTCCTGACGTATAGAGCACAAAACATGTTGACCGATAGAGAGTAGAGCATACAGAGCTAGAAACCTAACATCTAGTTCACTGCCACTCTTCCTGTTTTTACCCAGGCAGTTTACCTTCCTGAATAAATTACTGCTAGGACTAACTGACCTGTTTTAATCTACTTATCCCACATCTATACACACTAGGCCCCTTGCCCCCACTGTACCCAACGGCAGGAACAAAAGATCCCTGCCAAAGAGCCCCGTACAGGGTGCCTGTTGGGTATTGCAGCGCCAACCTGACGAGGGGCAGGCTCCTATGATGAAGCATGACACCTAGCTTGCTAGGTGTGTGAGAGCCCTAGTTCCGACAAGGGAATTTCCTTCCTTTCCCCCTGTCTCTACTTCAGGTGGGACGACCATTCATTGGTGTTACTCCCACCTACATCTCCACGTTCATTCACTCGGACTCTGAGGAACTTCATAACCCTTTTGCTCACTGCACTTTTTGGGCACGTATGCTGGACCTCTTTAAACTTGCCCCTCCGTCCCTCTTGTTTGATACATGACTCTTGGGGGATGCCACAGATGATGTCCTTGGGGTCCGAGGAGTAGGGTGTGAGCCAGATGCTCTGGGATCCTCCTGTGAGCAAAGATGCGATCCATTTGAGGGCATCCCCTTGAATCCCCATCTGGTGGAGCCTTTCTCAGAGGGTGTAGAGGGACACAGTGTTGAAAGCTGCTGAGAGTTTGAGGAGGATAAGGGGGGTAGTTTCGCCTTGATCTAGGATGGTCCTGACGTCATCGGTGGCTGTGATTAGGGCGGTTTCTGTGCTGTGATTTGAGCGGAACCCAGATTGGGATCGGTCCAAAAGGTCGCAATTCTCCAGGCAGTTGGTCAGTGGGTGGTTGATGGCTTTTTCCAGTCCTTTGGCGTGGAACAGGAACAGGGAGATGTGCCTGTAATTCTTGAGGTCTTTGGGGTCTGTGGATGGTTTTTTGAGGAGTGGTTTGACTTCTGTATGTTTTCATTCCTCTGGGAAGTTGGCAGAGGGGATGGAGGTGTTGAAGATGATGGTGAGTTGGTTGCTGATGGTGTTGTTCCCTAGGTTGAATATGTGGTGGGGGCGGGAGTCCATAGGAGCACCTGATTGGATGAAACTCATGATGGCAGAGGTGGTCTGTGTGGTGAGTTGGTTCCATGTTGTAATCTAGAGGTTGGGGAGTTGAGGAAGCTGTGGATGCTGGCGGCGGGCGGTTGGGAGTCAAAGATTTCATAAATGGTGGAGATTTTATTGTGGAAGAAGTCTGCAATGGTGTCACAGAGATCTTTGGATGGAGTAACACATTTTTCAGTTTCTGAGGGGTTAAAGAATTCTTTGATGATGAGGAAGAGTTCCTTTCTGTGGTTCCAGCTGGCCTTGAGGCAGGAGGCTAGAGTGTTTTTTGGTGTTTTTCAGGCACTGGTGGTGGCCAGCTTGAAGAAAGCTTGGTCATTTGGCTCCTGGCTAGCACGTCAGATCCTTTCCAACCGTTTGCAGTTGCTTTTGATGGTTTTAGTTCCGGGATGTAACAGCTGGTGTGCTTGGCGAGTTTGCATAGTTTTGTGGATTTGATGGGGGTGACCAAATTGGCACAGTTGGTGATCAGGAGTTGAAGTTATTGACAGCCACTTCAAGACTTCAGGAGGTGTCTGGAGAGGAGGTGTTGAGAGTGTTGGTCCATGGGTTTCAGGAATCTTGGCCAGTTCCTGTGGGAGGTGCTGCACTGGTTGGTGGGGGGGGGGTTTGGGGGCTGTGGTGATGGAAGAAGTGGACTTGATGATTGCATGAGATCACAGAAGGACTGGCTAGAGTGAATCATACACTCTGATTTGTGGAAACTATGATCTATTCTATTGGATGTTGGGTGGCATAGGAATAAACTGCAATTCTATTGAAAGAGTGATCTTATCATCGTGTTTATTGGACAATAGTTCCTGCTTCTTGTTTACAACAAAAAAATGGACTGGCTGTACTGGAATAAGAATCAAACAACAAAAGAGTGGATCCTGAATTTAGAATGAACTAGCTAGTTCAGGCGTCGCAGCACACCAGAGAGGCACTCGGCCTCTCTGGTGGGAACCCAATGATGAAGCATGTCACCAACCAGGTTGGTGAGTGAGGGTTCTTTTAAAACACAGTGGGCACTTTTTTCTAGCTAGTTCATTCTAAATTCAGGATCCACTCTTTTGTTGTTTGATTCATATAACCCAGGGGGATTAAGAGTGGCTCTAGTAGCTTCCCTCCCTCTCTTGTTGTTGATATATGTACTGGAATAAGTCCATTGAACATAATTTTACACTTGTTGTTGGGTTGTTGCTTTGCCAGAACATTCTCTTTGACGTATATTCATCTTCTGTGCCTGAACTCTGAAGGTATTTGTCCTCTATTTCATAGGGGAGTGAACTATACATCATGCAGTGTGCACCGCCTATTGAATTTTTACAGAATAAGGGAGACCCTCCCATTGCATGGACAAGATGGAAGGAAGAATTTATGACTTATATGAAGGCCATTGATGGGGAAAGGATGGGAGCAGAGAGGTAAAAAAGCATTTTTCTCCATTAATTAGGATCAAGCTGTTTTCAGAACTTTACCACACATTGTACTGTTGGAAGGTCAAAGAGATATTGCGGCTTATGAGGAGGCACTATTGAGAATGGGCCATTGGTTTAAACCTACTATGAGTATTGCATTGAATTGTTTTAAATTTTATCATACCAGTGCACAGATGGAAGGGGAGTCTTTTGATGAGTGTCTCACTGCATGTATGGTCCTTTCTATGACATGCAATTTTGGCCCCATGATGGGTGAGATGATTAGGGATCAAAGACTTGTACATGTAAAATAACAAAAATACAGGAACAGTTGCGGGTCACGGGTGATCCTAAATTGCAGGATACCATTACTACTGCTAAGTCATCAGAGCAATCAGAAAAACGGATGTCTTTGATAAAAAACTAGAGTTTAAATGTCAGCAGTCCTGAAGAAGTGTGTAGCATGAGAAAAACTAACGCTCGACATAATAATGAAGCGTCTGGGAAGAAAGTCAAGAAGGTTGGTGTATGTTACAGATGCAGTAGTATTAATCATATTTCTTCATTTGCATTGTGTCCTGCAATAGGCAAGGAGTGTAAAAAGTGTGGACGTTTGCGTCTTTTTGCCCGTATGTGAAAAGATGTAAAAAAAAATGCTACACCGCAGAGAGGGAAAGTTTCATGTATCACTTGCGATGAGGATTCCAAGCGTGAGTCCGAATGTGGGAAGAAAATGGTGAATTACGGTGTTGTGTTGTCGGCCAATGATTCCTGTTTTGGTAAGGAACATTTGCTAATCAGAAATCCTCCTAAATGTAAATGTTGTGATCTTGGGCCATTGAATTGGAGCTCACTGCTGACTGTTGCTCCCCCTGGACCATCATTACAAAGAACTACTTCATGGAGAAATGTGAAAATATTTTAGATCTTATGAAACTGCACATTTCTGATATAATTGCTGAAAGTGTTTGGTGGTACCACTATTGATATCATTGGTTTTGAATGGGTCAAGGATGAATTTAAAAGTAGGAGTGCTAACATGAAATTGTATGTGGCTGAAAAAGTTGTTGATGTCTTAGGGTGGATGGACCAATGGAAGTTGTGAATAATTTTAAATCCCAGAAGTAAAGAACCGGTTTCAGTTATTACGAATGTTAGTATGGAATCTTACATGACTGATACATTTCCAAACGTATTCAATGACACTTTAGGGAAGCTGAATGACTTTTCTGATAAAATTAAAATCAAGTAAGGTGCGCTGCCAGTTAAACAAAGGTAAGGGGATTACCAATTAATGTAAGACAAGAATATACCAACGACAGTGCTGCTCATTGTCACTCCTTTATCTCGGCATGTTGCTAATCCAATATTTCAATGACAGTGCTATGCATTGTCGCTCCTACAGCTCAATGATTGTGCTGCACTTTGTCACTCCTAAGCATCAATGATAGTGCTCTACACTGTCACTCCTCTGTATAAAAGATAGTACTATGAATCGCCACTTATATATTGCAGTGACAGTGTTGCTCATTGTCACTCCTATATTCCAAAAATGGTGCCGAACATTGTCACTCCTTTAGCCCAGTGATAATGCTGCACGTTTCTAATCCAGCATTTCAATGATGGTGCTGTGTATTGTCACTCCTATATCTCAATGGCAGTGTTGCACATTGTCTGTCCTCTGCATCTATGATGATGCTGTGCCCCATAGCCTGATCACAGTACTGTGCATTATCTCTCCTATATCTCAGTGATAGTACACCATTTTGTCAGTCCTGTATCCCAATGATACTGTTGCCCATTGTCAGATCTCTCTCAATGATAGTGCTGTGCATTGAAAGTCCTTTACCTTAGGGACAGCAGTGCTGTGCAATGTCAGTTTTCCAACTCTCAGTGAAAATGCTGTGCAGTCCTAATTATCAATGATGTTGCAGTGAATTGTCACTCCTACATCTCAGTGATGGTGCTGCACATTGTGAGGCCTACATTTCATTGTTAGTGCTGTGCATGGCATGCCCATTGGCTTTGTCGTAGTTCTGAGCATTGTCTGTCATAAAACTCACTGGCAATGCTAATCTTTCTCCTACATCACACTGCTAGTGCTGCACTTTGTCTGACCTGTATCTCACTCCTAGTGCTGTGCTTTGTCCTGTATCTCAGTGGTCGTGATGTCTGTTCTCCCTTCCCAGCGTCAGATGTGTGCTGTGCAGTGAATGTTCAATATCACAGCGGTAGTGCTGTGTGCTGTCCATCCCTTTTTCCTGTGCTCCAGTGGTGGTGCTGTGCATTGTCTGTTCCATGCCCTGCTGTATGTTCTCCATTCTTTGTGCCATTAATAGTGCTGTGCTTTTTCTATTCTGTATCTTAATGGTAGTGCTGTGTCCCCCCTCCCTGTGGTGCTGGTAGTGCTGTGCATTTTCTGTCCCATATGGTGATTGTAGCCATTTATGTTGCACATTCAATGCCACAGTCATGGAGTAGTGCATTGTCAGTCCCATATCTTGAAACACTGCTGTCAGTTGTTTAACTATTGTGCAGTGATGTGAGTTGTCTGTTACCTGGTGTGATTGAAGTTCTGTGCATCATCTGCCCCATGATTGAGTCTAGTGTTGAGCATCGCCTGTCTCTGGTAGGGCTGTCTGTTGTCAATTCCCTCCTCCAGTGGCCCTGGGTGTGTCTTCAGCCTCATTTCTCGGTACAGTGGTGTGGGTAGTTTATCCCTTGCCAGTCACTGTGTAGCGCCGTGAGTTGTGTGCCACCTGGTGTGACTGTAGGGCTGTGCACCATTTGCCGCATGACTTGAGGCGAGTGCTGTGTATCGTCTGCCCCAATTGTTGATAGTAGTGTTGTGTGTGTTATAAGTTCCAAGGCTTGGTGTTGGCAGGGTATGCTCAGACGTGAGTCCCTTGCTCACTTTGCCACTGGATTCAAGCAAGCCTAGCTGAAGACGGCTGAAATGCCAGAAACCGGTCCTAGGAAGCTTGTTTCTGGTCTAGGGAAGACATGGCTTGGCAGTTCGGGCTGGACTGTTCCCATGAGGCACAGGGTCAGACTGATTTGCATATGGCCATGTCTGACCTGGGGTGGCAGAGTGGGCTAAAGAACGGTGATGGATCAAACCCAGATCTATTGACTGGGTGTGAGTGTTTGATTGGTTCTGATGCTCCGTCCATCACCACCCCCTTTTGTACCGTGGTGTTGCCAACAGGCAAGTAACAAGATGGTTGCGCTTCTGGGCCTGTGTCTCGTGTCATCCCCATCCCGATAGAACTCAATTGGCTCCGTTTGCTCCCCCCGCACCGTCTTCAAAACCAACTGCTTCATTTGCAAAGCAATCATGGCCAGAAGCCCGCTTATCTTGCAGACAAGCTCACCATCTCCAGTAGATCCCATCACACCCACATCCAGAACAACATCAGACAATTCGAATACACAAAGAATTGTAAAAAAGAAAAAACAGGACAGCGGGCCATTGCCATCAATGCACCCAGGATCTGGAACAACATCTCAGTATCCATCAAGATTGCCCCAACGCTGCTCCAATTTATGAAAGAGTTGAAGACTCACCTCTTTGAAGAACATTACATCACGATGCATTAACCATCTACAACACGGCTTCCTTTCCTGTTACTCGCTGATTTTAAGCTTGCTCTTTGACCATGTACAGTGCTCCGCTGTCGCTTGGCTAGGTTTGCGCTTTATAAATACTATATGCATCTATACATACATACATACATAGAGCTGCGCACAAACTTGCTAATACCTGATATGTATTAATACCGGGCATCGGCTACTGGCTTAAAAAGGTACAGGCATGTTGCAAACCTGCTAACCCAGATAATGTTTTTACTTGGTGAGAGGGCTAGGAGAGAGGGCATGGTTTTCAGTTGTTACCTGCCTAAAGAGCAATTAAGGGGCAATAGGACAGCGGGGCAAACTAGCATGGGTGGGGCTCTACCACCCCCTTAAAACTATATAAAAAAAGACTCCTGAACTTGCCTCATCTGTCTTGGGTAAGTTGTAAAACCCTGATTGGAATTTAAGGGTGCAGCATATTCAGCAGACAAGATGGAAAACTACTCCAGGAAGGGTTTTCCAGTTCAGTTCACCTTTTGCATACCATATGATACTGATATGACCTCTTTATCTGGTCACTGTCCGAAGAAAGCAGGTATGGTGTGACACATTGTGGCATCATGGAAGTTGGCAGGTCTTGAGATGGTTATCCTTTTCCGTGTTGACCCTTCTCCCTTTGAGTCCCCTTTTTGGCTTATGGGGGTACCATAATGGAGAAGAGCGGTACTTCGAATTGGAACTTATAAACCAAAAAAAATCATTAAGAGCTGGAGAGGATCCTGGGACCCAGAATTCATTGGTGATACAAAGAGGATCTCAAGGTCTGAAGTGTTGCGTCTGGTGTGGCAGATGACACTGCTATGAAGTCAAGTAAAGCTTCTGGAATCTTATTTTTCAGGTGGCAAGCACCCCTGATAGGATCCCCTGACCTTGCTTCCTCTGGCCTGATTCCAAATTGCTGGTCAGTGGTAGACTTAGTTATTGAAAAAGTCTTTCCTACAGACAGTGCTTACTTTGTGCCTGTGGTTGTAGATGGTGGACGCCACCACTTGGTTTTGGTGAAAGAAATATATTTTTCGTCATCAGACTTTCACCCAGAGCAAGAGAGAAAAAGAAGGAATTGGAAATAGGAAAACAGTGTCAATGGGAATAAACAGGAATGAAAAAGAAACTGTGAGATTGAGATAAATAGACAGGAAGAATGGTGGAATAAAGTGGCATGAAGTGTTCAGAAGAATAGGCAACGTATTTTTTTTTTTTTTTTATTTATTTATTTATTTTTTACTATTTTTATTGAATTTTCATAAATACACAAACAAACAATACAGTCATGGCTTTCAGTCTAAGATACAATTACACTAGTTATTGCTTCTCATATGCAAAGACATATTCAATAACATTAAGAAAAGGTAACGTAGCTAATTAATCCATTTCTCCACGGGAGCCCATATCTTAGAAGCAAGCTCCCGCCTCCGCCTACCCTTTATTGAATAGACTGAGGATTCAAGTTTATGGATAGCAAGCAGTCTAGTTCTCCAGTTAATAAATGTCGGGGCTTCGGGAGAAAGCCATTGTGAAGTTATACATAAACGGATCATGGACATAGCAATGAACAAAAACGCAGACGTATGCCATGAATTGCCCAAAGATACTACCCCATCATAACCCATTATCACCATCTCAGGTGTCAAGGTACATTGAATCTTTAACATAGAATTAATAAAACGTTCTATACCTGATATAAATTCAGTCAGTTTAGGACAAGAAAAAAACATATGGCTTGCATTTGCTGCGTATAACCCACACCTTGAGCAATGGTTCCCTTTTCTACTACCCCATTTTGCAATTCTTGCAGGTGTATAATAAAGATCGAACATTGACATATAACTTTGAGTCCGAAGACTACCAGAGACCAAGACTTTACTAGCGAACTCCAAGGCCGGGTTTAAATCCATACCAGTCTTCCCTAATTTATCGGCAACGTAGGTATTAATGCCTATTTTGAAGTTGTAGTTGCAGGCCCACTGGCACTTAATTTTTGGAACCAGCGCTTATTTTGCCTCATCCAATTTTGACCCAGAGCAAGAGAGAGAAAAACACAAAAGAGGGAAAGAAGGAGGAACAAAAAGAGGAAAAAACTGGCAGAAAGGGAGAAAGCACAAATAAAAGAGACACAGGGTGAAATTAAGGCTATGCAGCTTTAGTATTTGCCACCCCGACATTTTGTAGCACCATGCATGGACTTCTAAGTGAAACTTTGGGCCACAGAACTTATTGTTTTACAAATTAAGCTCTGCTAAGTATTAAGTAGCCCAGCATTTAACAGTTCCAGTGGCAGAATCCTAAGAATATCTTTGGTCCCAGGATTTATTGTTTTGCACCTTTGCTCGGCCTACCCAGAAGGCTAAATTATGTGGTATATACTCTAGCCTGCAGACTTCAGCTGATCAGAAGGAGAGGGGCAGGGATATCAATGTGTCCATCTGCTATGTTCACGTCATGCCATGCCTTGTCATTCTAGCTATCTATTGTACAACCACTCTGGAGTTAGCATGAGGTAGAATGTTGGCCCTGTAGATAAAAAATTAAATCAATAAGTGAGTGCATTTTATATATGCACCTTCCAGTGGAGATTTGAGCAATTCCTTTGCACCAAAAGGAGGGGTTAAAAGCTGCCTGTTTTTAGCAGGAAGGTTTGAGCTATGCCTAGGGCCTACTAGGAGATGCATGGACTGCAGTGCCCTCCAGATCAAATGCTCAGCTGACAAGCTCAAAAGTCTCTGTCACCATTTACCCTGAAGCAAAGTTCTCCGCTTGAATCCTCAGGAAGGAAGTCTGTAAATTTGTAGACTCTGATTAGAATAAGATTTCTAAATCTTGGTAAAATTGTAGACATGTTGCCATGCAACAAAGTGGCCTGGCTTTCTGATTCACGGTTCCCACAGAGCACAGTATTTTGTACCTTCGCTGAGTGGATATGTTAATAAAGTGCAGGGGGAAAGATTGCCGAGGTGTGTGTGCTGGACCTTTTTCTAGTCACCACTGGACTTTCCTGAGCATTGGGTAGCATACTAGCATTACCGTGGAGTCCAGTACTATAGCTCAGACCAATCTTTGGCTATGTTTGTTTTCAACAGTGAAACACACAAGATGATGGACGGAATGTTGCACATTGGCAAAACATTCACCCCCAGTCACAGATCTGGGTTTAATCCATCGTTATTTTGCTCACCACGCCACCCCAGTTTAGACATGGCCATATGCAAATCAGTCTAGACCCTGTGCCTCATGGGATCAGTCCAGCCCGAACTGCCAAGCCATGTCTTTCCTGGACCGGAATCAAGCATCCTAGGACCGGTTTCGGGGTTTCACCCCTCTTCAGCCAGGATAGCTTGACTCCAGTGGCGTAGTGAGCACGGGACCCACGTCTGGGCATACCCTTCCCAAATAGGCAGAACAGCAAAACACACAAGATGATGGACGGAATGTTGCACATTGGCAAAACATTCCCCCCCAGTCACAGACCTGGGTTTAATTCATTGTTATTTTGCTCACCACACCACCCCAGTTCAGACATGGCCATATGCAAATCAGTCTTGACCCTGTGCCTCATGGGAACAGTCCAGCACGAACTGCCAAGCCATGTCTTCCCTGGACCGGAATCAAGCATCCTAGGACAGGTTTCAGGGTTTCACCCCTCTTCAGCAAGGATAGCTTGACTCCAGTGGCGTAGTGAGCACGGGGCCCACGTCTGGGCATACCCTTCTCACATAGGGCGAACAGCAAAACACACAAGATGATGGACGGAATGTTGCAAATTGGCAAAACATTCACCCCCAGTCACAGATGTAGGTTTAATCCATCGTTATTTTGCTCACTACGCCACCCCAGTTCAGACATTGCCATATGCAAATCAGTCTTGACCCTGTGCCTCATGGGAACAGTCCAGCCCGAACTGCCAAGCCATGCCTTCCCTGGACCGGGATCAAGCATCCTAGGACCGGTTTCGGTGTTTCACCCCCTCTTCATCCACTATAGCTTGACTCCAGTGGCGTAGTGAGCACGGGACCCACGTCTGGGCATACCCTTCCCACATAGAACGAACAGCAAAACACACAAGATGATGGACGGAATGTTGCACATTGGGGTGAATGTATGACATTGTTCTGCATTCTGTCCATCAACTGTTGTTTTTGCATTTGTCACCCCGAGTGGCACGGGTTTGCTCAGATGTGAGTCCCGTGATCTCCATGCCACTGGAATCAAGCTATACTGGCTGAAGAGGGGTGAAACCCCAAAACCGGTCCTAGGATGCTTGGTTCCAGTCCAGGGAGGACCTGGCTTGGCAGTTCGAGCTGGACTGTTCCCATGAGGCACAGGGTCAAGACTGATTTGAATATGGCTGGGTTCAAACTGGAATGGCATGGTGAGCAAAAAAACGATGGATTTAGGCCCAGATCTCTTTACTGGGGTGAATGTATGCCATTGTTCTGCATTCTGTCCATCAACTGTTGTTTTTGCATTTGTCACCTGAGTGGGACGGGTATGCTCAGATGTGAGTCCCGTGCTCTCCATGCCACTGGAATCAAGCTATCCTGGCTGAAGAGGGGTGAAACCCCGAAACTGGTCCAGGGAGGACCTGGCTTAGCAGTTCGGGCTGGACTGTTCCCATGAGGCGCAGGGTCAAGACTGATTTGCATATGGCTGGGTTCAAACTGGAATAGCATGGTGAGATAAAAAACGATGGATTTAGGCCCAGATCTCTGTACTGGGGTGGATGTATGACATTGTTCTGCATTCTGTCCATCAACTGTTGTTTTTGCATTTGTCACACTGAGTGGGGCGGGTATGCTCAGACGTGAGTCCCGTGCTCTCCATGCCACTGGAATCAAGCTATCCTGGCTGAAGAGGGGTGAAACCGGTCCTAGGAGGCTTGGTTCCAGTCCAGCGAGGACCTGGCTTGGCATTTCGGGCTGGACTGTTCCCATGAGGCACAGGGTCAAGACTGATTTGCATATGGCTGGGTTCAAACTGGAATGGCATGATGAGACAAAAAACGATGGATTTAGGCCCAGATCTCTGTACTGGGGTGAATGTATGACATTGTTCTGCATTCTGTCCATCAACTGTTGTTGTTGCATTTGTCACCCCGAGTGGGACGGCTATGCTCAGACGTGAGTCTCGTGCTCTCCATGCCACTGGAATCAACCTATCCTGGCTGAAGAGGGGTGATACCCCGAAACCGGTTCTAGGATGCTTTGTTCCAGTCCAGGGAGGACCTGGCTTGGCAGTTCGGGCTGGACTGTTACCATGAGGAAAAGGGTTAAGACTGATTTGCATATGGCTAGGTTCAAACTAGAATGGCATGGTGAGCAACAAAACGATGGATTTAGGCCCATATCTCTGTACTGGGGGGGAATGTATGACATTGTTCTGCATTCTGTCCATCAACTGTTGGTTTTGCATTTGTCACCCCGAGTGGAACGGGTATGCTCAAACGTGAGTCCCGTGCTCTCCATGCCACTGGAATCAAGCTGTCCTGGCTGAAGAGGGGTGAAACCGGTCCTAGGAGGCTTGGTTCCAGTCCAGCGAGGACCTGGCTTGGCAGTTCGGGCTGGACTGTTCCCATGAGGCACAGGGTCAAGACTGATCTGCATATGGCTGGGTCCAAGCTGGAAAGGCATGGTGAGCAAAAAAACGATGGATTTAGGCCCAGATCTCTGTACTGGGGTGAATGTATGACATTGGTCTGCATTCTGTCCATCAACTGTTGTTTTTGCATTTGTCACCCCCAGTGGGACGGGTATGCTCAGACGTGTGTCCCGTGCTCTCCATGCCACTGGAATCAAGCTATCCTGGCTGAAGAGGGGTGAAACCCCGAAACCGGTCCTAGGATGCTTGGTTCCAGTCCAAGGAGGACCTGGCTTGGCAGTTCGGGCTGGACTGTTCCCATAAGGCACAGGGTCAAGACTGATTTGCATATGGCTGGGTTCAAACTGGAATGGCATGGTGAGCAAAAAAACGATGGATTTAAGCCCAGATCTCTGTACTGGGATGAATGTATGACATTGTTCTGCATTCTGTCCATCAACTGTTGGTTTTGCATTTGTCACCCCGAGTGGGACGGGTATGCTCAGACGTGAGTCCCGTGCTCTCCATGCCACTGGAATCAAGCTATCCTGGCTGAAGAGGGGTGAAACCCCGAAACCGGTCCTAGGATGCTTGGTTCCAGTCCAGGGAGGATCTGGCTTGGCAGTTCGGGCTGGACTGTTTCCATGAGGCACAGGGTCAAGACTGATTTGCATATGGCTGGGTTCAAACTGGAATGGCATGGTGAGCAAACAAACAATGGATTTAGGCCCAGATCTCTGTACTTGGGTGAATGTATGACATTGTTCTGCATTCTCTCCATCAACTGTTGTTTTTGCATTTGTCACCCCGAGTGGGACGGGTATGCTCAGACGTGAGTCCCGTGCTCTCCGTGCCACTGGAATCAAGCTATCCTGGCTGAAGAGGGGTGAAACCCCGAAACCGGTCCTAGGATGCTTGGTTCCAGTCCAGGGAGGACCTGGCTTGGCAGTTCGGGCTGGACTGTTCCCATGAGGCACAGGGTCAAGACTGATTTGCATATGGCTGGGTTCAAACTGGAATGGCATGGTGAGCAAAAAAACTATGGATTTAGGCCCAGATCTCTCTACTGGGGTGAATGTATGACATTGTTCTGCATTCTGTCCATCAACTGTTGTTTTTGGATGTTTTCAACAGTGAGTCAAGAGCTACCTTTCAAAGAGAGTTTGTCATGTTGTTAAACCTGACATCCTTGGCATGCTTTTCCCCCTAACTTTTTGCCTTCAGACCTTTTTTGCTGATTTCATTTTTGCTGGCCCTAGGACTCTGCACACTTTACCACTACTAATCAGTGCTAACGTGCTTTTGCTCTCTTCTTAAAAATTGTTAGATTAGCTTATACCCAACAGACACACTCATTTTACTGATTGTGTCACCCACTTAAGTGGCATTTTAAACATAGCTTAGGCCTGCAGTTGCAGCCTATGTGTGTGCAGTTTTAAACTGTTGTTTTGAGGAGGCAAAGTGAATCTGTTTTAAGGTCTAAACCTTCCTTTTTAATATATATAGGTCACCCCAAGGGTAGGCCCTGGATAACCGGAGGGCAAGGTGCAATGTATTTAAAAAGCAGGACATGTGCTTTTAAGTTTTACCTGTGCTGGTAGTGAAAACCCTGAAATGTGTGTTTCACTACTGCAAGGCCTACCTCTTCCATAGGATAACATTGGAGTTACCTTATTACATTTCTATAAGTGTAATTTCCAAATGGGAACAGGTAATCAGATCATGTTTGTTGTCTCTGGAATCCTAATTTAAAATCCTAACTTATTATGAAGTCAGATTTTAAATTGCAATTTTGAAATTGACTTTTAGAAAGTTGGCATTTTCTTGCCTTAGCCATTTGGTGCCTGCAGCCTGTCTCTGGATCACATGAATGGGTGTAATTAGCAGTTGGACTTTGTGCATTCCTCCTAGACAGCCACACACAATGGGGACCTTAGATGTGATTGGATGGGCCATACCTGGCAGGATGGGAGGGAGGAGCTGAGCCCGGCCTCACACTTGTATAGGCTGCGTCCTGTCTCCACACAAAGAGCTGCCTACCCACTGTGGTTAGCTTGGGGCCAGGTCAAGGAAGGCAGGGCATCTGTGCACTTCAAACGCATGCCACTAGACGTTTCTCCCCACTTCAGAGGCACAACTGGGTATAAATGCTGGATGTCAGATGCTAGCACTTCAGTACACTTCTGGACCTATAGATTCTCTGCAAGCAAGCAAGAAGAACTGTTGTGCTGCTGAAAGGACTGCCACTTGCTGGACTCCTGCTCTGAAAGACTGCAGCCCCAGTCTGACCTGCTGCCCTCTTATCTGGCTGAGAAGGACAGGACTTGTATCTCTTCAACCCTGAACCCAGAGTGACTTCAAGGGCTAGTTGAGTGGCCTCCTGATCTGAAGCCTCAGGGACACAACAGGCTTCCAACAACATTGCACATGCGCCTGAACTCTGACATCTGTGAGTCTACCTTGCCAGGTGGTGCCCCCACAGTTCTGGACCCTTGGAAGTGGACTTAAGAAGGTCTGCCATCCTGTGGATCCAGCAGAACTGACGCATCTACTCTACTGCGTGGCCCAAACCCAAACAGAAACGATGCATTGTAAGCGCCTGCGAGGATTGGACCTGTCGCAAAGACCCACTTTGCCTGCGCAGTTTCATCAGAACAGCCACTCTGCAACAAATCCTCGGCACAGGCCCTCGCATCTCTTGATGACAGCCTTGACGACAACGCCGGACTCCGCATTGCAACCACGCAGCTACTCTGAACTAACGCATCGATCCAACTGCATACCTCAACCCCAACACCGGACTTCGCATCACAAGCTCTGTCAATGGGATCCTGAATGACGAAGCAGGACCATGCACTGCGGTCTCGCCGACTTTCTCAGAACCGATGCATCGCTTCAGACTGCAAGACCCATCTTCGACGCAGATTCATGCAATGATCTGCAAACCAAGATTTAAAGTACTTTGTTCAGCGGACCTAACCAGGTTCCCGTAGCCAGCCCGCACTCGTGCACGGTTGGCCTGAACTTGTGACTTTGTCGCAGTCTGGCCCAACCAGATATCCACAGTTTGTGATTTTTTGGCGCTATTTTCGCAAAAACATTTAACATTTTATATTTGCGGTGCTACTGATTGGATTTTTGTCAATTTGGTCTTGTTTTTATTTAATAAAGAAAGCTCTATTTTTCTAGCATGGTGTGGGATCCTTTTGTGTGCTTTATTACTGTTTAAAGTATTGCACAAATACTTTGCACTTTCCCTCTTCTAAGTAAAGCCTGACTGCTCTGTGCCAAGCTATCAGAGGGTTGAGCACAGGTTAATTTAGGGTTGGCTTGCACCTCACCATGACAAGGATTGTGGTTGCTGTTTGACTAGGGCTCACACCCAAATCAACCAACAACCCCATTACTCACACATGTTCACCCTAAACAGGACTTCCAGGTACTAGTGGGACATAACTTTGGTGGTTTGATTCATTTGCCGTGGTGTACTGGGTTCAACTACAGCTCTGTAAACTTTGCCAAATACACAGCTTTCACTCTTGACTCTCAGGGTAGCCAAAGCAAGCTGAAAAAGACTTCTTAGGGAACTAGTGTGTTGGGCAGAGACTCAGAACACAACAGTCAAACAACAGACACAATAATTCACTGTTCATCCCTGGAACGTGCATTAATATTAATAGACATACTTTAATGTCACAGCAAAATGAAATACTAAACATGTGAATAGAGATTCAACGACAGGGTTCTATGATCTCATCTTTGGGTTACACCCAAGTGGCACCCCCTCAACGATGCCCTCTCCCAGCTCCCTAGGAGCACACACATTTTAAAAGTGTCATGCAGACATAAAAAGTCATAGACATAAATCAGGCACAGGTGCAAGTTTGCTAAGCGATCAACATGTTGAGCAACTGTAGGTAGTTCATTCAGAACTTGTGGAAAAGAGATGACACTGTTCCTAATGGAAGACTTATCGTTATCAGTCCTATATACAATCTTTTAATCTTTTGATTTAGGCCTGTTCACCAGGGACAAGCCTCGTTGTGGCAGTAGAAAATGTGCTTCTGGTTTTGTGTCACTGGAAACTTCATCAGCAACTTGAGACTATGTGCAGCAGTCTCACTCCTCACTTGGGGCTGCTGGGGCAAACCCCTTGACAAGTATGTTTGGTAGTTGCTTGTCTTCGGCAGTCAAGGCCACCAGGCCAGGGGAAGTCCTTCGCTTCAGTAGTGACAATGGTTCCTGCAGTATTCGCCACATGTCGGGCAGTGGTAGCACAAGTCTGTATGACTCTGTTTCTTGGCTTATAGTTTCTTCATGTTGTTCACGACATCCACAAGACATGGAGATCGAGTTACCCTTCACTATTTGAGTCAGCATCTGGCTTTGTTTTCAATGCATGTCAGCTCTTGTGGGTGCTCCAGGTACCTTTAATACTGTCATGTCTTTCCTCCTAGAGTGTCTCCCTTCCTGCAGGGCCAGTCATGTCCCTTAACTCCCCGAGTAGGCTTCCGAGTTCACAGCAGGCCAACAGCATATCCAGCTTACACTGCAGACTTCAGGTGATGCCTTTGGGAAACTCTGTGACACCACTCCTCGTCTAACAGCAGCTCTTTACATACACTGAGGTTCACCCCCTTCTTTAGTCAAGAACTTGGAACTGGAAGAAAGAGGAATGCTAGGATCCCATCATCAAACTAATTCTCCAGATAGGGAACATGGATCCACTACCTAAGGTCCTGAAACCCGTATAGGGAGGTTCTTTTTCAAATTGAATTTTCTGACTGTAGGGCAGACACACTCTTTGTGCGAAGTGATGGCCCTCACATCACGTAGCAATTACACTGGCTCCAACCAGGAGTATTAAAAAAAATGGGACCAATGAAGTGTGACCACTCTGCACCTGGCCGTCATCTGCCTTCTTTAAGTAGGAATTAGGAAAAGATATACAGGCAAGTCCTGCCTAGAAATGTCCTCATCCTTAACAACAGACTCTACTGAGTCACGTTCTACCCATCAAATGGCAGTGTTCAGGAAAAACTATCTCCATCGTCCCTCACTTCAGTGTATGGCTCTCCAGCCTTCAGTTTCAAGAATGCGGCAATACTCTTCCACCATCTGCAGAAGATGCGATCAACATCCATCTTGTACCATGCTCCACGAAGGACAATCCAAAATGGACCCCAGCAATAATACTCTCACCATACCCAAGTCTTGCTACTACATAGGTGCCACAGCTCCACCACACACACACGCACTTGACACGCGCAAGGAATATCAGTGCCAGGGTCTGGGTGTTACAATGAAACTGAGCTTTACATGAGAAGGATCAGGAGGCTGCATGTCCCCTGAAAGATAAAAAGTCTGCTCCAGACTATTAATCCGCAAAAACTAGTATGCTGCCACCACACTTTCATATCAACATGCTAGCCTAATGCATTAATTCATTAAATGGTCCAACAATAAGTCAAGACAGAAGATTCACATGCTGCTGGGCCATGCCCATTTGCCATGCAGGGAACGTTTGTGTCTGAATAAATTTGATAGAGTGCATGGGAGGGCTAATGCTGGTTAAAGCTCAGAGATTCAAGAATATTGGAGCTTCAAAGAAGGAAATGATAATTTGAACGCACTACAAATCAGTGAAGTTTATGACCTCCTGGCTTTTATTTCTTGGATGCTTATTAGCTTTTTTCTGGCCTTTAAAAACACACAAAATTATGTAACTGGTGTTTTACAGCAAGGGCACTTTTAATGCCGAAAGCTCAGAATCAGGATACATGTTTTCAATTGTTGAGACTAGATGCCATCAACAGGGATCTACATAAACATTGGCAAATCTGCTGAATCAGGCTTTGCTTCAGAAGTGGAGAGTTACCCAGCACCAGTTGGAGATCCCCCATTTTCTGAGTTCAGGCTGGCTTTTAGGGTTTCTCTCTTTATGGGAAAATCAATTGGTGTTCCAGAAAAGAGACGTACGTTGGTCAGACATGGGGATTTTCATTCTCTCTTTGTTTTTCCACTTTTTAGACATTTTTGCATATTAGAAGATAATGGTGACATCCTTGGTGGAGGTTACAACACTGCCAGAAGATTTGGAATTTAGATAAGTAACATTATTCATATTAATACGTTTCATTCCCTGTCAAATTTGTGAAGATCAGCTCGGGAGCTGCAGGATGTTGAATGGAGAGACTACAGAAGAGCTTTTTTAGAGCTAGCTATGTACTCTTAATGGTTGTCTTGTGGTCCTGTCCCAATATTTTGAGTCATGAAGTCATCTTGGCTTCAAGAGACTGTTTCCAAGATGGATTTGCAAGAGAAGGGATTGTATCTCACTATGGAAAAAGCTGAAAATGTGTCTATTGCCTGGGTCGGAATAGCAATAACAAACCTATCATCTGACATAAATACCACCGACTATATATAATTTACAAATATATCAGTCTATTGGCCATGGTTTTTCAATAATTAACCAAATGGGGCAATATGTTTGTAAATGACATATTTTCCTCAGGAATTATTTTGGTCGGAATATTTCAGTACAATACCCTAGTGACGTCCATCAATCATGGTAGTGCACCGCGACACAAGTCCAACTCCAAGGCAACAGATGCAAGAGGAAAGGTTTACCAAGGACCCACTTTTATAGTATGGGTCTTCTTCCGATCTGTGTGGTGCTAGATAGACAGACAGACAGATGGATGGACGGATGTACGGACGGACAGACAGACGGATATATAGATAGATGGATAGATGGATAGATAGATAGATAGATAGATAGATAGATAGATAGATAGATAGATAGATAGATAGATAGATAGATAGATAGATAGATAGATAGATATAAGTATGCAGTGTGTAATATGTTATTAATTACCATTATCGAGTGTGGGGGAAAAAGCCTCTTCCCTCCCTCAGCAATGTTAACAATGGTAATAAAAGCATATTTGACTCTGTCTTCATGGAATATGCCAAGTTTTAATGCACATTTGTTTTAACAAAAGTTATTTAACTGAAACCAGGATTCAAGGGGTTAATTTGTTTTGCCATATGGTAAAATCACATGGAATGTGGCCTTTAAGCTTCAATTTGATCTTATCACTTTCCTACAAAATATGTGGAGGCATGTTTATTAGTGCAGGTGATCCTAATAATGTGTTATTGCGCAATATTACTTTTCACTGCCACGACATAAATAGATTAATCAAATTGTCCTGTATATCAAGAATGAAACCTATTGTTTGATTTACTTTCACCATGGTTGAGTACTACATAATTTTTATAAAAGTGTATCTATCTTACAAAAATATGTTAATTTGAAGATGCTATTTGGAGATACTACTTATTCATCAGGTTTGTCTACTATGAGTACAACTGATAAATAATTAGGAACTTGCTCATTTTAATTGTAATAGTTGTGAATGAAAATTCTACATTTAAATCGCGTGCATTATTGACTGAGTTAATTGGCTCACTTCCCTGGCCTTTAAACTAATCTCAAACCCTGGATTAAGGTTCCTCCTGAGAAGGACTGCGGGAGCTGAACTATACTGTTTTGTGTTTTGATTTATATCATCCATAAAATATATTATCCTTAACCAACAATTCATTCTACTCACAAACCTTACAGCATATAGTCTTATTAAGTATATTTTCAACTAATCTGGCATATTGTTTAGGTAATATTTGGCCCGCCAATGGCTGCAATAAACCATAATATATTATTTTTTCTTATAAGGCTTGGCACTTTTACCGAACTCATTGGTGCTCATTTTATCAGCCTGGAAAAGCTGAAAAACTGAGTTGATCATACCAGGGTTCAAATCTGTAACTGGCAAGTCGCACGCACAAACCTGGCTAGAGTGCCAAGAAACCGTTGGTGTACGCGCACTTAATAAATGCTTTTAACATAACATAACATAACATAGAGTGTGCTGAGCCCCAGTTAGCAACCTTGTTAGGTCAAACAGACCAATTTTGAGAAAATTGGACTTAATTCGAGTTCTCTTACATGCTCTAATTGACCATATTACCATCTCTTATCTCTTATTACTTTCTGACATAATTGACACACATTGTGAATCACATGGATAAAGTGAATTCAGAGAGAGAGATCTGGGACATGGTACTCAGAATTATATGGTCAGATCATGATGTACCTAAAATGTTCTTTTGGCAAAATATTGTGTAAAAAAATATTGAGACACAAATAGCATTTCAGAAATATTCTGATTTCATTAATATTGGGCCTAATATGATGTCGGCCAGACGCTCGTCATAGCGAAATGGAACCACCCAACCATAAGTCAGCAGTTCCACCCGCTGTATTTGGATGCGACCGCCATGTGGGTGGTTGGAAACATCCAGTTTATAATTGCAGCTTGTGCAGCAGGCAGGAAAGGCCCACAGCATAAGCTAAATTGTTAAATGAATGTTTTTGAAGATTCCTGAACCGTGTGGCACCCCTCTGGCCCCATAGCGGAGGACCAGTGTGGAGGGGGCCCTGCTAGTGGCCCCCAAAGTCACTTTCTGCCTGCCTTTTCATGGAGGTTGAAAGCAACATCTTAATTCCTCCAAAGTCAAACACTTTCCCTACTATTGCTTATGTTGGAGTGGGAATAGTAAATCTGACCCTTCCAGAGTCCAACACTTTCTCTTGTGTTGTTCAGGTTGAAGTGGGATTTACAAACATGACCCCTCTAGAGTCCAACACTTTCTTTACTCTTGCTTACACTGGAGTAGGAATAGTAATTTTAACCCTGCCAAAACACATTCCCTACTGTTGCTTATGTTGGAGTTGGAATAGTAAATCTGCCCCTCTCCAATGTCCAGTACTATTCCTACTGTTGGGATCACTGACAGATCGGGACCAAAAATTTTGTGTGGTCAGAATATCATGTCAAAAATATCAAGGACCAAAATATTGAGAAGGTAAGTGCAAATAGGTAATTATAGATTTACTATTCTTAACTCCACATCTACGTACCTTGAAGATATATATCGTCAAGATGCATTTATGTGGATTTATATATATTAAATCTTTGCTTACCTATAGAAACTTACTTTCAGGATAGTTTTCTCCGTAATATTCTTGAAACACTATTTTGGCCCATGAATTTTTTGGTTCCGATATCCTGTCTAAACACACTACTGTTGCTCAGATTGGAGGCGGAGTATGAATTTTGCCCCACAAATTAATTTTTTTATTTTAATTTGTAAGTTGTTGTAATATCTTTTTGTTTTCATTTTAAAAGTTACTTTAGTGTAAATAGTTTGTCATTAGTTTTTAAAAATGTTTAATTAATTTAATTTATGTTGTTATTGTATACAAGTTTTAATATTTAGTATTTGATATAATTAATAATTATTGGTATTTTTATTATTAATCTCTACAAAATAATGTATTCTTTAAATATTATGTTTATTTTTTTGCTTTTACTTTGAAGAATATATTTTATTTTATGTTTGTAAGCTATACTTTTTTAAATATATTTTTTGTATTATAAGCATTTTATTAAATGTTTTATTATTTTTAAATCTAATATGTTTTAAAGTTAAGGTCATCTATAATAGTTACAATTTTATACACTTGCCCACTTTTTGATGATATTCTGGTCTTCTATATTTTTGCTGTTGATATTTTTCATGTTACATACAAAGTATATAAAGTCGATATTTGTCTTCTCAAAATTTTTGGGGAGACGTTTTGGCAAATTGACAGTCATCCTAATAGGAGCGCTTTATATCAGTAACTCACGATGTTCCCGGTCCTCAACCAAAAGGTTTCATAGGTGCTGAAGAGTGGAATGTTTAGGGAATGTGGGATCAGCAAGTCAGCTATGAATCTTTTGCACCTTAAAATCAGGTAAACACTTCTGGGATACATGCAGGGCTCACTGTCAGGATCTGTCTGACTCAAGCATACGTCTGGCACACTGATTTTTCTGTATGTAATGTCTGAACTTCTCCTCTTACAATAGAATTATTTTTGTAATCAGATGCACCCTTGCTTGTGGCCATTTTCATGGATGGATGAATGGTTTACTATGAGAATATCATTTTTAAGAATAATGTGTGACATAAACATGGTGTCCTAAATATCATTTACAGAAATATTGCACCAGTGGGGTAGATTTTCTCCTTTAACTCCAGCGAGAAATTCTTATTTCCAACAATATTTAGGACACAAAATGTCTGATGCTTTAATGAACCATCAGTCCAGCTAACACCCAAATAGAGTCCAGCATAAATATGGAAAGGTCTACATAGCAAAGGTAAAGAACATTTATGCCACTTTTTTTTTTAAACAGACTTTTATTGAGTTTCATGAAATTACACATTCAATTCCCCCGCCCACTAACTGGCCAACAGAGGAAACCAGGATGAAGTATAACGGACAGCCCGCCAATCTGATTACAAAGTCACATCCATCGTCCCATAAGGCGTCCGTGATGCAGTGCAGTCCGTCCGCATGGTTGATCCAGGACAATGGTGTGATGCAATAAGAAGAACCCCCACCCCTCTCCCTTTCAAACTCCCCCAACAGAACCCCCCACCCCAACCACCCTCCCAAACATGTCGCCAGCTTCTAAGTTATGGAAGAGGGCAAAGATGCCTCCCGTACCACCTGTCAGACTCCCCATCCCGCAGGGCGCAGCAGTGAGTGTATCAAAAGCACAGGGGGAAGCTGCCTATCATGGTCCCAGTGCCCTCCCCTCGTCCTATACTCCCACAGACGTGAAGGGTTTCTCAAGGGCCCCATGCCATATCCCCCTCCTCAAGAGCCTCTTCGTCATCTACAGACGGATGTTTGAACAGCTCCAGGAGTGCTACCCATGCCCGGGCCATTTCTTGTGATTTCTCACTTCCATTACGCTGAGCCAAACGTAATCTATAGTTCCCTTCACTTCCTGCCCATTTCACCATCTCCCTATTCCAGCGCAAGAGACTAGGCCCCTGCCTCGCCTTCCAGTGGGAAGTAATTTTCCGTTTAGCCAAGACCAGCCCCGGATCAATGAACCGGCTGGTGACCTTAGTCTTGGCAGTGTGTGGTAACCAATGCAACAAGCAGACCCCCTGTACAACCGCTAGCTCCCTCTCCGTCACAGTTAGCAGAGCAGTCGTCACCTCCTGCCAAAAGCCTCCCACCTGCGGGCAGTCCCAGAACATGTGGAGAAAATTCACCCCATCTTGGTCACAACGGGGGCAAGTGGCCGACCCCCCAAAATACTCAGCAATTTTACTAGGCGTGAGGTATGCCCTATGGAAAACATAGAATTGGATGAGCTGGAAGCGAGCGTTTCAAGAACATTTCCATGGCCGCTCTAAGATCTCCTCCCAAGGTGTTTCTGCAATGGGTTCCCCCAGATCCGCCTCCCACTTAAGTCGCAACGCCGTCAGGGGTTGGCGCATATCGCAAGTAATCCGCCGGTAAAGGTAGGTCACCGCCTTAAAAGTACCCGACGCCATCACTACATGTTGACAAGCGAGAGACGTATCCGGCTCCAACAGTCCCTTTCGCCAGTGCTTCCTGATAGCCGCAGTCAGAGCAGCATGCAAGAGGAAGTCCCCCCGCGGGAAATCGTGGTGCTCTCTAAGGTCGTTAAAAGGGAGAAGATTACCATCTTCATAAAGATCACCTATTGCCGTAACACCCGCCTCTTCCCAGGCCAACAACCGGCTCCAATCTCCCCCATGAAGCAACACCTCACACATCCGCAAAGGGATCTCGGGCGCATAAGGGGTTGTGACATGCATCCTCCTGGCTAGGCGCGCCCATCATTGTCGTACCGTCCCCAAATCCTGCGGCACTGAGGCGCCTCTCATCGGGACTCGTAGCAACGCACAAGACAAAAGGTGCCAACTCGGATCCGACTCACCCTAGTCCTCCAGGCGCCTAATATGACCCGCCACCCACTTCGTAAACCATTGAAGCTGCGCGGCATGGTAATAGGCCTCCTGGTCTGGCAACGCAAGGCCCCCCTCTGCCCTGGGTCTCTGCAGAGTAATTAACGCCACCCTCCGTCTAACAGCTCCCCAGATGAATCCTGTAATCAAAGTGTTCAGCTATGCGAAGAGCTTACCCGGGAGGGTCCAAATATAATAGAGAAACCTGGGCAAAATGACCATCTTCACCAAGGTGACCCTGCCGGCCACCGATAATGGGAGAGTCCCCCAGAAATCAAAAAAGGTTTTCGCTCCGAGCACTGCCCACCCCACATTGCCCTCCAATAGATCGTCGGGAGAATGATAGATCTGAGTTCCCAAGTATGGCAAGCACCGGTATTCCCACGGGATATCCCCTGGACGAACCATCCCGTCCGGCCTGGTAGGAAATAGACACGACTTGGTCCAATTCACCCGGAGGCCCGCCACCCTCCCCAAGGTCTCCAGCAAGTCCCTCGCTCCTCGTAGGGCTTCTCCAGCATCCAGCAAGAACATGAGGAGATCGTCTGCATATAATGCTATGTGTTGCACTCATCCCTCCACTAATAGCCCTGGAACATACCGTCCTGACCTGGCGTGAGCAGCCATGGGCTCCATCGCCAGAGCAAATAATAAGGGGGACAACGGGTACCCCTGCCTCGTCCTCCAAGCGACCGCACAGGCAGCAGAAATCAAGCCCCCTGTCCTCACCCTAGCAGTAGAAGCATTGTATAGCAGCGCCGTCCACTGTACAAAACATTCCCCCAGTCCGAACGCTCGCAATACATTAAAAAGGTAAGGCCACTCCAGACTATCGAAGGCCATTTCGATGTCAACCGCAAAAATCCAGGCCTCCTCCTTGTCATAGGAGTTGGACCCCAAGATCCGCAGAAGTGTGCGTACATTCATCACAGTGTTGCGGGAGGGAATAAATCCGGCTTGGTCCTCATGGATCAGTTTCATCATATGGGGCATTAACCGACTAGCCAAGATGCGGCTTAAGATCTTGTAGTCAAGATTGAGCATCGCTAAGGGTCTATACGAGGAACGGTCCCAAGCAGGTTTGCCTGGCTTAAGAAGGGGAACTATGAGGGCTTCACGCGTGGAGGTAGGGAGGGCACTCTCCCGGCGTGCTGTGTTATAAAGCGCCACCAAATAGGGAATTAGAACATCCGTGTAGACTGCATAAAATTCAACGGGGAGCCCATCAGTGCCCGGGGTTTGGTCCTGGCCATGTGCTTTATGGCACTGCGTACCTCGCCCGCTTCAATGTCCTGACCCAGAGCCTCAGCGTCTTCAGCCTCAAGCTGTGGTAACTCCGCCCTTGGCAGAAATTCCTCATCCCCCGGGTACCCGGGACCCACCCTGCTCCGGTACAACTCCGTATAATACTGTAAGAAGTAATCATTAATGTGCTTTTGGGTGCAGAATACCTCAACACCTTGCCCCCGCAGTTCCATTATCAGGGTCCACCTACGCGCCGGATTGGCCAGCCAAGCTAGCAATGCCCCTGCATTATCACGTTCCACCTGCGCCTTATCTATGTAGGCCTTGTAGTCAAAGCAGCGCAATCTCTCGATTTGGACTGCGAACACGTCCCGAGCCCCAAGCAACCCTGCTTGCCTGTCCGGACGCTCCGGGCGCTCCTTCTCCGAATCGCGCACCCGCTGTTCTGCCTTCTGGACGTCTTGCAGCAACACTCTGCGTGCTCCCACTGCCTCGCCTATACAGCGCCCCCGAACTACCGACTTAAAGGCGTCCCATTCGACCACCAGGGACGATGCCGTGTTGGCGTTAAGTCAAAAATATTCCTGAATGGCCGACCCAATAGTAGCACGAAACACTGGATCCTCTAACGTGTCAGGTCGGAGTCACCACGTGGGAATGGCAGGGTGATCCCGCAGCCAGTGTAAAATTGTCAGTAGTGGATTATGATCAGATGATGTCCTAGCTAAGTACTCACTATGTACCGTCGCTCCGTGAACATCTGGGGAGCTAAGGATCGAGTCCAACCGAACATGGAGGTCGTGTAACGATGAGAAATAAGAATAGTCCCTTTCAACCGGGTGGTGCGCCCTCCAGGTATCAGTCAGCTCCCATTGTCGCTGCCAGTCTCGCCGCACCATAGCCAGTCCATGTATCGGGGAACATTTATGCCACTTCATTGCACTAACTGATAATACAGTAATTAACGTCATAAACATGCAATTTTCTTTTTTTTAACTGCCAAGGGGTCCTATTTTCCAATCGAAGCAAAAGAGCGAAATTTGATATGTAAATTTTATATGCATTAAATAAATGTACACAATGAATGTGTTCATAAATAAACCACCCATTCATGTCTAATAGTTTGAGGGGCTACACAAATTTACATTAAAAAAAATATTCTTGCATTAATAAAGAGTCAATAATACCTGCCTCCTAGGGCTAAGTGGAATCCTTTTATGAGCTTTTGGTGAGATTTAAGCAATTTAATGGGGCCTTGCTGGAAACTGTGTTACTGGTTGCGTGCTGCGGAACCCTATTCAAATGGCAACCACAATTTCTTTCAAAGTGAAGTCAGACGAAAACTGCAAATTAACCTGCGCTTAACCCTCTGGTAGCTTGGCACAAAGCAGTCAGGCTTGACTTAGGGGCAATGTGTAAAGTATTTATGCAGCACCTTTAAGAGTAATAAAGTGAAAACACAACACACGAAAAGTCCCACACCAACATAGAACAATGGAGTAAAATGTCATAAATTATTTGAGACCAAAACAACAAAAATCCAGTCTATAGAACCGGAGAGATACAATTTTTACTGTTTCAGGAAAAATAGTGCCTAGAAGCACTAAGCGCTAAATGTGGTTATCTTGTCTGGCTGACCAGGACAAAATCATACGTTTAGGCCAACCACGATGGAGCGTGGGCTGGATACATGGGTCAAGCTAGAAACGCTGAACAAGAGTACCTAAAATCCTGGCTTAGGAGCATCGAGAGATTCCGCATTGAGGATGCGTCATTCAGCAGCAGTTCCGGGGAGCTGTGAGGCTGTGATGTGAGGTACTGCATCGTCATGTGCGGCGAATTTGCAGTAGAGCTGCAAGGAGATGAATTGTGCTGAGTTGGTTCTGCCCACAGGACCACAGATGGGCTGGCAGAGCACCTTCAGGCCCACTTTCAAGGGTCCAGGATTGGGGTAGCACTACTTGGGGTGTCGGACTCACAGCAGACAGAGTACAGATGCTGGGTTCAAGGTGGTTGGAGCCTTTTCTGACCCTTAGGCTCTGATCAGGAGGCCAGCCAACTAGCCCTTGGAGTTCTCTGATGGTCCTGGGTTCAAGATGCAGGTCCAGTTTTTTCACTCAGGCAGCAGGACAGCAGAATAGCAGTTCTTCTTGCAGAGCAGCAAAGCAATCCTTCTGAGTCTTCCACAGCTCCAGAGGTGTACTGAAGAGCTTGATCTGCGGGTCCAATATTTATATTGGATACCCACTTTGAAGTAGGAGAAGATTCTAGTGAATTCCCTTTAAAGTCCTTGAAGTTTCCTGTCTCCCCTGTCTTGGCTGAAAGCTGACTGCATAAATAATGCAGTGGTGACAAGTCTTTTGTTCAAAGGCAGGGCACAGCCTACCCATCCTGCCAGTTGATGGCCCATCCAGGTGCACCTAATCCCTATACTGTGTGGCTGTCTGGGAGGCATAAACAAAGCTCAACTGCCAGCTACACCTAGTCATGTGACCCAGGAACAGGCTGCAGGCACCACATGATTGGGACACGAAAATGCCAACATTCTAAAAGTTTAACAAAAGAAATGGGCAACTCTTGTGGGCTTGGGTAATAAAGTAAGAAAGGTAAAGGTGCCTACAAGGGATTCATTTAAAAGTTATACTTAAACAGTAATTAATGTACTCTGTAATCTTACTGGAGTTGCTTTAAGCTACCTTCATGAGTGTCATTAGATGTCACTATTTATGCAAGATAAAATGATTCAAAAGTATATCTTTTAAATGAATCCCTTGTAGGCATCTTTACCTTTCTAACTTTCTAAAAGTGACATTTTAAAAATTGTTACTTAAAATCTCACTTTTAATTAATTACAATTTCTTAGACAGCAAAGGTGACATTCCTCTTTGCTCCCAATTGAAAGTTGCCGCTAATTAAATGTAATAAGGTAACCAAATATAATCCTATGGGAGAGTTATGCCTCACAGTATTATAGAATTAATTTAGGAGTTTCCCACTACAAGGACATGTAGAACTTAGAGGTACTTGTCCAACTTTTTAAATACACTACACCCTGCCCTCTGGGCTCTGTAGGGCCTCCCCTAAGGTGACTTATGTGTATTAAAAATGGACTTTTGGGCATGGTGAGACGTTTAACTTGCAAGGTCGAAATGGCAGTTTAAAACTGCATACACAGGGTGGTGCAATGGCAGGTCTGAGGCATGTTTTACAGGGCTATGTAAGTGGGTGGCACAATCAGTGTCAGAGGCCCACCAGTAGCATTTAATTTACAGACCCAGGGTACCTGGGGTACTTGGGACTTACAAGTAAATTACATGAACCAATTGGTTATTAGCCAATTCTACCATGCTTAGGGGAGAGGGCACAAGCACTTTAGTAAAGGTTATTAGTGGTAAAGTGCACAGAGTCCTATGGCCAACAAAAACGAGATCAGCAAAAAAATAGAAAGGATGCTGGCAAAAAGGTTTGGAATGGCCCTTCAAAAAGGGCCACGTCTAACAGGCCTGCAGATGTCTTAAGGTGACATGAGGGTCATACTCTAGCCTCATACCTCTCCAGGGAAATTTAAGGGAGATTCTAGGAAGATTCATGTGTATTCGTGGGCCTATATGGGACTGTTTTCTCTAACTTTAAAAAAAAAACACACCATTGAAAAACACAGAGTTGGGATTATCAAAAACGCAAGAGAGGAGAAACGAGATAGTGGAAAAAAATAGAAACGAGAGAGACAGCAGGGCAGAGAGGTCAAATGAATAAGAAGCACAGTGAGGTAGAGAAAGGTTCTACCTCAAATTCAAAAATGTTGCCAGCGTCCACTTATATTAACCACGCAACAACAGCTATCACCATTCCATCAAGGCAAGTAGATATGGAGTTAAGAACAGAAAATCTATACTTCACCATGTATGCATGCTTATCGCATGGTATATTGGCACTCAATATTGTAGAGTTGGTATACATACCCATAGGTCGATATTCCTTACTTCAATATTGTGACATAACTAGCTTTGATAGTAAATAAAGGATTAAAGGGCCATTCAGACCCAGACAAAGGTGGTGATATTACACACAAATACAATCAGTGCCCATTTTGCGTTTGTGTCGATTCACAGCTAAGCAAAAATCTCATCTGCTCTGATGATGGGTATTCTGTGATAATTGCCCAGGCATTATTAACAATAGCAAAACAGACGTGAAAGCCATTCGCCCGTCATTCCCCTCAATTCAAACATGGGCAATAAACATGTGCAAAAACACTCCCAATATCCTACTTTGTAGGAGTGTTTTTGCACCGATTGATAACATGCAAATCAGCCGTTTTAACGTTAAAACACTTGCTGCATTTCTGAACATAATTCAAGAACTCAGAAACACAAATTGAACCCTGAGTACCGTAATCCAATCAAATCAATCATAGAATGGGCACGACTGAGGGCGGACAAACAGCACATTGGGGAGGCTCTAAGTGTCACTGTCCTTGCTGCTTGCTGGTACTTCGTGTGATCCTGTGGTGACACCACAGATGTGCTTGCAAGGGACTCAAAAACGATTCTAGAAGAGACTCCTGGTTTTCTATTTTCATTTAATACTGTTTGTTCTTTTAGGTAAACTATATTTCGTTACTACATTCAAATCTTTGCCTGGCCAGTCAGAGTTTAGTACATCTTAAAATATTTTTTTGCACAGTTTCACAGGAGCTTGAACTAGTCTAGAGCTATAGTACCTGTTGCTTTCCGCTGTCACTTTTTTCTTAGTTCCCAGAAAATACTTCTTCGGTAGAAGTGCTCTTTAGGAGCTAGAATCTATGCTGCTCTCGCCTCCAAACTTAGGGGCCTATTATTAAGGGGGCGGATCGCCACCGCCCAAACGGCGGTGGCGATCCGCCCGCCATAAAACACCGCCCGCATGCACATTGCCCCCGCCATATATAGCGGGGGGTACTGCGGCGGATGGGAAGACCGTCCGCCGCTTTTCCGCCCGGTCGACGAGTCGACCGGGCGGAAAAGGGTTTAATATGGTGCCGGTGTCTGCTAGACACCGCCATCCATATCAAGATGCAGGCGGGAGGTAGCCTTTCCATGGCGGCAACAAAAGGCATGCGGATTTGGGAGTTGGGGGCCCGTTGCGGGCCCCCAGGATGATGGGGGGGCACATGGGGGGTACATTTACATGCTCAACATGGCAGGCACCGCGTGGTGCCTGCCACGTTGTGCATGCAAATGCACAACATGCATTTTTGGCATTGCGGCGGGTGATGCTGAATGCACCGCCCGCCGCAATGTTAAAAATGCAGGATGCACCCGCCAGTGTGGCAGGCGTATCCTAATCTCCCGCACGGGACCGCCGCACTTATGGCGGGCGGTCCCTTTTTACGTCAGGATGGTGAGCGGACAAAGTCCGCCCGCCATCCTAATGATGCCCTTAGTTACTCATAAAATGCTCTAATAATAAAATGTTGACTTTTTTCTATGACTAGTAATATTATAAGTACCATTGAGTTATATCTATTATTTATGCAAATCATGAAAATCTAATACAATTGCTCATACTTTATTTGCAAGAGTTTTGCACTTTTTGAATGGTTGCCGCTGTAGTCTATAAGAAAAGTCACCATTTTAAGAAGGATTCCTAATTAGATTACCCAGAGCAAAGGTTTTTTTAATAATTCTTGGTGCATATCCATTTTTGCTTAAAGCCGAATCAGAGCGTCATGTTTACATCAATTTACACTTGGGGATGCTGCACTATAGTGGGAGCAACTTTGTAATTGAGGAAAGGAACAAAGCTTCTTATAATTTCTAGTGATGTAAAAAGTGTTTATTAAGTAAGAGTAGTTTAACTTTTCACTATTATTGGCCCATCCGTGGTACCATAGCGTGGCATTCTGTTTCGAGTGCTGGTTAGACATGGATAACACAGGAGCACTTTCTACGCAAGCGCACACCTTGCTTTGCTTTTTCCCACCAATCATTTTTAAGCTGGTAATACGCGAGCATTCAGGTGAGGACTTAACAAATAATTATGTGTGCAAAAAGCATGAGAAAATCTTGATTCTTGCGCAGAATTCCCCATTGCGTGAATTATATCCACTTTTTTACTTTAAGAGGATTGTGCTTACTAAGCAAGTAAAAATACTGCACATCTTTTGACCACCCTAGCAATTTCTTCCTGCTGAAACCCTTGTTGCAACATAATAATATCACCATTAAACCCGGTTTTCTTTGCAAACTTCCCAGTTTTACCATTACCTGCAGCTGTGTCATGTCCTACACTCCCACATTTCAGAGGGCACCTCCGCCCCGGAACATAATCCATCCGAAGCCCAAGTCATGACGGGCAATTTGGGGAAGAGGGGAATTGCCCGCATCTATCGCTCTCTCACAAACAACACTCCCAACACATTACACCGACTTAAAGACCAATGGGAGGGATGGCTTGGGACCCTGATGGACGAGGACTGGAGAAATGCGCTGATGACACCCAGAACAACCACAGTCTCGGCAAGGCTCCGGCTCATTCAAACATGCTACCTCCACGCCGCCTACCTTACACCACTACGGCTCCATTACGCAGGGCTCAGATCTGATGCGTCATGCCCCCGTTGTAGTCTTCCACAGCTGACTTCTATCATATGGTGTGGCAGCGTTCAGCAGTTGCACGCTTTTGGGGACTAGCAGTAAGAGAACTCACTGAGGTTCTGGGCTGGGAGGGTCCCCTTGATCCATTGCGCGTTCTCCTGGGAGTCAACGAAGGGTTGGATGGCTCTAGAGCAGAGAACCTCTTCTTGAACACAGCCTGAGGGTGACCAAGAGAGACATCACAGCATGCTAGCTGAGGCCGACTGCACCAACTATGACACGATGGCGCAGGGGGGTGGACTGGTGCGTGGCGCAGGAGAGGCCCTTGTATGAGGCCAGGGGATGCCCGAGGAAGTACCACAAGATGTGGGGCAAATGGGTTGGGGCACTGGAGGACTGAAACTCTTCTGGAACAGTTGTGGGCCTGTAGCGGGCTTTCTCTGTTTTTCTTTATGCTCAATGAATTCGGGGCGTACCCATATGCTCTGCTGTACACTGTGGTCGCTAATTGCTGCACGTCTTCCGTTTTCTCTATGCATGCACTTTCATTAAAATCAATAAAATTGATTATCCCAAAAATAATATCACCATTGTGGCTCTAGCACATCATTAACGCAAAAACAAAAAATCCAAACAGGCCTGCTGCCGAATGTAGACCAAAGAGAGAGAAGAGCAAAGGAACAATTAAACAGGCAATCTTTGCTTTTCTTAACGGTCTAGACAGAGCGATGCTAAATAAACTATAAAAATAAAATATTTATTTTTGAAAGTTTTCACATAGAAATGCTATTATTTTGATAACGAGGAGCAAAACACAAGCAAAATGAGATAAGGGCCTTTGAGAACTTTCCAACCAATAGGATATTAGCAGATGTAATGATGAAGCCTCGTGCATATTCTGCAGCATCTTCTCTACTGCCCAGCTGCAGATAAGTGCATTTACCTCCGCAAGTTAAACCATTTTAGATAACGTTCTGGAAAAATTGCTTTGTGTGGCCTATCAGAGGGCAGCAGCGGGCTGGCCCTCGAGGAAATCAAAATCTGGAGTCACCGCCTGTCGCAAACCCTTGCACCACACCAGGGGCCTGATAACGAGTTTAGCGCAGTGGCGCCGGCGCAATGTTGCCTCCACTGTGCCAAACCAGAGCAAGGACCGCTGGCCGCATTACGAGTTGAACTGGTGTTACACGAGTTCAACTCGTAATATGGCAAGCAGTCCTTTGACTTTCCTACGGCGGTGCTTGGAAAACAGGCACCGCAATGTGAATGGAAAAACAGTTCCAGCACGGCATGGACGTGGATGTCCAGGCCCTGCTGGAACTTTGTGGGAATACAGATAGGGGGGCACATGTGCCCCCCTGAATTTATCCCCAGGGTGGTGGGGCCAAGGGGGCACTGTAGGGCACCCTTTGTTCCTCCACCGCCAGCCTTTTCATGGCTGGGCTCCTGCCAGGAAATACTGGCGGTGGACGAACTCTTAATATGCTGAACAGGACTGCGCCAGTCCTCGCTCAGCATATTGCATTGTGGCACAGCTGCGCCATTGCCAGGGAACGACTGCTTCCTGGCACAGCTTGCTGTCCACCGCCAATACGACTTTGACAGTCATAATACAGCCGACGGTGGACTGCCACCGAGAGTCTGGCGGCCACCAGACTTGTAATCAGGTCCCAAGCACCTGCCTGCGATTTGCAGCGTCTCTGGAGTCTGTTGGGGTTTCTTTGCTATTGACTTCAAAGTCAGGGTGTTTGGTGCACAGTGTGAGGCAACCGTGCAAACGAAACAATGCAAAAACGAGTTTGCTTGTTAAAAGAGCAGCGTGCAATGAGCCTTGTCCATGATAAAATTCTGAACTACACCAAGGCTTTAAGTCAGATAAATAAAAAGTGTGTGTGTGTGGGGGGAGGGGGGGGGGTGTTCTCCGAAAGTGGTATGATCTGTGTAATTATGGGAATGACTTAAACAAGTAAAGTACATTTCTGTGATTCCCACAGTATGCCACTCCACTGGCATTTTGGCTACTCTAAGTTTTCTGTTATTGCATGCAGAAATATAATGCAACAACTGACATACATCTGAAACCAGCCAGGTCTATTGGCTTTGCCAATGGGTGTTAGGTGTTTAAGGTTAAGGAGTAACAACCATGGTTTTGTTTTAAATATTATTACTTTTTTTCAATTCTGAGTTTGTGAGACTGTGAATTAACATTAATGTGACATGTTGAAGGGGCAGTGGTCTTCAGAGTGTCTCAATCATTCCCATTATGGTTATTCTATGTTAGACATGCATGCCTTATTTCTCTCCACATCTTGTCCATCTGAATATCTTGCAGCTCTCCTCTTTCTTCAGCACCCTCTTTTGACTCTCTCCTGAATGCAGGGGCAGCTCCTCCGTTGGAGTGGAGGAGTGTTGCCCCACTCAAAATCCCCCCAAAACACCAGAGAAATCCCGTCCCGAACAGAACATCAGGATGGGGGCGAGGCTGCTGCTGAGTGACAGCAGCAGGGAGGAGGGTGGGCTGTCTATGCACTGTTTAAAGTGTACATGTCTTTTTGGCTGTCCGTCTTCCAATGGCCAGCCACACATGCGCACTTTAGACATCTCTAACCCAGCTATGTTAAGGCAGCTGAGTTAGAGCAAGTGTAGGCCTGCAAAATGCTTTGGAATGCTGAGTGAGGCCACTCCCTCCAATAAGGGCGCTGCTTTCATGCTGCTTGAGAGCAGTCCCAGGATTGGTCCAGGGAGTTGCTGTATCTCTTCCGGGACCAGAGCGGAGGACGTCACATTGGGTACGTTTTATTCATTTTAATTTTATTTTGTGTGCGTGTGTGTCCGCCTCCTCTTTGTAGATGCCAGATGCCCCTGCCTGGATGCACTTACTTGCATATCCTTCTCTTCACCAACCCACAACACACAAAAGTAAATGCAGTAAGCACTGCATGTATTTTTCCTTTCGCCTTGTCAATATTTTGACAACTGTGTACCTCCTTCACAAAAATGAGCACATTATCACAACCCAGGAAGGCTCTCATTGTCCATGTTGATAGCATTGCCTCTTGACCCTAAACTTTTTGTTCCAACCCAAAATTGTGTCAAGTTAGTGTAGCTGTGTTGTATGTACTTTGCAAGTCAACATACTGACAGCTAGACAATCTCTTGGATGAAAGATTTAGAGATGAAGAAAAACGAGCAATGTTATTAAGATGAAAATGTTCCATTAACAATTCTTACCAGAAATGAACATTCTATTAAGTAATTACTCAGGCGATCTTTTAAACAAAAGCTTTAAAACATCAAAGTATTCTTTTCTACACCCTGCTACAACCTTTAGAAATGATGGAGGGCTTCAAAACGATTTCTAATACAGAGTTCAAAATTAGTTGCATAAGTCAAACATTAGCAAAGTTTTGTATAAATGTTTAACAGTTAGGCAAGAATGAGATATATCCCAATTATAGACTGTACAATGCGAAAGGCTGGGTGGGCGTCTCAGCTCCCACCATATGATGAAACTGTGTCATCTTTGTACAAATCCTTTACCTCTATGTGTCTCATTTCCTTAATGGGTATCTGTGGGCGCAGAATTTGCTCAGCTCACAGAATATGACCTACAAACAAAAGCCATAATGTGGACATTTCAAAGGACTTTAATAATCCCATAATAACAACAATAATAATAGCATTATTAATATTAATAATTATTGGAAATGGCCCTTTTGGCAGGGTCACCCCCAAACTGTCTCCTCCCATATTTGCTAAATTAATTTTTGATGGCTTTAAGTCTCTGAGCACTTTGCCACTGCTAACCAGTGCTAAAGTGCTTGGGCTTTTTCTTTAAAACATGGTAGAATGGGCTTATAACAAATTGCCATATTTTATCTACTTATAAGACCCTAGTACAGTGGCACTACATGTGCCCAGGGCCTGTAAATTAAATGCTACTGGTGGGTGTGCTGCACTGACTGTACCAACCACTTAAATAGCCCGTTAAACATGTCTCAGGCCTGGAATTTTAGAGCCTATGTGTGCAGTTAACCTACTATTTTGACCTGGCAAAATAAATGTTTTGCCAGGCTCAAACCACCCTTTTTAATACATATGTCACCCCTAGGGAAGGCCCGGGACAGATTGGAGGGCAAGGTTCAATGTATTAAAAACGTAGGACATGTACCTTTAAATTTTACTTGTATTGATAGTGTGAAACTCTCAAATTCGTTTTTCATTACTGCAAGGCCTATATCTCTATAGGATGACATTGGGATTAGTTTACTATAATTTATATCTGTAATTTCCAAATGGGAAGATGCAACTGGTTTAAGTACGGTGTATCTGGAATCCTAATTTAAAATCCTAATTTATGGTGAAGCCGGATATTAAATTACAATTCTGAAAATGCCATTTTTAGAAAGTTGGCATTTTCTTGCCTTAGCCACTTGTTGCCTGAGCCTATCTCTAATGACATGTCTGGGTGTAGTTGGCAGTTGGGGGTTGTGGATTTCACCTAGACAGCCACACACAATGGGAAATTAAGAGTGACTTGATGGGCCATCCTGACAGGATGGGAGGGAGAAGCTCGGCACAGCCTCACTTACAACTAAATGGGCTGAGTCCTGTCCCTACAAAAAGGGTTGCATTCCGCCCTATAGTGAGTCTTGTGCCAGGCCAGGAGGGAAGGACATCTGTGCACTTCAAAGACATCTCTTTGAAGTCTCCCTCACTTAAAAGGCACAGCTGAGAATAAGTACAGGACCTCAGACACCTCCATTTCAGTACACTTCTGGACCAGGAAGGACTATTGTGCTGCTGAAAGGACTGCCACTCTGCTGGACTCCTGCTTTGCTGTGCTGTCCTGCTGCCTTCTGTCCTCTTGCCTGGCTGAGAATGACTGGACATGTGTCTCTTGAACCCAGAACCCTGAGTACCTCCAGTGGCTAATTGGCTGGCCTCTTGATCTGAAGCCCCAGAGACGTAGCAGGCTTCCAACAACCTTGCATCTGTACCTGGATTCGCCATCTGTGAGTCTATCCTAGACCACTCTAATCCTGTACCCTTAAAAGTGGGCCTAAGGTACTTACCAGCAGAATCAACACACTTTCTCTGCTGAGCGGCACACCCTCGAGCTGAACCGACTGATCGCCACTGCTGAATGGATTGTATCCAGCTTATAAGGGCTGCTTCACTCTCGCAGTCATTGGAACCAATGCATCCCCGAAAGAATGGCTCATCTCCGACCCAGGTCCTCGCATCCCTTGTGGACGGCAGCTCGATGGCGATGCCGACCTCCACGTCACAGCCTGGCAACTCTTCAGAACAGACGCATCTCCAGCTGTGCGCTGCATCGTTGATGCCCGAATGCACATCGCAAGCCCCGTCGATGGGATCCTTGACTACGACACAACCAGACCTTGCACTGCAGCCATGACACATCTCACAACTGATGCATTGCTTCGCCTCGGATCCACACAATGCTCAGCAACCAGGATTTAAGGTTCTTTGTTCAGCTGAAGTAACCTAGTCCCTGAAGACAGCCCATGCTCCATCGTGGTCGACCTGAACTTGTGACTTTGTCCCAGACTGGCATGACCAGATATCCCTTGTTGGCTCTTTGTGCTCTTTGGCACTATTTTACCCTACAAATTTGAAATTCAGTATTAACGGTTTCCCTGATTGAATGTTTTGTCTGTTTGATCTTGTTATATTTATTAAAATATACTCTATTTCCTAAACCTGGTGTGGGATCTTTTTGTGTGGTGTTTTCATTGTTTTTACTGTTTGAAGTTTTGCACAAATATTTTACACATTGCCTTCAAGTTAAGCCTGACTGCTCTGGCCCAAGCTTCCAGAGGATAATCTCAGGTCAATTTAGGGTTTGCTTGTGCCTTACCCTGACTAGGACTGTGGTTACTGCTAATCATAACAATAATTATGGTATTTACTTTTATACTGCATGCCACAGGCTGAATGGTCTCTTGGCACACTCAGATCAATTATTTATTCCTACTTCTATTTCATGACCTGGCCATGTGTTGGAACATGGCAAGAGACAGGAGTGTGATTAAAGGAGTGTGTGATAATTGTTCAGGGTTGTTCACAAAATCCTAACGGATTCCAGAAAGTATTGCTTCAAAAAAGTGATGGGTCTGTACAGTCTCGTTCAGTTAGTGCATAGAGCTTTTTCATTGCCTATAGGTTTGCTGTTTCTCTTCGAGCAACACCTTATCACGGAGTTCCCATATGGATGCTGGATCACACCCGTAAAGCTCCTACTCTTAACTCTTCAAGCCTCAACCCCTCTCACATCCACTAATCTACCACTTGTTCAACTTGTGAAACCCTCCCTCTACATCGACCCCCAACTCCCTCCCCCTCTTTGCTGTAAATCCCCACCCTCACCCCAGCTCATCCGCTCTCTCACTGTACTACCACTGTAAACAACTGTTATGTATGTTCCTCTATGGCTCTGTAATTAGGGTTGGGCTTTATAAGTCACATAAATACATACATACATGCATGCATACATACAATAGTTCCCTCAGTCAATTATTTGCTTCATTATTGATCTGAAATAAACTCTGCTAAAAAAAATTCACGTGGTTTTGTCTGCACTACTGTGCCAGCCACGGTTCAACTCCGACCAACCCCATGTCTTGGTGCACTGATATAATCACATCCTAGGCAACACACATGAACCAATCACAGGTTACATGCCTCCAGTGTAACCCACGGGGAAACTGAGGCATATGTTATTGAAGGAAATCAAGAATACTGCAACAATCGTTCCACCAAAATATCTCTCTTGAAGCATTCTGAGAAAGAAACATATGTCCTTCATTATCTTAAAAAAACAAGAAAACTAATTTCTTTTGTGCAAACTCGGAGCCTTTCGACGTGGACCTCCGCCGGAACTCCGGGGCCTGAGCCGAGGCTCCCCTACGCACAGCCATCTCCCTCTTCCTCCCCTCTCATCGGGCACAGCACCCCACTCATCTCCGCTGCCAGGACTTTCTCCTCCCCGCCTTTTCACTGAATTTCCCTGGTGACCAGTGCTCAGCGGATCTCGTCGCAACGCTGCCGATGCCTCTGTACTTTCTCCGGATGGCCGCAGAGCAGCCGAGCTGAGGCTCTCTCCCCCTGACCCTCCCTCGCCTCTGGACTTGACTGCCGCTGCTTTTCCCTACTGCTTGCCCGCCTGCCTCACCTCCCGTAAGGCTTCTGGGTCTATTTGGAGGTTTATTTATTTATTTTTTGGGCGGAGGTAAGAACTACTCTTTTTGAACTTTTGGACTAGGACTCATATGCACCCCGCCATTTTGGCACCATCTCCTGAAGACACTCTTGTTCTATCCGCCATCTTAGCGACCTTAGTCCATACCTCCAGTCCCGCCGGTCTCTAGCTGGGCGACCTTTCGATCGGCTATCTTCTCCACGGACCTACTCATCTTTTGTGAATAATGCTGATGCCCCTAATCCCATCACTCATCACCCCCTCCCCTACCTCTTCCCTCCCCCACTCTCTTTTTACCTCCCCTATTCCTTTCCTCTCTCTCCTGAATTTCTCTCCCCTTGCCTGCTTTGTCCCTGGGCCTGAGCCATGCTTCTGTAACTCATAAATATATATGTAAATATGTAATATATAATTTGTCCAAGCCTAATCGCTGTTAAATTGTAATCCTATGTGAATTTACTATTTGTATTTATAGAACTCTAACCACTAGTATATCTAGTAGACCTTTGTACTTACTACCATTCCTATGTGATTTTAGAGTTTTTCCGTTTGTATCTCTTGTTTGAGTGACTTTACAACTTGTACATTTGCAATATTTTTTTCTGTTTATATCTCTTCCTTGAGTGACTTTACAACTTGTACATTTGCACATTTTTTTCTGTTTGTATCTCTTATGAAACTCATGTAATCGAAAGTCCTCATGTGACGCAACTGGTTCTTTTGTAAAGCGCTCTGACACCTTCGAGTAATGTTCGCGCTATATAAAATCGCATTAAATAAATAAACAGACCATTTCACCTTAGACTGTGCATCCAATCAGCATTCACTGTCCATCTTTTACACCACAGCCAATCACATTTTGCACTCACACCAATCATCTCCTTCTGCCTGGTCTACTGGGACAGAGAATATTCCCTCATATTGGGACCACCTTCTCATTCAGCCTTTCCATCGGGATCTTGATGCTCCTCGGAGTCTGGCTGCACACTTCTCTCCCCCTCCTCCAAGAGCACTACGTGTTGTTAAAGTGCCACTTTAATGGGGAGAAGCCCAGATCAGCTTCTAACTTTGGTTCTGTCAATGTGCATAAATCCACTCCTCAAACCACTAAAATGTATTCCAGCACGCACCAAAATCTAGAGATTCTGTTTAAAAGAAATATTAAATTGACACAGGCAGTTATTGGTAGGCACTTAAGCTGATTTAATTACATACTTATTTTTAGATCTCCATCCCCCCCCCCACCCAACCACTGATGGGCTGCCCTTGATTTATTTGCTAAGTGGTGAACTCACTGACTCTGAAAGAAGTGCTGTTCTAACAGGAATTCACCAGCAGCTTGGGATAAAAATAGCTCGCTGACATTTCACCCTATAACTTGCTTGACTCAGTTTAAATCCCCCTTATTACATCCAAATGCTGAAGTGAAGAGCTTAATTGTATTCGGGAAGTATCTGCAAAAAACCCATCGAACCATTAAAACTTTAGAGCCATAATTCTTAACTTCAAATGAAAAACGCTTTAAAATTATTCAAATCTGAGGTTTTTTTCTACAACTGTGGAAAGTTGTTCTTATTTTGTTGATCAAAGAATACTGGTTCATAGATTGGATACGGACTGTAGCAAGGCTAGGGCCTTAATCCATACTAGCTTGTCATATGTATTACAATGTATTGTTCTACTTAAAATCCCCACTCTGGGTAATGCAGCGTTCTTCATAACTCATACAGAAGGGGGTGATTCAGTAATAGATATGCCCGGGCCATTTTTTAATTACTCTGGAGTAATTTTGGGAGTTTTGTGCTATGCTTGTAACCCTAAATTCTAGGGGTTGGCGGAATTTGCGTAGTCGAGCTACGCAAAGCTCTGCGAAACGGTATAAAAGCTCTGCAAGCATGCAGAAATTCTGCGAACATGCGGAATTGCTTGTTCGCGATGCTTTTTTCCTGTTCGCGAACGCTGTTCGCATGCTCGGGGAGAAATATTTCGCAAACACGCATTTTGAGAACGCGAACAAGCAAAAAATTCCGCAAAGCTGCGGAATGCAGAATTCTGGGCAATACCGCTTTCTCCGCGGAATGCAAAATTACCCAAATTCCACAAATTCCACGAGCGGAACAGAATTTACCGCCCAGGCCTACTAAATTCTTGAAATTACGCTATTAAGTCACATTGCGTAATTGTGTGCTGTTCGGGGTTACACTTTACAGTGAGCACGCAGGAAGAAAGCAAATGGCCAGAACTCAAGTGGAGTTGCCCACACTGTTTGTGTTTGTTGTGCTATTTTTTACAGCCCTTGTGTCAAAAATTGACGCTCTAGGTGATTTTAACCCGCAATCTCTGCTGCTGCCACCATCTACCTTTGCCTGATGGACTCCGGGCTACTGCTCACGCCCCTGCTGCCCCCGAGGCGACAGGTGCCATACCCTGGTGGGACTCACTGTCCAAGGGTACACCACATCACAACGCCCGCATTGGTTGCAGCTGCCGCTGGGGGAGGCGTGGTGATCGCGCTATAAAGCGCTGCCTCGACCCCCGCGGCGCGAGACGCTCCAGGGGATTTTAACCCGCAATCTCTGCTGCTGCCACCATCTACCTTTGCCTGCTGGGCTCCGGGCTGCTGCTCACGCCCCTGCTGCCCCCGAAGCCACGGATGACATACCCTGGTGGGACTCGCTGTCCCAGGGTACACCACACCACAACGCCCGCATTGGATGCAGCTGCCGCTGGGGGAGGCGTGGTGATCGCTCTATAAAGCGCTGCCTCGACCCCAGCAGCGCGGGACGCGTGACAAAGCCCGGTCAAGGGCGGGCCCGTCTGTGCCCGTTAGGGGCCTGAAGAGGCCGGGCTGGGCCCCCCCTCTTGGTATTTCTTCTGCAATTGCGGGGGGTACATTGAAACTTTGGACTGGGACTGTGTCCTTTTTTTGGCTTGTAACGGTCTGTCAGGCTGATATTGTTTCTTTCACCTTAATCAGGGCATTAGGTGCTGTGTTGTTATCTCTACTTAAGATTTGGGGGGTCATATTGTCATTGCGTTATGGGGAGGCGGAAGACTCAAGTGAGTCAAGAAGGGACAAAAGCTGTAACCATGGCTAATGTTACAACCATGGATGCTTTTTTATCGAGAGCTGCTTCAGTTATAGACAAGGAGATCGAATTGGTGAACAGGCGTCTCTCTGGATCTCCTTCTAATGGCTTATTCTCTCTGCTGGCTGGTCCTATCAACCCCATAAGGGAAGGTGTTATGGAAACACCGAGTATAACTTTGTCCCCCGTGCTGGGTACCGACTTACAGCTCAATGAAGCTTCATCTCCTTTGCAAGAAATCTCTTGTGATTTGCCACATAGGCCACTTTCTCCCGCTGTAATTATTGTGAACAGGAAGGATGGTGTTTCTGCGCTAACGACAGGGACCGGTGGTATTAATAATTATAGTCACTAGAAACACACAGTAACGTTGGCCCCTCACAACAACCAAGGGTGGCCCAAAGGTCATGTGGGAGCATAAAAAGAAAATTGAAGTCTATTGGGAGTCAAGCTAAAAAAACTAAACCAAATGTGTCCACCAAGTTAGTCTCTAAAACCATGGTACCTGTATCACCAGTAGTAAATACAGTTCACCCGGCTATGATGGAAGCCTTTAAATCAACCATGAGTTGTATGCTGGATGCTAAGTTGAGCCCCATCTTGGATAAGTTAAACCTTATAGAGAAAATCCTAGTAGAACAAAATAGGTCTGCTCCACCCACCCAATCTATTCAATCTGTGGTTCCGAACTCGTCTAGGGATAACATAACCCCAGGTATGCATGGGTCAGCTCCAGTCCCTCGGCCTGCCAGTGGAACCCAGCTTCATGGTATAAATATGGCTCCCAAAGACCTAGGGGGGTTGACTAATGTTTCAAGTGAAAGACAGGTTCCTAATATTTATCCCCAGGGTTCGGTTTCTCAAAGATCAGGAATACCAACGGAAGAGGCGCAGGGTCATCTGACAAATGCCACACAGAATCTAGCTGTCATCAATCTCCCACCCCAATCAACACCCCTTGTAACAATCTTGGGAAACGTCCCTCCACTTTTACCAGGGTCCAATGAGGATTTTACTCAACTTAAAAACAAGGTTACTCCTTGGCTGTCAAATAACACCTCTGTGGGTCCAATGGTGGAACGCAATATTCTTATGGTGTGTCGTGTGGGTTGGTTAGGGAGCTTGAGGAAAGCCGAGGGGGGGATTGTATTGTTGTGAATTCCAATAGATCTCTCCTTGTGGATAGAATTTTACAAGATGCTTATTTTGACCGTACACATTGCGACTCTGGTATCCAGGTTCTCCCGTTGGGTTTTTTCTATAAGGCTGACTACACAAGGCGCCCAAACACAAATATTTCATGTGATAGGTGGTTTCAAAGACCTCGTGAGGTTATAGGTGGTAGTTATCCACAATCCCGATCGACTGGGTACCAGCCTGCTACTCGGTTAGCGCTATCCAACAGATTTTCAGTTTTATCAAGGTTGGATGAGTGCGACTGACTGAATAATAACTTACAGCCCACTGGAGAGTTACCGCATCAACAGGGGTCCCCACGCATTTCTATGCGAAATGTTGTGTCCTGCGCTGTGGAGTCGTCTGGGATGACTAGCTCCCAGCAACGGGTGCTTCTATCGACTGCACACCAAGAGATGATCGCAAGTGCAGACACTTATAATGTCCTGTCATGGAATATTGCAGGGTTGTTGGGAAAATTTCAGGATCCCTTATGGATGCAGTTCATCAGACAATTCTCTGTGATTTGTCTACAGGAGACTTGGCTTGTGAACTGTAACCTGTTTTTGGAGGGATATAAAGCCTTCTTTGTCCCTGCGTCCCCGTTACTTGTGGCAGAGCTAGGGGTGGTTTGGTGGCTTATATATCGCTGGCTGTGATCTGCAGGGTCCAGCAACTTCCTACTGCTAATAAGGACTCTCAAGTTATTGTTCTAAGGAGAGGAAATGACAGTATGGGCATTATTAATTTTTATAATGCACCAAGTGCGCAGGGGGAGTGCAAGATTGCCCAGCTAGGCTGCCTTATAAGACAGTCCTGCGGTTCTGTTGCATATAATCTTATGGTGGCGGGGGATTTCAATATTCACCCCTGTGTAGATCCCAAAATCAGACGTATGGCTGAGCTGGGATGTGCCAGGATGCGGGGATTCCACTTTGAGTATTCTGTTCAGGGGGACGCAAAGAATAATTTGCTTAATGAATTTGACTTGCTACCATCAATGTCTTTATCTGCCCCCTTAGCATACAGTCCGTCCCTTCTTTTAAAGGATGTATGGATGGTTCTTTTATAGATCACATTTTGATCTCCACTGGCCTCCAGTCCAATTTCCATGGGTTTATAATCATGGATAGCGTTTTTAGCGACCATAATCCTATCTGCGTCCACCTTGGAGGTAGGTTGTTGTTAACACAAGCTAGGGTGACAGTCCCAGGCATGTTGAGACCTGTGGATGGAAGACGCTGCCTAAAATGGTTGCAGATATCTCCAGACTCATTTTATGGCGAGGTACAAGTGTCATGTGCAACCAAATTAGCTTCCTGTGTGTCATCTGGTTCCCACCCGGTGGGTGTCCTCAAGGCTTTTGATGTCATTATTACCAAGATAGGGGCACTTTTAAGTGCCCCTTCACATAGGACGGTGCTATCTGACCCTAGATGGTTCGACCCACTATGTTCTAAGGCAGCAAGACAATTAAAAGATGCTCTAAAAGCTACCCCGAGAAATCAATCTTTGATATGTGCCCGCCGTCTTGAGTACAAACGGGCATTGGCCACCCGTAAGGGCGAACTGAAGGAGGAAATGTGGAGAGACCTATTGGAGGCAAGCACCTTGGGGAACAGCGTCAGGTTCTGGGGCATTCTTAACCGACCTTTATTTGAAAAGGCTAGGGATGGAGAAGTAGGCACTAACATATCTGAGGATGAATGGGTGTCTCATTTTAAATCTATTTTCAGATGCCCCATGGATCCTCATCAACCCCAAGGCAGGGTTAATATCAATGCTCCAGTAATGTTTGAGCAGAAAGAGGTGGAGAAGGCCATTTTAGGGCTGACGTGCAATAAGGCCCCAGGCCCGGATGGCATCCCTCCAGACCTTTTTAAATCAAGCCCACTCCTTTGGGCTCCGGTACTGATGGCTGTCCTTAACACGGTGGCCAGGATCGGCTGCCCGGACTCCTGGGGCACCTCAACCATTGTGCCGGTATTCAAGAAGGGCGATCGTAATAGCACCTTGTGTTATAGACTGATCTCCCTTCTTGACTCCGTGGTTAAGGTTGCGGGTGGGGTGTTACTGGGAAGATTATCCTCCTGGGCGGCAGAGAATGAGTTCATCTCCGATATACAATACGGGTTTCGCCCAGGGCATTCCACCTTGGCCCAATGCCTTAACTTATATATGATCCTGGGGAAGTATACAATTGCCCGCCAAGGTACGATCTACATGGCCTTTATGGATCTTTCCTTTGCTTTTGATTATGTCAATCGGGGGAAACTGTGGCAATCCATGAGGGTCATGGGGGTGGAGGATAATTTGGTTGACTTCCTGGAGGATCTTCACAGGGACACTAAGGCCAACATTAGATATGCCCAGGATCTCCATGTATCTAGGGATTTTAAAATAGAGACGGGAGTTCGGCAGGGGTGTATCCTGGCCCCCTTTTAATTCAATTTATACATTAATGACCTGGAAAAAACTTTGATAAAAACAGGGGTCGACTTCACATATGTGGGGCGAAGAGGTCTGCCCGTCCTGCTATATGCGGAAGATGCGGTCCTCGTTGCTAGGACGGCAAGGGGACTTCAGACACTGCTCGACACCTTCCGGAGCTTTATGGTAGCCCGTGACCTGGCAATTAATAATTCTAAATCCAATATTATGCAGGTCAGGGCTCGTCCGTAGAAATTGTTCCCTTTTAAAGTGGGTAATGAGAAAGTACCAACGACCTCGATATTCTCTTACCTGGGTGTTTTAGTAGATGACCACTTGAATTGAGGGGCCCTGATCCAGAGGAAAAAAGGGGAGGTTACAAGGGTGAATGCTGCAATTTTCAACTTTGCCGCAAAGATGGGTAAGCGCCTAATTGCGGCAATGGTGAAAATATATCAGGCCAAAAGTGTTGCCATAGCTAGCTATGTGAGCGAAATTTGGGGCTATGCAACAACTGATGCTCTGCATGTGGCGGAGAACACCTTCTTAAAACATCTCCTAGGAGTGCCCATCGGAACATCAAACCTGGTGGTACATGAAGAACTGGGGTTGCCATTTTTATGTGATACTTTGGCCATGCGCCCTTTGTTGCTTTGGCTTAACTGTTGGTTAAACAAAGATTTAGCTCTCAACCACCAGATCTTAAGAGAAAATATGAGCCTCGATCATATGTCTCGCATTCCATGGTTAAGATACATTAAGGGTTGTTTCGAAGAGCTGGGGCGGCCGGACCTTTTTTTAAAGCCTGACTCTATTACTTTGAAGGATGTGGAATTTGTAAAGAAAACTTTTACTACCCTAAAATGCATGGTAGAGACGATCTAGAAATTGGAAAATCTAGCGTCCGTAAACATGTGATGCTTAAAACAATCCCATCCATTGAGCCATATCTTTTGTGGCCATTGACGTCCCATGAGCGGTTTTTATTGATCACGTTCCGATTGGACTATTTCCATCTGTTACTTGCTGTCCCAAAAGGAAGCTGCAGAGGCCAGGTGTTAGCATCCTATGGCTGCGATGGAGTGTCTCCTCAGGATTTTCTACACTTTATGTTTTTCTGTAAATTTTATGAAGTACCTCGAAGATATTTTTTAACACCACTTTTAAAGAAGTTGAATTTTACCCAGGTCCGCCCAGCTCTTTTTTTATTTACAACTGCTGAAACCAGATTGTGTAACTTTTATAGTAGGCTTTCTGAAATCCTCTCTGAGATCTAGGATCTGTATGGAGAGCTAGTAAACTTTCAACGTTGGTAGGCACCCCCCATTAGTACCCATATAGATGAAGTTTTGGCCTCTGGCTGTGTGGTTTTTCCCCCCTATTATTCCTTGCATTAGATGTATATACTTTTGTATTTTAGGGGACCATCTGTCTCAATTTTATTGTTATGAATCGTCTGCTCACTGATGGAGACAGAAGTGGGATCTCCAAACTCACCTCAGGTACTGAAACCCATTATAAACGTTGTACTCTCAATTTCACCTTTAAATGTGAAGAGGTTTGATAGTTTACAGCTTGGCGCGTCTGAAAAGAGCAGCTCGCTAAAGGTGTGATTTGATGAATTCTGCCTTGTAATTCACAATGTGAATAAAATGAAGGCACTGTGCCCAGGCTCTGATACTTTCCACGACCTGCTAGTTCAACTGAGAAGAGACATATCATTTGGAGTTCCTGAAATGCCTGATTTTTATTCTTCAGAGAAAAAAATCTTCAAGTTTAACTACAAAAACAAGTAAACATATATTTTCACCCAGCAATTTAAATTTACTTGTTAACACTACAACTCTTTAGCATTTGTGATTGCAAATAACCTTTCATATTTAATACTCCTAAAAAAACTGTATGCTAACACCAAGTATTGGCAGAACCAATCAGTCTCGCCTAAGCATGATCTATTGGCTTTGTCAATGTTTTTGTTTTTTAGCCATGTTGTACAACAGTGCAGCTGCTGCGCAGCATAGCTGAATGTAAAAAAAGAGCACTATGCTGTGGTCAACAATGCCGGTGTCATATCACTCTTTTTTTTACTACTAACCATGCTGCACAGCAGTCGCGATGCTGTACAACATGGATAAAAAACACATTGATAAAGCCAAATAAATCTTGCGTAGAGAGAACTAGAGAAGAATGTGAAACAGACACATGTTGACCAATCAGGAGCCAGCAAATAAGAGTGACAATGAAGCCAACAAATGGTAAGCAAGGGGGCGGGCTCCAGACACTCTCTAAGCTAAGACAAAATGTCTCACATGCGACAGCACAGGCGTTGACTCAGGATAGACCTTAAATGGATGCTTTTTGGCTTACATTTTAAAGTAGATTCACATATTACTATAAAAGCAATGTAAATTAAATATTTAAGAAATATAGGTGTCTTTCAGTTCTCGATAGTGGCATGCCAAGCGCCATCCTCTCTAAATCCTGACTAGTGAAAATTGTGACTAATCCTGGAAAGAGCTCTGAAACTGGTCTGATGTTAAGAGGCTTTGGAATGAGATTTCTCGTGTACTGGACCGTGAAGAGCTGATGAAGTGCCTGTCACTTTGAATCAGTGTTTGGTCTTGACACAGTGGCACTTCTAAAGGGAGATGTTGCACAGCCTTTCTGGTAATGGAGCACTGTGTTTATCAAGTTAAAGGACCGATAGACCTGCATGTGGTGAGGCATCACCCACAGGGCACCTTCCACGTTCAGAGTCACAAGGTACCTCCATCAATGACCTGCAGCAAACATTTTTATTGAGGATCCATGGATGTTACTTTAACAGCCGCAAATCCGATGTAATCACCTCTAAGTGGAAGAAAGAGCTGGAAAAAATATGAATCACAGGTGTCAGGAGAGTTTAGTGTGACTGATCAAGTATTTGACTGAAAAATCAACTGGATTGTGAATAAACTAGATGACACTAACTGGAATGTATGGAGGGGGGACTGCTGCAACATGTTGACAGGGACGGCTTCTCCATGTGGGCGTAGGAGCGTAGCCCCACTCCTTTCTTGCAGTGCGATAAGCAGAAACATAAAATGGTATTACAAATACCATTTTATATTTCTGCTTCTCACACTGTGAGAAAGCAGAAGAAGGGTTTGGTTGGGGGCGGGCGTGTGGGCGGTCCTGCTTGAAGGCAGGGGAGGAGTGGCTAGCCCAATGTTTCGGGCCCTGACTGTTTGGTGGGCCCTCTGGGGACAACCAAACCAGTAATGCGCACTCTCCATTTTCTCCATGTAGGCTGCATGCAGCCTACATGGAGAAAATAGCCTCCACATAGACGCCTGTGCTGTCAGCATCCCAGCCAATCACAACTCTGCCATCGCAGCGTTGTGATTGGCTTAGGGGAGGGGAGGGAGGTGGCCTGTTTCCTGTTGCTGCGGAGGCAGGAAGCCGGGGCAGACCCGGTAAAGGTACGTGTTTTAAAAATGTTTTATTATTATTTAACCCCACCCTCCCCGCGCGACCCCTCTTCCCTTGAGACCACTTTCCCGTACACCCCTCCGCAACCCCGAGCCTGCTCCCCCCCCGTGAGCCATACCGGCAGCGACCGCATGTCGAGTGTGAACAACAGTCTGTGAGACGTTTGAAAGGGCTCTTCTGGGCAGCAAGGAAGTCCTACATCGGTTGCCTGATCCAACGGAATGCAGCAGGTACCACACCTTGAAAGCTTCAGGTGGTAATTTACCACTAAAACAGATATGCAGCAGGTAAGCACCCCCAAATGAAAGAAATATTCCCCTCTGAGGAATGGCAAAAGATATGATACCCATTGGCCAGGCGCGGTCGGTAGTAGGAGTACCTGCAGGATGGTGACGTGGGGAGGGGGAGGGGCAGGGTGGGGGGTAGTAAACTATGGATTACGGAGGTTTGCAGGTAAATTAACATATAAATTAATAAAAACACATTTTGTTGCGTGCACTGCATCGCATACGGGTATGCAGTGCATGCAACGAAATTCGTTTTATTAATTTATATGTTAATTTACCTGGAAACCTCCATAATCCATAGTTTACTACCCCCCACCCTGCCCCTACCTCTCCCCACGTCACCGCCCTGCAGGTACTCCTACTACCGACCGCGGCTGCCATGGGCCACAAATTGTTCGGTACGACTGAGCAAGTATTTGACTACAAACAGAACCGAAAAGTTCTTAAACTGAACAAAATCTACCATAATGCATTGCAGGAGAATATGTAAGAGTGCAAACTACACCCTGTGACATGCACCCTAGTCTGATGATCAGGAGGGTGGGAGTTCCTGCAGATATCTTGACTTGGCAGTAAACCCCACAAATAAGTTACTCATGTTCACCCCAACTAAATTTGATATACACAGTAGATCTAATCCAATAATTTATTAAAGTTTTACAATTATTTTGTCTTTAACTTTTCAGAACATGTGGCATGAGAGAGGCATTGAACGTCTTTCAGCTGGCCCCAGCTCATGTGTGAATTTGTAGGGAGCAGCTGCAAATCTAATTAGCGTCTACTGTACTTGAAGACAGTTCTGTCAACAACTCATACAATGTCAAAAATAGAAAAAAGCAATAAGACAATTAGAAATGGAATCTCCAGGAAATGTAGGAAGGGATTATACAAGACTACTTTGACTGCTTCCTTAAACTTTATAGCGTGGTGTTGTTTTTAATTTCCTTAGACAGAGAGTTCCATATTTTTGGTCATAATTGAGCAAACCTCCAACACCCCCTGAAGTGTGATTTTATACATAGGATCCTCCACAACATCTGCCTGCCTGATCCCAACAAGAGAACAAGTCTGTGTGTCAGGAGTCTCTCCTGTAAATACAATCAGCAACACAGTTTCTGCATGAACAAGACTTCAGCGCACAAGAAAATTATATGAATGTCACTAGTGTAATTAAAATGTTGCTAGGTGCTCTATTGACTCCCCCTGAGGATTATTGCAGAATCTTTGACCTTTGAAGAAAAGACATTGGCTCTGGATGGCAGTGCATTGAAAGAAAGATACAGGATGGCTTCTGCTCGTGCTCCTGTGACAAAGGACTATATTTCCAGCTGTGCCTCTAGGCCATTTTCAGAAGAGCGAATAATATTAAAAGAGAGTAACAGCCTCAGCAGGAAATAATTACCCTAAAAACTGAATGGCTTCGAGGAACCCTTTGGTCATGCCACTAGCAAGAAAGGGAAAAATCAAAGTACAGATCACTCTATAGAAATGTATGGAAGCAGCTGCTAGATATTATATGGTGGTTTGTGATTGGTTCCCAAGGGAAGCCTAGCCTATGTGTTACAAAATGAATGATCTCATGGGTTAGGACAATTGACCTGAAAACAAGAGGCTATTTCGCCATCAGTGGCGCTGGCGGGAGCACAAGTACAGCAAATGGAATGCAGTATGGATGACTGGTGGCCTCAATCGAAGCAGCGCTGACAAACAGAGAGCACGCATTAGGAGTAAAACATGCTATGCTAGAGTCTAGCATATCTCTTTGAGAAATGAAACTATATTTTGAAATGCTTACATTTTTTCGCGAAAACCAAAATCTGTTTTTTTGCTTATTTTATGTGTTCATTAAATACTCCCTACTTTGTGTATTTGATTTGATTTGGAGGTTTGTAAAGCGCTCATATGCCTGGAGGCGTATTGGCGCTATGTGTTTGCTGTATACTTTTTTCTGTAAATTTGTGTGTTGTTTTGAGGTTCAATGATAGAAATTGCTTAGCCAGTGGTCCCAGACTTTCAATAGTGATTTAGGGGGGTGTACAATGAAGTCAAAAGGTAAAGATCTGCTGCACTGTATTGCACACAGTCCCAGTCAGCAGTCTCTCCAGATGAGTATGGGGTGAGAAGACCACAGCTGTCTGTGAGATAACTAAACCTTTATGGTAACAGTCACTGCAAAAGATCTGCTCCATTAGCCTCATACCAGGCCTCCTGAGAGGAGCATCAGGATAGCCCCAGGTTGTACACAGCCTGCTATTGTCTCTTGGGTGGCACATGTCAGCCAAGGAGAAGAATGGCATCATTATCTTCTAGGCAGGAAGCATAATCATTTCTGCATCACACACAGATCTGCTTGCAAGGGAGATAAGAAAGACCTATCTAAAGAGGAGTGTGATTGGAAAAAGCTTTCTTGAAGAGGCTCAGCGTCAGAACCTTTCGAAGCAGGATACCACCTGAATCGCGGCAAAAATATTGATGTGCAAACATACTGCAACTTAAACATCAACATACTTGGGGGCATATTATCAAGAAACGGCGTTAAAAGTATCGCCTCTTTAGCGGCAGAAAACTGCAGCTAAAGCGGCGATAATGGGCTTGATAATATGCCGCAGAGAATTCCAATAGAAGCACATGTTCTGGTGTCAACATGGGCTTCTATTGGAATTCTCTGCGGCATATTATCAAGCCCATTATCGCTGCTTTAGCGGCAGTTTTCTGCCGCTAAAGCGGCAATAATTTTAACGCCGTGCTTGATAATATGCCCCTTGGTTCTTTGTGTAGGAACCTTGATGATATATGTGCTTTCCATGTATGTTGATGGGAGTTAAGTATTAAATCTACACTTACCTGTATACACCTACCTTGGCACTATTTTGGTTGTCGATATTAGGCTCTGGCACTTTTGTACTTAGATATTTTTTCTGTTGCTATACTGATACGCAAACTTTGATGTTTAGGAAGCTGAGGAAGTCTCCTCTTCATTAGGAACATATTATTAAATGAGATCCTTGGCTCTAGCAAGATGCCTTGACGATTGCATGAATTACGTTGGTTTGACTCACGACTGTCACCAGTAGACATATTAATTATATACGAAGTTACATTTATCTTTCGGATCTGCTAGTTCAGCTGCCAAACTGACGAATCAACAATAACAAACAAAAAATACCACAAAGGCTGGCATGGACTTCAGTCCTGCCATGCTTAATTTTCAAAAAATATAAGTGCCAGTGCCTTCATCAGGAGTACATTTTCAGCTTGCACTCACTTTTGCCCACCATAGGATACAGCATGGTGCAAAGGGCCAGCATATTTCAGCCAATGATTCATCTCTGTGTGAGCTATGGTATTCTCTGAAAACACTACGTCATCGGCCATGCACAAATGAAACCATTTCAGCATCAGGGCTCTTAAGGCAATTCTTGCTTTACTTTTTTATTTTTATTTATTTGTATTTCCCTTCGCAAGGGCTCGGAAACCCCAGTACAAACACAAGTGGACCAAGCACTTGTTTTGATATCCACGCATAGACGTCATATTAAAATGCACCCATTGGCCCACTATACTAAAATGTTCCCATTGCTCCACTTCACTAAAATGCACCCGTTAGTCCACTTTACTAAAATGCCCCCATTACTCCACTTTACTAAAATACCCTGTTGCTCCGCTTTAATAAAATGCCCCCGTTGGCCCACTTTACTAAAATGCCCTGTTGCTCCACTTCACTAAAATGCACCCGTTAGTCCACTTTACTAAAATGCACCCGTTGGTCCACTTTACTAAAATGCCCTGTTGCTCCACTTTACTAAAATGTCCCTGTTGGTCCACTTGACTAAAATGCCCCTGTTGCTCCACTTTACTAAAATGCCACCATGGTCCACTTTACTAAAATGCACCCATTGGTCCACTTTACTAAAATGCCCCCGTTGGTCCACTTTACTAAAATGCCCCCGTTGGTCCACTGTACTATAATGCACCCATTGGTCCACTTTACTATAATGCTCCCATTGTTTCACTTTACTAAAATGCACCTGTTGATCCACTTTACTAAAATGCCTCCATTGGTCCACTTTACTAAAATGCACCCATTGGTCCACTTTACTAAAATGCACCCATTGGTCCACTTTGCTAAAATGCCCCCATTGGTCCACTTTACTAAAATGCACCCATTGGTCCACTTTACTAAAATGCCCCTATCGGTCCTTTTTACTGTAATGCACCCGTTGTTCCACTTTACCAAAATGCCCCTGTTTGTCCACTTTACTAAAATGCCCCCATTGGTCCACTTTACTAAAATGTCCCCATTGCTCCACTTTAATAAAATGCTCCCGTTGGTCCACTTTACTAACATGTCCCCATCGCTCCACTTTAATAAAATGCACCCATTGGTCCACTCTACTAAAATGCCCCCATTGGTCCACTTTACTAAAATGCCCCCATTGGTCTACTGGCAATCACATATGTCAGTGAACATGGGAGACCATTTTGAATTGCTTTGTTGGACTTTCCCCAAAAATAAATCTAAGATAAGTACTTATGCTGGTGCCTGCATGAGTATGTCTCCGCATGCGCTTGCTGACATATTTGAATTCTTTTTTTTGTAAAGTACAACAAAAACCATTTCAAGTTAGCCACCCCATATTGGCGTATGAATTCACAGGTGTTTGTATGCAGCATATATGGGCAATTGTATTTTTTTTTGTAAAGAACAAACCAATTCCAAGATGAGTGCACATTGATGCGCTGTCATAACCAATAATAGTTGGATAATATTTGGACAGCCAAGGCTAGACCAATTGTCAATGCCAATGCTTGTTTCAGTGTAGCTGTGCAGTCCTCAACTTTGAACTCATGAACTCAACTGTGTTGTTGTGCAGTGCTTTACTCCAGCTGACACTGAGCCCCTCATTCTAATCAGGCTGGTCAGTAATACACCATTAAATCATAGACAATGTGTGCAGTTATGACCATAACATTGTTAGCTGTAACTACTGCACTTAAATGCAGAACTGGTAGTAAAGTTGCTTGTCATTTGTCAAGCAAAAACCCTAAATCTCGAGTTAAAGGTTTACCTCCTAATTGTGGTAACATGATTACCACTTTGGGATTTACCCCTAGATGTCAACACTCTCTAAATGAGAATCTGTGTCACTTTGTACTATTTTTAGGTTTAGTTTGAGAACAAAGCTGTCTCCAAAACCAATACTCTGAAATATACATAGTGAGCGTGGTTCCCCTCAGACCTCATGTTATTGATTGTCTGCTGTATCAGTCTGCCTCCCATAGAGGGCTTGTATTGTTGCCAATACTTTAAAATGTACATAGTGAGCTTTGAGCCCCTTCAAACCTAATGTTATTGGTTGTTTGCTGTATCTGTCTGCCTCCCATAGAGGGCTTGCATGGTTGCCAATACTTTAAAACATTGATGGTGGGCTTTGATTCAACCTAGAGGAGAAAGATGCTCTCTCACCTCATGCTATTGGCTGTTTGGTGTATCATTCCGCCTCCCCTGGTGTGCTTGAATTATTACCAACACTTGGCTTTGGTTCAGCCCAGAGAATAAATCTCTCTCACCTCATGCTGTTGGCTGTATCATTTACCATAGCATCCTATGCAGTGCTTGGTTTGTAGTGCACGAGGGACTATTTTAGATCTCAAAATAACGCTGAATTCCGCATGCTTTTTTAAATGTCTTAGTCAAGACACAGTGGGGCATATTTACAAGAAACTGGTGGAGTGTGGTTTTATGCCAAAATTGGTAACGCTGTGCTCTAACATTTCCAAAACGCAAGGACGCGCCGTATTCACAAGAATATGGCGCACTCCTGTGTTACCCCTAGCACAGGCACTAAAAAAGCTGCTTAGCGCCAGCACAGACACCCTAGTGCCTTTTTGCTAGGGTGTCTGTGCTGCAGGGGCAATTGTTTATGTGCAGGAAGGGAATCTTTACAGGCGATTTACTTGATCTATTTCTGCTGCAGAATGCAGCACATGTGTAAAGAGCAAAATACGAAGTGAAATAAAACATTTCTCCATGCATCGCCTGCTTAACCAGGTCTTCTCTGGCAGTATATTTGGAGCTGCCCCATACCTTGTAAATAATGGGAAACATCAAAAAGCGATGGGTGTTGCAGCTCGATGCCCACAGCAACACCCATTGCATGCCCCTTTCATGCTAAGTGCTGTGTGAATAGGGGCATTGTTTACGTGGCTTAACAGTGCCTTGTAAATCAGTCAAAGGAGTAAACACCACCAGAACGTCCTAAAAAGTGATGTTAACTCCTTGTAAATATGCCCCAGAATGTAAGCCAGGCCTTTTGGCTTTAAATCTGCTTACAATCATTTGTAATGTGGACATCATTCCTTTTTTTGGCAAATACGCATTTTCTTTAAGCCTATTTCCTATTGGAGAGCTGAGGGGACCTACCTGGGAACAGCTTGTGCTGAGCTCTCTGTAGCGCCTCACAACCCCCTGTTTCTTCGCCTAAATACCAAATAGCAGTAAATTATGCATAAGTGCAATACCAGTAAAGGTTCTACCCCTGTCATTTGTGCCACAGGCAAAAGCCAGCCCCCCCAAACGACAGCAGTGGCCGTGCCGATCTTCGAATAGCAAATTTCATTAAAACGTGGCGTGGACCTCACATCAATCACGCTGCCAGTCTTCCCTCTGCCTCAATTTAAATCATTGTTTGCATGGGAACAAGTTCGATTACTTGTCACTTTTAGGGCCAATTATCACTTCACGGTGAGATTTTTTTAATTAAATATACTATTGACCTCTAATAAATGTTTTCTAATGATTTATTCATTCATTGAACAATTTTACACGAGGTAGGATTTGTTCATTATGTATCTTATTTACAAGCCCTTTGCGCCGCCGGTGTGTCACTTTTTCCCGTATTAAAAGTGACGCGCCGGTGGCACAAAGGGCTTGTAAAGAAGCCCTTACGTATTTAGGGGCATATTTATGACTTTTGTGGTGCAGGGTAGCACAGCAAGTTACCTTGCTGCACTGCACTGTGTCACGGGTAAAGGTCAGGATTGCACCGTATTTATCCGGTACGGCGCATTCCTGTCCTTTTCCCTTGCACTGGTGTCGTTTTGGCAGCCTAGCACCAATTCAAGCACCCTTGTATATGGTGCAAGGGTGCCTGAGTTGTAGGCAGGCTTGTTTTTGTGCAGGAAGGTCCTCCTTCCTGCACAAAAAACAATCCTCAGAGACATTTACCGCTTTCTAAGAGTGCTGCAGAATACAGCACACATAGAAAGAGGAAACAACGAGGAGACATAAAGATATTTCTCTTTGTTACTCCTCACCTGGGGAAGCATATCTTTTTGGTGCATTTCCAGGTTTACAAGGTCTTGTAAATCTGGGAATACGTCAAAAACCATGGGAGTTGCATGGAAACATCCACACAGTGCCCATGGACCACCTACCCAGGGCAGAGTAATGCAAACAGTGATTTGTGCTGAGTAGTGTTCCAGATTTTTGAAGCTATCAAAGCCACGCAAAGTGGCTTTGAGTGTCTCCAAACATCTGACTTGCGGTTTTCATTGCTCTTGCACCACGTTGTGTGGTGCAAAAGCGACGTAAATCGAGTCATAAATATGGCCCTTAGTGTCTTAGGCACTTACCTGGGTGTTTGCATATGTTTACTTTTGCATAAGGAGAAAACAATGTTTCCCATACAGGCATTCAATAGATACATGCTTTTAATGATCAAACAATACTGTTGATAAACGTCAGCAAAGGGCAAGCGATATGTGCCAATTCTTCCGGACAACAAAGCGAAACACAATATTTGTCAGGCATATACAATAGTGATGAGATGTCAATTTATACCAAAAACCTGTATAACTGTACTGCAGCGCCTTAAATATAAACATAGAGTGAGACATAGATGAGTGAGGAGGTACAGGAAGGCCAGTGTTTGGTGTCCAAGTCATGCATGAAGTACACCTTGGATTTGTCAAGTGAAACAGAAAGAGGTAAAAGTTAGACAAGGCAGCAGTTTGTACTGAGGTGCGACTGCTGATAGAATGTGTCTTCTACAGGGCGCTGCCAGAGCCACAGGAACCCAGTTCGACAAGGTTCTTGCAGGCATTGACTTGACTTTGCCCCAGGATTCCGGAGCTGTGCACTTTCCCTGCAGTGCCTTCCAGTGCTATTGGATTCCAGTACTGCATGCTGCCGTCTGTGGTGCCTTAGGATTCCACTACTGATGACTTCCACCAATAGCATGCTACCAGTGCTGTAGGATTCCTCTACTCAGGCCTTTCATCTATAGTATCCTGTCAGTTCCATAGGATTCCAGCACTGCATGCTGCCCTAGGATTCCACTACTGGTGGCTTCCACCAATAGTATCCTGCCAGTGCCATAGGATTACAATATTCAGGCCTTCCATCTATAGTATCCTGCCAGTTCCAGAGAATTCCACTTCTCAGGGCTTCAACATATAGTACCATGGCAATGCCGTAGGATTCCATTATGCGCACTATCTTCTGCGGTGCCTCGTCAATCCCTCAGCATTCCTACACTCAGGCCTTCCACCTATAGTATCCTGCCAGTTCCATAGAATTCCACTTCTCAGGGCTTCAACATATAGAACCATGGCAATGCCGTAGGATGCCATTATGCGCACTATCTTCTGCGGTGCCTCGTCAATCCCTCAGCATTCCTATACTCAGGCCTTCCACCTATAGTACCCTGCTGGTGCCGTAGGATTGCACTCCTGCATAATATCTTCTGTGGTGTCTGGTCAGTGTCGTAGGATTACACTACTTGTGGCTTCCACCTATAGTATGCTGCTGGTGCCGTAGGACTGCAGTAATGCGTACTATCTTCTACGGTGCCTGCTCAGTCCCTTAGGTTTCCACGACTCGTGGCTTCCATCTATATTATCCTACCAGTTGTGTAGGATTGCATTACTGCATAATATCTCCTGTGGTGCCTGGTCAGTACCTTGGGATTTTACACTTAGGTCTTCTACCTATAGTATCCTGCCAGTTCTGTAGGATTCAAGTACTGGGTACTATCTTCTGCATTGCCTGGTCAATGCCTTAGGAGTACACTACTCAGGCCTACCACCTATAGTTCCTTGCTGGTGCCATAGGATTGTAGTACTGCATACTATCTTCTGTGGTGCCTGGTCAGTGCCCAAGGATTACACTGCTTGTGGCTTCCACCTATAGTATCCTGCTGGCGCGATAGGTCTGCTGTACTATGTACAATTTTATGTGGTGCCTGCTCAGTCCCTTAGGATTCCACTGCTCGTCGCTTCCATCTATATTATCCTACCAGTTGTATAGGATTGCATTACTGCGCACTATCTCCTGTGGTGACTAGTCAGTACCTTGGGATTCCACTACTTGTGACTTCCACCTATATTATCCTGCCAGTTCTGTGGGATTCAAGTACTGAGTACAATTTTATGCAGAGCCTGGTCAGTCGCTTAAGATTCCACTACTCATGGTTTCCATTTATAGTATCCTGCCAGTTCCATAGCACTGCATACTATCTTCTTTGGTGCCAGAGGATTCCACTACTCAGGCCCTTCTACCTATAGTATCCTGCCAGTGACATAGGATTGAAGTACTGCGCACTGTCTTCTGTGGTGCCTTTTCAGTGCCTTATGATTCCTATATTCAGGCCACCTACAGTACTTTGCCAGTTCTGTAGGATTCAAACACTGTGTACTATACTCTGCGGTACTTTGTCAGTTCATTTAGGATTACACTACTCGTGGATTCTATCTATAGTATCCTGCCAGTTCTGCCGGATTTTCAAAGTGCTGACAGATGTGGAGAGATAAGAACAGTGGCACAAAAAAACACGTAACCTGCAATCACCGATACAACATGGCGTCAACGCCAATGAAAAATTAAGGAGCAGACAATGGGAGAGAAGAAAAACAGATCCTACTATGGGAAAGTAAGCAACCTGCAGGTTGTCACCAGGAAACAAAAGTCTAGAGTAGCACTGAAGCTGCTGTGGCTCAAGCAGGATGGTTGCCAGGCTTCTGTTGGTAGTCACACTGTGGAGCTCAGGAGGACACAAGGTAAGTGGCGGTTACTGAGGCTAGCATCGATTTGTTCTTTTCAAGCAAAGCTGCCCTTGGTTTCCATCATACATTGTCATATTAGCCACCATGAGGCAGCGTTCCATCAGCTTCTGATGCAAAACATCAACAACATGTGCTTCTTGTTAGGCGATCAAGTTGAGCGCTCAATCCCTTTGGTCTCTGTGGGTCAAAAATGAAAGATGTCTAAGGTAGACATGCATTTCATGGGTGCACATCTGTAATCCATACTGGAATAGAGTGGGTACCAGCCAAATTCCCGCTGTGGTAGCTCTTTCAGATGGTGCCAAGATATGGCCCTTCAACAGTGAAACATCTGGACTTCTGGCCTGATGTTGGACCGTGACACCGAGACACATTCATGGTGCTTTGATGTGCATCGCTGTACGTTCAGAGTGGCCAAGGCTCTGCCTCTCTACAGTGGAGCTTGGCAGTAAATGGCTCACTTCACGGATAAGGAGTACCGTATGTCCTAGATGAGGACCCTGATGGGATTGGCTGGACGACAAGAGGAACACACTTCACCTTCACATTCTACAACTAACATAAGCACACGCGACGTCACAACACAAGTTTACAAGAGACGATGTGACATTTGAGAGTGCTTTTGGCTTGAGCTCTATCTAGGCTGCTATGTAGATACAACTGGTAGGTCTATCTGGCTATAATTAAACTAATATTTATTCGTATAGCTCCCAATGCAATTTATTACTGCCCAATTTGACCCATTTTACCATCCTTAAATAAAGACTGTTAAAACACAGACTCATAATTCTGCTATGTAGAGCTTTTCACTGGGTACATACCTCACTCAACTGTTTTCCCAAAAAGTAGCTTGTGATCTGCATGTCTCACAGGGTACATAATGATCTCTGCAATAGGAGCATTAACCCACTGATCTATCTGACATAAAGTAGATATCTCTGCCCCACATGATACTTTTAACTCACCGCATCAGGCACATTGCCCTTCTGAGCTAGATAATAATTCAAGTCTATCATTAGAGACTCCACATGAATCCCCCAACAGGTGCACTGACCACCGGAGTGATATTACAAGTATCATATCCTGCAATATAGATCTCAACAGCAGGTGCTTTAACTGCCTAAGGTATCTTAAAATGCACTTTTGCGACCATAGAAGTAAGGCAGAATAGCTTTACTTTCACTATTGTCCAGTTATTTTGGCTTAGAGTTGGTAAAAGATTAAGGGCCCGATTCACAAAGGTAAAGTTAGGCGTTTGGTCAAAGTATAGACCAAAAGTCTAACCTTACTACTTTTCGGTATTCACAAAGGTAGGTTAAGAGAAGTATCTTTACGACTGCGGAGTTTCAGCGAGATTCGCCCCAAGGGCAGAGATTCCGCCCGAGCGTGGAAACTTAGCAGTCGTAAAGCTACTATTCGTAAATTGCATTTGTGAATACCAAAATGTAGTAAAGTAGACCTTTGGTCTAAACTTTGACCAAAAGTCTAACTTCAACTTTGTGCACCAGGCCCTGAATTTCGCTGAACATCTGTTTGTGGCTTTGAGCCACGCAGATTCACCCCTTTCTGTTGCCATCACATTTTCCCGAATATATGACGATAAAACGCGTTCCATTACAACGCGGTATGTCACATCGCGGTTTTTACAATGCAAGTCGTTACAACGACTTGCGCTGGAGGGCGCTGGACTTAGGAATAGTATGAATTACTATTCCAACTCCAGTCTACATACAGTAGGGAAGGTGTTGGAATAGTAAATCACACTGGGGGCATATCAGCAACAACCGGCGATAATTATCTCTAAGCGCACTTAGAGCTAGGATAATTATCGCCGAATTCCATCGCTGAGATAGCGTGCTATTAGCAACGCTTATCTCAAAAGCGATAAAATTCCAGGCGCAAGCTGCCAATTGTGCGATTATCGCTGGAAATACAGCGATAATCACATAACGTTTGGCGATAGCTTGCTGATAGGGCAGGGCAGACTCAGCCACGATATCCACCTTCCATTGGATATCATGGCTAAGTCAAACTAAAAGCAGGCGTAAGGAAAGTAGCGATAACCAAGGTTAGCGCTACTTTTCTTATCGCTATGCTTGTTAGCTTGCCCATTGATAATTGGAGAAATGTCTGTTAGCGACATTTCTCCAGTTATTTTGAGCTGGAACGCCCACTTTGCATCTCATTAGAGATGCAAAGGTGGGCTTACGGGAAAGGGCGCTGAGGCAAGGATCCACGCGATAGCGTGACCTTGCTGATATAGCAATAAAATTATCTCGCTTTTCGGATGAAAACGGCCGCAAAAGCGCCGATATATTTTTACCGTCGCCTTGTTGATATGCCCCACTATTCCTAAGGTTAGAGCGCCATCCAGCAAAAGTAGTTGTAACGACTTGCGTTGTAATGAACGCAATCTAAAGGCATTGGGATGCAATGCCCGCGTTGTAATGGATGTCTCCACATTCTCCCACTTTTTAGGTTTCTGGAGGCATTTTTTCCTGACCATCTCTCTGAGTAATAGCTGCAGATATCAGATTTATTCTCCTAAAACGCAAAACATTGCAAATCAATCTGCACATAAAAAAGATGAAATTGCCCTAAAATGAGTCTCGGAGGCTTAGATAAAAGCAGCGAAAGATACATTTTCTTTAACAGGTAACAAGATAAAGAGTTTCGGTAATAGGTAACGATGTGGAAGCGAGTGGAAGGATTTACTCACTTTCATGCTAATCAATTCTCATCGAGGCAGCGCTCCATCACTGCCGCTGTGCTTTAATAATCTTTTATTCGCTCGGTGAGATTCCAATTTCTTCGGTGATTTATAGGCGTCCTGAAGGCTTCACCTGCAGCCACGATCTGGGTGTTTGCAGATAAAGCTCTGGCTAACACTAGACAGAGTGGAGTTTCTGAGGAACCGGAAAAACATCATAGACCAAACCTGCCCCTTATCAGCCAGCTACTTACATTCGAGAAATACAGGTCTGCGGAAAGCAACCTTTTGTTTAAGGGAACTGTAGCAAGAATGTGTTAGTGCTGCAATGTTCATACCTCACTGGCATGTGTTCAAAGCACTGCCCCAGAGACTGGTAGATGCAGAGAGACGTGCAGTAGACATTAGACCTGTCGAAACGATGGGCCATATTTATGAGAGCTTTGAGCCATGCTTACACCTCGCAACAACATGCGTGATGCAAACCTCTAAGTCAGATTTATGAAGCCACACAAAGCCACTTAGTGTAGATTTGAATGACTTGAAAATTATGGAGTAAGGCAATGCAGCATAAATCTCTGCGTTGCCTTACTCTGTGCAAGGGAGGCATTCCATGGCGCTGCAACAGTAGAGGCTCCTGGAGGGAGTGCTGCCGGGGGGTGACGCAGGGTGGGGGAGGGGCAGGGTGGGCCGGATTATGGCAGAACGGAGGTAAGTATACAAATAAACAAATAAAATGAATTTCATTGCGCGAGCTGCATTGCCAAATGCGATGCAGTGGGTGTTTCCACTCAATTCCCATGGATTTTGACACATTCCCAGATTTACAAGGACTTGCAAATCTGGGAATGTACCAAGGAGATACGTCTCCCCAGGAGAGGCGTAACGAGGAGAAATAACTTTATTAATCCCCATTTTTCCCTCTTTCCATGTGCGCTGCATTCAGCACACATAGGAAGAGGAAAATGCCTCTCAGGATTGTTTTTGTGCAGGAAGGTGCCCCTTCCTGTCAAAAAACATTTCTGCCTACAACACAGGCACTGTTGCACCATGGTGCAAGGGTTCTTGCATTGGTACTAGGGCGTCAAAACAGCACCAATGCGGGGGTAAAACATAAGAATGCGCCGCATTGGATAAATAAGGTGCATTCCTGCTGTGCATGGCAGTGCAGCAAGATGCCCTGCACCACCAAACTCCTAAATATGCATCAAAGAGGCATATTTACATAGGTCTTACATTGCTCTTGTGATACGCAAGGGGGTGCAAGGATGACACAAAACCTACGCTGGATTTATCATGCCATGCATGGCCACATTGCGTGGTCCTGCATGGCTTGATAAATCCAAAGTAACACAGCCCAAATAGCCGTGTTGCGTTACTCTGCCCCAGGGAGGTGTTCCATGGGTGTAGCGTGGGTGTTCCCATGCAGCGACCCATGGATTTTGGCCCATTCCCAGATTTACCATTACTGGAATGTGTCAATATGCTACACCTTCCCAGGTGAGTCGTAACGAGGAGAAATATCTTTATTTCTCCTAATTTTCTCCACTTTCTATGTGTGCTGCATTCTGCGGCACAAATAGAAAGAGAAAAATGCCTCCCAGAATTGTTTTTGTGAGGAAGGTGTTCCTTCCTGCATAAAAACAATCCTGCTTACAACAAAGGGCACCCTTGCCTGCATTTGCACAGGGCAGCACATTGTGCGCTAGCGCTGGGAAATGACAGGAATGTGCAGTATATTGTTATGTACGGCCTTTTCCCTATCATGCAGCTCAGCAAGGTGACTTGCTGTGCTGCGTCATAATTTCATAAATATGCCCCTTAGACATCAGCATTGTGTTCATAGGGATGGACCATACCCTGTGAAAACACAGAGTTATGGACCAATGGACTATATATAATGAAACATAAACAATGTTTAGATACCTACATGCCCTGAGAACAGAAATGTACATAATGTTACAAAGTCTCTCCGTACATAAAGGTATAAGGTCAGAGTCATGAGCCGTGTACAAACAAATCCAGCAATCCTGTGTACAGATATATAATTTACAGATACATAGGCCCGACTACGAGTAGGTTGGTGTAGTCTGAACTCTGCTTATAACCCTATTTTTGCAGGGATCAGAATTACAATTTGTGTGGCATCAGCCACATCCAGTAATTACCAGGTGTCATAAAAATCTCATCCTTCAGTAAATTTTGTGGTATCGGTCTCATCCAGCAATCACCAGGTGTAATAAATATCTCACCCTTTGGTAAATTGTGTGGTATCGGCCTCATCCAGTAATCACCAGGTGTAATAAATATCTCACCCTTTGTTAAATTTTGTGGTATCTGCCTCATCCAGTAATCACCAGGTGTAATAAATATCTCACCCTTTGTTAAATGTTGTGGTATCGGCCTCATCCAGTAATCACCAGGTGTAATGAATATCTCACACTTCGTTAAATTTTGTGGTATCGGCCTCATCCAGTAATCACCTGGTGTAATAAATATCTCACCCTTTGTTAAATGTTGTGGTATCGGCCTCATCCAGTAATCACCAGGTGTAATAAATATCTCACCCTTTGTTAAATTTTGTGGTATCGGCCTCATTCAGTAATCACCAGGTGTAATAAATATCTCAGCCTTTGTTAAATGTTGTGGTATCGGCATCATCCAGTAATCACCAGGTGTAATAAATATCTCACCCTTTGTTAAATTTTGTGGTATCGGCCTCATCCAGTAATCACCAGGTGTAATAAATAGCTCACCCTTTGTTAAATTTTGTGGTATCGGCCTCATCCAGTAATCACCAGGTGTAATAAATATCTCACCCTTTGTTAAATGTTGTATCGGCATCATCCAGTAATCACCAGGTGTAATAAATATCTCACCCTTTGTTAAATGTTGTAGTATCGGCCTCATCCAGTAATCACCAGGTGTAATAAATATCTCACCCTTTGTTAAATTTTGTGGTATCGGCCTCATTCAGTAATCACCAGGTGTAATAAATATCTCAGCCTTTGTTAAATGTTGTGGTATCGGCATCATCCAGTAATCACCAGGTGTAATAAATATCTCACCCTTTGTTAAATTTTGTGGTATCGGCCTCATCCAGTAATCACCAGGTGTAATAAATATCTCACCCTTTGTTAAATTTTGTGGTATCGGCCTCATCCAGTAATCACCAGGTGTAATAAATATCTCACCCTTTGTTAATGTTTGGCAGGTCAAGCCCCCAGAATATAACAGGGTAAAGTGTACGGTTTTAGCATACCATGCAGATTTTGGTGTAGTAATCACCAAAATCTGCATGGTATTATTCAGAAACTAATGTTAGGTGCTACTTATGGCACCAGATAAATAACGTACCCCCGGGTATCATTATTTAACTGGAGGATTAAGAAGCACCTGGATTCCGAAAAACTTGAAATCATGGCCACAGTCCTTTTGTGAGCAGAGAGCCGCAATATTAACATGAGCATATGGATAAAAACTGGTGCTTTTGTATATAGACACAAAAAGGCCCGTGAACATGGCGGGTCATGGGACCTCTTTTTGTAAAATATCATGCTGGTGCTCACATGATGTATAATAGAAACAGAAATACCAGCATTTGTAAAGCGCACAGCTACCTCCAGAGAGGTGTCCCAGCACTGGGAGCCATTGGGAAGATTAAGCTAGCTATTGCCCAGAGTCACATGGTGCTGGGCTAACCTGCCTCCCGGGATCGAACCGTGAACCCTGGGGTCCGGAGTCAGGCACCCTGGTCGCTGCGCAACACCTCCATGTATCGCAATGCAGTAGATAGCGTCAATTTACTTACCATGTTTAAAGGCTTGGGTGCACAGTAGCCCGAGCAAGAATGCATAAGTAAATGAGGAACCTGGCTTTCCTATGGTCAGAGAGATAATTAGTAGGTCTTTGGTCATTGATGGTTACTTGTATCTCTGATTACCGAGATATGTAATCACACTATGTGCATAGAGATACGTAGTGACCCTATGCACCTACTGATACATGGTAGGCAGGTGTAATTAGAAATACAAAGCAGACTGAGTATAAAGAGATTGATATTAGCAATATGTATGCGTCTCTGTGTTTCAGCTATGCATCCTGACGTGTGTACACAGAAGTAGGTCTTCCAGTCGCGTCCAAGCGCGGTGGGGCGGTGTACAGGGGGTGTGGCGAGGTGGGGGGGTAGTCGAATTCAACATACAACGGGATAGTGGAAAGTAAATAAATAAATAAATAAATAAAACCACTTACCTTGCGCTCGACACATAACAGCGACTGAGCTCATCTATATGAACACCTGGAGATAGCTGTGCTACCAGGATCTCACTTGTCAGAATATTATATGACTTATATAACTATTGGCTCCAGAAATTTCACCATGGGACCACATGTGCATCCAATAAGGCAATATTTATGTAAACAATATTTAGGACATAATGTTTATGTCAGACAATATTTCTGTATATGGATACAATCGGTACAAATGTGAAACAATTATCAATATTGCCGGCATGCATACATAGAGATACCTAGCAAGCAGTTTACATATAGATGCTTATATAAACAAGGAGACTTAGCTCTCTGTGACCTCAGTGATGTATAGCAGCCATTAACTCAGATAAACAGCAGCCATCCACACTTAGTGATGCATTGTGAGCCAATGGCATAGGATTTACCTGGCTTACTTTAGTATTGCCTCACTAGCATATGAAGCCCTGCTCCCAGAAGAATGGGCTTCTATAAGCTTTTTTAAAGTTCACTCAGAGCTGAGGGAGATCAGGGCTCACTAACACTCCCAAGTAAGCACCTGGCTCAGTGAGTTAAAAGCTCACAAGTGACATCAAGTATGATGTGAAGGTTACAAGTCCTGGCAAGGCTGACACCGCCTTTAATTTTTAGTAAAAATTTGAATAATTAAATTGGGTAACAGATACAACAGAATTTATTACATTAAAAACATGCATTTTTACCTGCAAATATAACTAATTGCAGTTGGGCTGACCACGTTGACTAGTGTGGTATTCAAGTCATGGCCATTTGTGCTTGTTAGGATGGCCAGCCTCTCAAAATGAACAAGCATTGGCATAGACAATAGGTCTCGCCTTTGGGACCTTATAAGTGTTTAGCCATGCAACACTTGATGTTGTTGCACCAAGGATATTGTGCTGGATAACTAAACATTTATAAGGTCCCAAAGGCGAGACTCATTGGCTATGCCAATGCTTGTTAACCATAATAAGGACTCACAACACAGAAGCTCAATGGGTTCCTCATCTTCAGGTCATTCATAGTTTCGATGCTGCTGCGACCCCTTATGTTCAAGGTAAACCTCGTCGTAAAGCTGCTGGTTCCAACTTGACCTTTAATTACGATGACGTCTTCTAATCCTTGTAGAGCCCCCCTCAGCTGGTCCCTGGGCGACACTGATACGAAAACCCTCCCACCTCTCTTGCACCCCTCCCCACACTCTCCCCATGGTGAGACAACTAGCCAACTGTGTTTTTTAAATGTTTTGTAAAGTGTGATGTCGGCAGCTATACAGGTTAAGAGGCTTTGCTCATGTGTTGCCAGTTACTTTACTTGTGCAGTACTGTACATAGCTACTCACACCCCTTTTTATTTTTTCACAAAGTATTTTAAGCAAGTCGAGTCTCCTGACACGCAGCTTGCAGAGCAGGAATGGCTTGAAGCCTCAGCACTGGGCGAGTGCTTAGAGGGGCTGGGCGAGTGCTTAGAGGGGCTGGGCGAGTGCTTAGAGGGGCTGGTCGAGTGCTTAGAGGGGCTGGTCGTGTGGTTAGAGGGGCTGGTCGAGTGCTTAGAGGGGCTGGTTGTGTGGTTAGAGGGGCTGGGCGAGTGCTTAGAGGGGCTGGTCGTGTGCTTAGAGGGGCTGGTCGTGTGCTTAGAGGGGCGAGTGCTTAGAGGGGCTAGTCATGTGCTTAGAGGGGCTGGGGGAGTGCTTAGAGGGGCTGGTCGTGTGCTTAGAGGGGCTGGTCGTGTGGTTAGAGGGGCTGGGCGAGTGCTTAGAGGGGCTGGTCGTGTGCTTAGAGGGGCTGGGCGAGTGCTTAGAGGGGCTGGTCGTGTGGTTAGAGGGGCTGGGCGAGTGCTTAGAGGGGCTGGTCGGGTGCTTAGAGGGGCTGGGCGAGTGCTTAGAGGGGCTGGTCATGTGCTTAGAGGGGCTGGTTGTGTGCTTAGAGGGGCTAGGTGAGTGCTTAGAGGGGCTGGGCAAGTGCTTAGAGGGGCTGGTCGAGTGCTTAGATGGGCTGGTCGTGTGGTTAGAGGGGCTGGGCGAGTGCTTAGAGTGGTTGGTCGTGTGCTTAGAGGGACTGGTCGTGTGCTTAGAGGGGCTGGGCGAGTGCTTAGAGGGGCTGGGCGAGTGCTTAGAGGGGCTGGTCGTGTGGTTAGAGGGGCTGGGCGAGTGCTTAGAGGGGCTGGTTGGGTGCTTAGAGGGGCTGGGCGAGTGCTTAGAGGGGCTGGTCATGTGCTTAGAGGGGCTGGTCGTGTGCTTAGAGGGGCTGGTTGTGTGCTTAGAGGGGCTGGGCGAGTGCTTAGAGGGGCTGGGCGAGTGTTTAGAGGGGCTGGTCGAGTGCTTAGATGGGCTGGTCGTGTGGTTAGAGGGGCTGGGCGAGTGCTTAGAGTGGTTGGTCGTGTGCTTAGAGGGACTGGTCGTGTGCTTAGAGGGGCTGGTCGAGTGCTTTGATGGGCTGGTCGTGTGGTTAGAGGGGCTGGGCGAGTGCTTAGAGTGGTTGGTCGTGTGCTTAGAGGGACTGGTTGTGTGCTTAGAGGGGCTGGGCGAGTGCCTAGAGGGGCTGGTTGTGTGCTTAGAGGGGCTGGTCGTGTGCTTAGAGGGGCTGGGCGAGTGCTTAGAGGGGCTGGGCGAGTGCTGGTTGGGTGGTCTCACTTATTATGGTGCATAGAATGGATTGAATGGATCCTTTTTAAGTGATACCCTCCAGGCCGACATGAAATGTGTTTTTATGTTTGAGTTTGCAATTAAGCACTGGCAGGGATCCTAAGAAATAATAACGAAAGAAAACATATACAGAAGAAAGTAATCTGCAGCGTTTTATGGGTTGTTAAGAAGGGGAGGAGAGAGTGGGAGGGGAGAGAGGAAGAGGTAAGGGGGCAGGGTGGGTGGGTGGTGAGCCAGTAAAGGGGAGATAAACGGGAAAGAGAGATAAGAAATTGTGCTAAACAAGAATGTGGCAAAATTGCATTAGCTCCATAAATGAAATGAAATGCAATGCAGCTCCTATGCAAGAGTGCACTTTGGGGCAGGGCTGATTTGCAGGGGTCGTTTATAAGAGGATTAGAGGCTTGTGACATCAGACTGAGGGGGAGAACATAGGACATTAGGGGACGTTTATAGGCGACGGCATGTGAGAATCGACATCAGACATCAGACAAAGTTATCAGTCGGATCGTTTCCAAGAGGTGCCAAGTGAGAAACATTAGACGCAGCTATCAAAGTGGGACATCATGAGCTATCACTTATCAGAACTACTCTGTAAACAAGGAGCTGATCGCTGATGCAAGTGTGCGCTGTCATAGGCGCCAGTTTACAAGATCTCTGTTAAGTGTGGAACATTCTGTGCAGCTTAAGTACATGTGGCAGAGCCACGAAAAGCTCGAGACTGAGGCCAAGCTTCCAATGGTTTCTGCCAGCAAACCCTCGCTCCATCCTCAAGCACCAACAACTGAAGACGACATCAATCTCCTGGGTCCGTCGAAACGCCCCCACCCCTTTACCATTGATTGTTAAGACATTCCAGCACACACATGATAATACCTGCCCTGAAATGTAACAATTATAAGAAAGGGGTTAGCGACAACCCGACGTTAATCACCCATTCCTGCAGGACGCCCTGCAGACACAGGAGGCAGCTACCTTCCTCACTGTGGCTGAAATAATTCCTGCAAGAGTACAAACATCCGCCACCAAGGTTCCCGTCGCCGCACAGGTCACCCACTTTCACAACAACAGTAAATAGCAGCCTCCTACACCACACAGAGAAGGAGAAGGGTGTTGGATCTGTGATTGGAGGGACAATAGGAAATCTACTCTGTGATTGGGTATGGGAGACAAGGGTGATGATGCTCTCTGTAATTGGCTAGTCGGTCACACCTTTAGATTGGTGTGGTGTGGATATGTTCGAGAACATTTTGAGAGAGTTTTAAGCAGAGTGAAAAAAACATAACAGGGTAGAAAAAACCTCAAAGAGAGTTAGTTTGTGAATAATAAAGACACTGCTTTTGTCAAGGGGTGGGGAAGAAATGAAGGGGAGAGGATGTGGGTAATGGCCAGAGCTGCCAACTCGGGAGCTGGGGAACGAGGGTCAAGTCTCTGCACCAACTTAACATCTTGTGGTTCTGGGCAATCACCTAATCTTCCCGACCTTCTACAAACAAGAAAGACAGAAAGGGAGAAACAAGAGTGTGAGCGAAAGAGAATCACGGCCCACGCTGTGCTTAATGACTGTGAATAACTAATGCTGAAACATGCCGCAGCTGTTTTGAAGCACACTTGTGCTTGTGGTGGCATCCGCCTTGCGGGAGCGAGCAGCGGCCAATTAGCACCCGCGCCGCTGCTCGCTCCCGCAAGGTGGAGGCCGCCACAACTACGAGTGTGCTTCAAAATGAGCAGACCAATGGCTAAAGGCCCTCCAAGTGCAGTGCATGCGCGCTGCCTAGGCGAGACCTAAAAACTACACATTGTGAGCCTGTCAGTGAGGCGTGTATCGCAATTTCTGAAAATCAAAACCAGAATGAGTACAAAGTGCTGGATTTTGGGTTAGCAGAGTCCAAGAGAGGCGGTGACAAATCTTCTAGATGTTGGGCAGGTGCTAGTGGTTAAAAGTGGCAAATAAGGTGATAAAAAGAGTTGCTGCACTTCATTGATCCAGATGTACATTGCATACATTTAGGGTTTCTGCTTTTCAATCAAACCATCTCATTTTTACCCCTCCCAAGGACATATTTGCGTGTAGAAACCAGAAAAAACTTGATTTTGCAGCACTCATACAGTTTAGGCACCTCCTGGTGTCAAGCACCTCTTGGTGCCTCTGTCACATTCCCTATTTCCCCTGGGGGGTCTCCTGGCCGATAGCAGCACCTGGCATTGCAACGACTGCACCTACCTGGGCTCCATAGCAGCGCAGCAACTCCTGGCATCACTGTGTTGTGTCTCCCCCGCCGCCTAACGTCACCAGAGGCTGCCGCAGGGGGAGACTACAGTCCCCAGCAGCCCCCTTTTGCACTGCCCTCTTCCGGCGGAAAGCGCGCCCGGAGGCGCTACTTCAGCTGCGGATCCCTCCGCGTCGCGGGACGCGCGCGGGCGTCGCCGGGCTGAGCCCGGGCAGAGGGCGGGCCGTCTGTGGCCGTCCGGGGCTGGTAGAGGCTGGGCTGGGCCCTCCCTCTTAAATCTGGCACCAGTGCACCTGCCCCATACCAGGTATTGTTGTTGATTATTATCGCTCCTTGCTTAATGTTGTGGACTTGGACTGTGTTTGCGTATATTGGACTTAATCTGGACATTGTTTGCGGTTGCCGCATTATTCTTTTTCGCCTGTCTGTGGCTGGGACCCCTTTTTTGATATTTGCTTATTTTTTATTGTTATTTCATAGTATCCTTCGTAACTTGCTGCCCTATTTTCTGTCAGGGGGTTGCTCTGATTTCACCAAAGGCCTGTATTAGCGATGTCAACTCGCTCAGATAAAAACCTGAGGGGGAGGGAGGGAGGTATGGCTGGCACTATGGACCAGTTCATCACCCGTGTGGCCAACGTTATCGATAAAGAAATCACCATGGCTGAGCGGCGGCTATCTCAAAACCCATTTGGTGATAGACGATCTTCAAAGGGCCAGATAGCCTTGATACCCTCTTCGGAGCGAGCATTGGACCCGCTCCTCCCTGTCTCATCCTCCTTGGATCACCCTCGTGTGGCGGCCTTGAGAGCTAACATAGAAGGGCTGGAGAATTTGACGGCTACGGCACTTATTGGCCAAAATCATGTGGCCCCTGTCCTAGCAGCACCCAAGTCAGTCATTTCTATTTCGCATCCGGCTGACCGTATTACTCACTCAATGCCGCCCTCTCCTCCGGCTTTTGTGTTGCAGGAGGAAATCCATCCAGCAAAGAGGAGAAGATCTGCCACTATACAGAAAAGCAGACTGCCTAAAAAACATCAAAGGCAGCCGGGTGCCAAGAGGGATGATTTTAATAATGTATCAGGGGGGGACTCTAGCCTAGTGCAGGAAGAGGAAGAAGAGGGCACTACTGAGGGGCTTGTGACCTCTGTTCCTAATAATCAGACTGCTGATAGTGTAGCGATTCTCTCCACGGATTCTCACCTAATTTCAAAAATGGAGAATCTGATGAAATCTCTACTTCTTCCAGTAATAGACAAAATTAGAGGGCTAACTGAGCGAGTAGACAAAATGGAGCAGACAACTCTAGATAATTTCTTCTCTTTAAAATCATTTATAAAACTGCAGCTAAAAACGAGGGATGATGATCTAGGGGGTGGACTAGCTAGCAGGGTAACGTCTACCGTCCAGAACAGTTCAGCCACCATAGTTGATAACCCAACAGTTGTATTGGAAGCGACTAATCAGAGCTTGTACTCCACTGTGTCGGCGGTAGGCACTTTAAGTAACCCTGCTCACTCTTTTCCTAAACCTGCAGAGAATCCTAAGACCCCTAAGGCCACCAACAATAATCTAAGAAAAAAGAAGGCCCGCCCCCCCCGCCCCGGTCTCTACAAGCGAAGAAAATCCTACTACAATAGCCATCCCCCAAGCAGCTTATAGTGCACTTGAGATCCCAACTTTTAAACCAGCCGAAACTGCTAAGGTTCACGTATTGCAGCCAGATGAGGGCCTTATTCGTGGGAAGGAATATAATATAAATCTCCCCCTGATTGTCAGCCCTATGTAGTTGTGATGACTGGGGTACCTGTGCTTAGCCCAGGCAAGCGAGAGACTTACATTGAATTGTTTAACAAGACTTTATTTTGGCTCAAAGAGAACAGACCTCTGCCTGAGTTTTGGGAAGGCCGGATCATCCACGTACGTAGAGTCGGATGGATTGGCACCAGGCAAAAATCTATAAGTGGGGATTGTATTATAGTGAATTTCGAAGACCCAAGGATCGTTAGCTATATATGTAGAGGTTCTATGAACGATCATAGTTCAATAGATAGCAGGGGGTTCAATTGGCACTTGTGACCTAAGTTATTTTAATCCCCAAATTCCCCCTGCAAGGCAAGCCGGTATCGATATGTGGGAGGGTTGGGATGGCAGAACTCGCGGTTGTATCTCTAAATTTAGTCTATTCAACAATATCCCGAGCCAGCTGCAGGGTCGATCTTGGCAAGGCTGTTGACAGGGAATTTGTCCTGCACGGAAGCTGTATATTGTAGCTTCCGGGGTGTCCCAAACTGACAGCTCACCCCCTAGAGAGCAGCAGGTGAGCCCTTCCATTACCACCCTTCCCTCTTTATTTACCTCTAGGGGATGCGTACAGGTGCCGCCTCAGTCTAGTAGGGACTTGCCTGTTGGAGGCTCTCAAACCTCCCATGCTGCGGCAACACCTGTTGCCGAAATGGACATTGCCATTGATAATACCCCTGCTAAAAGGGCTCCAATAGTGGGGCAGGGAAGGGTTTCTAGTACGCCTCTGAAGGTAGCTAGCTGGAATATAGCCGTTCTAGCTCGGAATATAAGTATCCCCGATTGGAACACATTTATCGAATCCTTTGGAATTTGCCTATTCCAGGAAACTTGGTGTTTGGAACCACGGCATAAGTTGGGTTATACCACCTATTTTGTACCAGCGGTTCGTCCGCACGGAGGTAAGGGGCGTCCCTCTGGAGGTTTGTTAATTTGGGTAAATACCTCCCTGCGATATTCGACCAAATGCATAGTCACCAACTCACCGGACCTCCAGAGACTATCTTTGAGAGGTCCGTCTGGAGGAAGAGTGCTCGAAATATTAAATATATATGTTAGAGGTACTAGGGGTGGTTCATCCACTCTTTCCTCAACCGGCATCGACGAGGAACTCAAGAGTTGTGGTCCAGACTCCCTCGTCTTATTAGCTGGGGATTTTAACTGCACATTCGAACCGCTTGCTGCGGATGATGTGCTGGGTATGAGGGAAGACGATGTAAGGAGAGGCACTCCGCCATTGTCCATTGCTCCAATTAGGAGATGGACTCAAAATCCAATTGATTTTAATGTCCTCTGTCTGGAGCATGGTCTTAGAGCAACCAACGGCAGATCTAAATCAGACTCTATGGGGGCACACACGTTCAATAGAATAGGCCATTCCTCCAGGATTGACTACATTATGTTGAATTTTTGTTTGTGGTCTTTCCTGGTGGACATGGAGGTCTGCCCATCAATTGACAGTGACCACAACCCTCCATCTCTGTCCTTGTCCCCTTTGTGGAAGGATAGCTCCCCTTCTCCAATCCCACATGTGTGGAAATTAACACATGAAGTGTGTCCATCCAACTGTGGCAGGCGCCTGAAATGGAAGAACATTATTGGTAACGAGGGTAAGATGCTGGAGGTGCAGTCTATTATGGCCAACATCACTCCTCGCATCGATTCTCCATTTCTCAGTGCGCATGAGGTCTCCGCACTTTTTGCACAAACTACGAAGGCTTTAGGCGAGCTATTTGTTACCCACAATCTGGGAAAAGGGGACAGTAAGAGAGGCGGTAGGAAGGGCTCTGCTGGGTGGTTCTCTTCTGCATGCAGAGTGGCCAAACGGGAACTACTAAAGGCAGTAAAATCTAAGAATAGAGTCCTGGTTTGTACTGCAAGGGGAAATTATAGGAGGGCCCTAACTAAGGCAAAAGCAGAGTGGGATGACCAGTTCTGGTGTGACCTGAAGGCCGCTAGCTCTAGAAAGGATGCGAAGGGTTTTTGGGACCTACTAAGAAATAGGGAGAAACCTGTGGACACAATGATTACATGTAATGTACCTGAGTGTGCGTGGGTTGACCATTTCGCCAAACTCTATTCTATGGTCCCGGATGAGGGGGAAAGTTTGTTCGTACGACACCCCTATGCATCTTCCCAGTTCAAAGATGAGTTCCTGTTTACATCTAAGGAAGTGGTGGGGGCAATTAATAGTCTTGTGCCCAACAAAGCAGCAGGCCCAGACGGCATACCAGGAGACTTGCTACGTATTAACCCGGAAGAATGGGGAAAACTTATTTCCGCCCTATTGAACTCCAGTCTTGAAGGGGCTTCTTTTCCGACCTCATGGAAGGGGGTTGAGGTCGTTCCAATCTTTAAGAAAGGTTGTCGGAATGACCCAGCCAATTACCGCCCAATAAGCCTCTTAGACACTTCACAAAAGGTGGCTGGTAAAGTGGTCTTGATCAGGATATTGCAGTGGGTAGAGGAAAATGGTATTCTCTCAGACTACCAGGCTGGGTTTAGATCAGGCACGGGGACAATAGAGCAATCATTTCGACTCATGATGTTATACTGGAAAGTGGTTGTACTGGGCAAAGGCAGTCTGTACCTTGCTTTCATGGACCTGCGGACTGCCTTTGACCTAGTTCCCCGTAGCCAATTATGGAGTGTGCTTGATGAACAGAGTATTCCACCCTATTTGCTAAGCATGTTGATAAAACTCCATGCTGATAATTCAGATCAGGTGGGGTAACCAGGGGCAAAAAACAGCTCGTATACCTGTAAATAGAGGGGTGCGCCAGGGTTGTGTCCTTGCCCCCACTCTATTCTCGTTGTATGTCAATGGAGTGGTGGAGCACTTGCTACAACATCCTGCAGATGCCCCAGCCCTGGCTGGCAGAAGAATACCTACCCATCTATTTGCTGATGATACCCTCCTGATCTCTAAAACCCCGGCAGGTCTACAGAGCCTTTTGGCTAATTTTAAGTCTTTTTGTGATGCAAGAGGGTTAGCCATTAATACAGCAAAGACCAAGTATTTGGTCCTTAACCCTCCGAGAAAATTGGCCAAACCGCCGACTCTAGATTCTGTTGCCCTTGAGAGGGTCTCAGAGTTCGACTACCTTGGCATCCGTCTCTGCGACTCCATGAGCTGGAATTGCCACCTCCAAAAGATGTTGCTGACCCATAAGAGGGTGGTGGGTGCCCTCCTTAAGGAACATCGTGCTTCATCCCTTAAACCCATAGCTCCTGTTCTAGACATCTACAGGGCAAGGGGTGTTAGCGCTGCCCTCTATGGGGCTGAACTTTGGGGGGTCTACAGGGCGGACCTTCTATCCCGCTCTGAAAGTAAATTTCACAAAGATCTAATGGGTCTCCCCCATAGTACCCCAACACTCCCACTGCTTTTAGATATGGGTACTCGGCCAATTAGTGACCAGGCTAAGCTCCGCCCTCTTCTCCTATGGGCAAGAATTTGGAGAACACCAGAATTGTCTAGTTATGCGGACGGCCTAACTGACGTGTTGGGGTCACCAGGCTGGTCCAAGATTTATTGGTTGAGGGAAGTCAAGCGTCTTCTCGTCATCCTTGGTCTCCGTGAGGCCTGGAATAATAGATCTGCACCTCCTAAGTCCGAGCTAAAAAAGATATATTGGAGCTGGGTTGTTGATACCAGAAACAGCAACCCTAATTTGTGTAGGTCCACCATGGATTTTCTTCTGATTAAGGAAGTGCACTTTTGTGAACCATACCTGGATGTCATCACAAACCGCCAGGATAGGGCTCTTTATTTCCAATTTAGAATAGGCTTACTTCCTGTTGGAGAATTGACTTCCAGGTGGAAAGCACCGACCCAGACAATCTCTTCTTGCCCATTTTGTGTAGAGAGGTCCGACTCTGTTCCTCACTTTCTGTTCGAATGCCCGGCCTATGCAGCACCTCGGAGTAGATGGTTAAAGCCACTATGCAGAGAACTTGGAACTAGACACTATTTGGAGGCCCTACGAATACTGAAAAATGACCCACGGCCCCTCTTTGCTTGCGGCTTAGCCAAATTCCTAGGGTGGGCATGGCGTATAAGATCAACTAGGCTTTCGTATCTTGTTTAATCTGTTTTTTTAACTAACTATTTAATGGTTTTTAGCTAATTTATTGGTACCAGTAGCAGCATGAAATGTTTCTCCATCTTTTTATGTTCTGGTTCCTTTTTACTGTTCTATTGATTATTCTTGTATGTTTGCTTTTTAAGATATATTTGTATCGAAATAAAGCCTATTTGACTGATTTGACTATTTCCCCTGGGGTATTTGAAACAGGCACGGAGAGGCT